>NC_090195.1:27999743-28330576 GCF_024679245.1 Pseudorasbora parva
TTCTTATAATCACAAACACACTGCAAAGATTTAGAGTTTTTACAGCAATACCTGAGTTTAAAGGGTTAAATCAAGCAGAAATAGCTCTCTAATGTATTAATTGCAGGTAATTATTGAATAGTGACTACGTTACACACACACTGACTCAGGTCCCCTGTTAGATAGTAAATCACGACGCCTGTGTGTTTGCTGTGACATTTCTTATCATCACAAACACACTGTAAAGATTTAGAGTTTTTACAGCAATACCTGAGTTTAAAGGGTTAAATCAAGCAGAAATAGCTCTCTAATGTATTAATTGCAGGTCATTATTGAATAGTGATTATGTTACACACACACACTGACTCAGGTCCCCTGTTAGATAGTAAATCACGACGCCTGTGTGTTTGCTGTGACATTTCTTATCATCACAAACACACTGTAAAGATTTAGAGTTTTTACAGCAATACCTGAGTTTAAAGGGTTAAATCAAGCAGAAATAGCTCTCTAATGTATTAATTGCAGGTCATTATTGAATAGTGATTATGTTACACACACACTCACTCAGGTCCCCTGTTAGATAGTAAATCACGACGCCTGTGTGTTTGCTGTGACATTTCTTATCATCACAAACACACTGTAAAGCTTTAGAGTTTTTACAGCAATACCTGAGTTTAAAGGGTTAAATCAAGCAGAAATAGCTCTCTAATGTATTAATTGCAGGTCATTATTAAATAGTGATTATGTTACACACACACACTGACTCAGGTCCCCTGTTAGATAGTAAATCACGACGCCTCTGTGTTTGCTGTGACATTTCTTATCATCACAAACACTGCAAAGATTTAGAGGTTTTACAGCAATACCTGAGTTTAAAGGGTTAAATCAAGCAGAAATAGCTTTCTAATGTATTAATTGCAGGTCATTATTGAATAGTGATTTACGTTACACACACACACTGACTCAGATCCCCTGTTAGATAGTAAATCACGACGCCTGTGTGTTTGCTGTGACATTTCTTATCATCACAAACACACTGCAAAGATTTAGAGTTTTTACAGCAATAACTGAGTTTAAAGGGTTAAATCAAGCAGAAATAGCTCTCTAATGTATTAATTGCCGGTCATTATTGAATAGTGAATATGTTACACACACACTGACTCAGGTCCCCTGTTAGATAGTAAATCACGACGCCTGTGTGTTTGCTGTGACATTTCTTATCATCACAAACACACTGTAAAGATTTAGAGTTTTTACAGCAATAACTGAGTTTAAAGGGTTAAATCAAGCAGAAATAGCTCTCTAATGTATTAATTGCAGGTCATTATTGAATAGTGATTACGTTACACACACACTGACTCAGGTCCCCTGTTAGATAGTAAATCACGACGCCTGTGTGTTTCTCTCCTCAACCCCCACAACCCCCCACTCACAATTTACATTTCAATAAAGGAGACTTGAAAAACCAGTTTGTGAACCACAGGCCAATAGAGCTCAAACTACCAATGTGGCAGAACCCTTCTCAAATAAACTAGAGAAGATGCTGGGATTTGCCCTGCCAAATTAAACTAAATTACATTTTTTACAATCGCTAGGCCACATTTCTCAATACTTTGGTCATTTTCAAAATCCTTCACACAGTTCTCCAAACCAACTTTCTGCTTCACATCAGTTATTTCACATTCAAAATCCACAAAAACCAACAAAACACTTAATTCATGTCTCAAATCAAGTGCCAATGATCCACAGTTTAGCTTGCACAGACTGAAGTTGTGATCACTGTGTGAAGAGTTGAAAAAGTTGAAAAAGTGTGTTTATTATTGAGAAATGTTTTGTAAAAGAACATTTTATATCACAGCTTAACTGTGGATCAACATTGCTTTAGCAAAAAATGCATTCAATGGCAACATCTTTCAATTTACCTGAAATCTTTTCTCACTTTGACACAAACACAATCAAATCTTTGTTCTACACAGGCCAATTCGCACATCCTTACATGCTGTTTTCAAAAGTGTTTAACTTATGGACAAAACAATAACATAATACAAAACTGAATGAGACAGCAATTTACAACATGTATACAGTAATACTGTAATGCAATTTATACTGCTAAAAAAATCAAACACTATCAAAGCAACTTTGATGAAACTGAACACCAACACAAGTGTTAGGCCATTACCATCCATTCAAAAGAGGAAACTTAGGAATAATGTTGTACTGTAATGTAAGCATGCAGTGAATTATAAGCAGCAGAGAGTGTCATTCTAGTTTTGTAAAGACATTTTAATTGTATAATGTTCCTGATGTTAGTGTTGATGTAAACCTGTGCTGCTAGTGCTCTGGAAGAATGAGTTGATTTGTAAAAGTAAAATTAACTGCTGTGAAGCTGAAAGTTGGTTAGCAAATTTATAAACTCCTCACTCAGTTCTCCTAAATATTGGGAAATATGTCCTAGCGATTGTAATTTCATTTCATCATGAAATTTCAATTTATTTTTGGCAGTGTATTTGGTCTAGGACACAGGTAACAGTAGTGAGGTTCTGTGTCTCACCTGTGAGAGTCTTCATGCATTGAAATGTAAATTACTGGTGGGGGGTTGAGCAGCAAACTCAACACACACACTATTCTCTATTCCAATTTCAAGAGCACATCTAAACCACTAGCCCAAACACATTACAAGTGAAAGCACAAATAAATACAAAAGATATGATACACATGAAATAAACAGTGCTTTTCAGGACGGTCTGTCAGTAGTTGTAATATAACACTGTATTGTCCTCACTGTAAAAAAAAAAAATAATAAAAAAAAAAATATATATATATATATATATATATATATATATATATATATATATATATATATATATATATTTTTTTTTTTTATAAGTTAATAATTTTAAAGTTACTTTTTCTCAAAGTGTATGTTCACTTAACTGAACCTACTATGACATAAGCAACTATGTTTACTGGGATACTTCCTATTTTTTTAAAAAATACTTTTGTATTAATTTTAGCATTTTAGTTTAGCATTCGTGGACTGTCATAGATACCGCTTTCGGGGCGTGTGCTTCAGGTGTTCACGCATATAGCACATGAGTAATGAAGAGCCTTCTGAAGCAAAGTGGCACGTTTGTGTAAGAACAATGTCCATATTTTAAACTTTATAGACTAAACAAACTATTTTTATTGAAAGAAATTGTGTTTTAGTGTTATTATGAAAAGAGTAACCCCTGACGCTAAGTTTTGTTTAGCTCTATCTTCTCTCTTCTGCGTTTGTCAGTGCACATACGTCAAGGATTCATGGGTGAAGAAGGGTTACTCTTTAAAGTACAACTCCGGTGAGAAATGACCCTTGGGGTAATTAACAGATGGTTACCGAGTAGGTCTTCTGTGGGATGCGTTTTCATGAAAATCAAGTGTAAAGAGTTTGATCTCTAAAAACAGATTTGAGTGACGAATGCTGTGCTAAGTGATGAACTGTGACTTGGAATCTCATATGGGCCATTGTTTCCGGAAGAAAGCACTGAACGCAGTAGAGAAAAAAAAAGAAAAAAAAGTCCATGTAATTAGATTTCACAAACTTAATTCCTATCGATCAGCTCACTTAGCACAGCGTTCGTGGCTCGAGTCGTCGAGACTGTTTTCCAAGATGGCTGCAGTCTGTAAACGCGTAATGTACTGTCTTTAGAAAGTATCTTCTTATTAAACCGTTTGTACTCTAACAAGTTCTCAATGCTTCGGTTTGCATGTAGGGATCCTCATTATGCTGCCTTGTTAGTGTGAGGTTATTTTGAGCCTTGTTAGTGGTATTAACTAGCGATTTAATTTCACTTATTCCATGCCCCATAGACAAACATTATAAGCTAATATGTGTTTAGAGATAAAACTCTTTAAATTCGATTTTCATGAAACAGCATCCCAGAGAACGATCTACTCGATAACCATCTGTTAATTACCCCTAGGGTCATTTCTCACCGGAGTGGTCCTTTAAGCGCAATGTGATTCGTGTGGCACTGAAAACCGAAAGCTAGTATTTTAGTCTATGGATCAGTTACTGTGTGGATCAGTTATATGATGGTTAGATGCACTTTTATGGACCGACAAGGCACTGGCATTTTAAAGCTGGGAAGAGCCAGGACTTTTTTAATATAAATTTAAATAACTCAGATTTTATTCATTTGAAAAAAGAATGTCATATACACTTGGGATGACTTGAGGGTGAGTAAATCATGGACTAATTTTCATTTGTAGGTGAACTAACTGCTGTAAACTGGGCCCACAAACACAGTAGATCCACACAACCCCCCACACAATTTACATTTTAATAATAATAAATAAGGGAAGACTTGAAAACCTAGGGCCCTATAATTTCCGCGATCACGGAATCGCGGACGGAATCGCGGAATTGGCATATTAACGCGGAATCTGCATATAAACGCGGAAGCTGGTGTTAACGCAGATTTCCCCGGAATTTTACATATTTGTAATGAAATTCTGTGTCGTGTGGGTTAAGAACGTATGTCTGAGGAAAGTGCAGACCGGGGGAAGCAAATCTTCGCGACACAACCCCTCCCGTCATTTCAGCTCGCCCTTCAAAACAATGTAAGTACGGCGAAGTTGGTCTCCACGGCTCTGCTTTCGGCAGCGAAAAAGTTAAGAAACTCGACGCTAACGGCGGTTTCACACTGCACGCGCAGGCGGCGCAGAAGCTTTCCGTATGGAGAGCGTGAGCCGCGCTCGTGTATTGCACAGACAGACAAATATTGTCCATTCTGTCAGATTTTCCGGTGTTCTGCTCGACCCCTGTCATCTCGTGCTTTGATTTATAATGTGCACATTAGGCAGCAATGCATATCTGCTGCAAATGCGACCGTTTTCCCCTCTGTTAGTCTGTTCCAAACATGCATTTAACATGCTCTATATGGGTAGTTTACATGATAAGTAACCTTAAAGTTAAAATTAAGCATCTAGTTTTAATCATTTAAAGGGGCCTTTGAAGTTGGGGAAAAAAACTTCTGGCAGTGTTGTGTTTTCGTGTATTTTTATTTTTCACAGCTCTGGATATCATAATGGTGATTGTTAAACACACAGAACAATTCACTACATGATTTCATGGTGCAATGTTTTTTTTTTATGTTAATTTTCAAATTTAAATGTTTTACTTAATAGTACTTAAGAGTACTGTAAAATATGATTCTTATGATTTTTTTTTTTTTAGTTCTTTTTAAAAAAAAATTACTTGAAAGAAAAAGCTAATGGAGCACTTTCATTTTAAAGGGATCCCATGGTGTTGAGACTTGTATGGCTTAATATAACATAAATGATGTCTCTTACTGAATTATGTGGTAGAAAACCCATGAAAGATCTACGTTATTTAAAAAATCGATTTTATATTTGGACCATGGGCGGCGCCATTTTGTTTGCGTTCTAGGTTGATGACGTAGAGTGGTTGAACTCCTCAATCAGCTGGCGTTACCCGTTGCTATTTTTACCACAACGCAACTCGAAAATTGTTTCAGAGTTAAACAAAACCAATGAATTGCTTTGTAATTGTACTTAAAACACACTCAAACATACATGTGCACACAAACTCACCTACACAAGTCACAAACAGATCGGCGGGCGCGCACACACACCTGACAGACTGCGCTGTCTCAATCGCATGCATCATCACCAAAACATCCTGCCTCTCTTCCTCACGTTACTTTATCCCATCGTCCTACCTAGATATTTCCCTCTGGTGGTCACATAGGCATTACAGTTAATCTACTATCAACAGTCTATCTAGGATATCAACACAGGGAATAGATTGAGGGTTATGTATGCGCGCACGCAGTGCGTGCGTGTGTGTGTGTGTGTGTGTGTTCGCGCCGATCTGTTGGGGTGTGTGTGTGTTCGCGCCGATCTGTTGGGGTGTGTGTGTGTGTGTGTGTGTGTTCGCGCCGATCTGTTGGGGTGTGTGTGAGTCTGTGTGAGAGAGAGAGTTTGTGTGCACATGTATGTTTGAGTCCGTGAAGTCGGACAGCTGTTTGTAAATCGGCTGTACACTCGTTATTGCGGTGGAACGTGAGACTGAATGACTGCACTCGAACATGTCCACTATGGTGTCGGACAACACTACAAATGTCCGTCCCTTCAAATAATGCCCTATTTAAGGGTATAGGGTCGATTTCAGATTCAGCCCCTGTCGTGGAGACTGAGCAGCCCAACATCTCGATTGAAACAGAGCCTGTCGTGTGCGCGCCCGCCGATCTGTTTGTGACTTGTGTAGGTGAGTTTGTGTGCACATGTATGTTTGAGTGTGTTTTAAGTACAATTACAAAGGAATTAATTGGTTTTGTTTAACTCTGAAACAATTTTCGAGTTGCGTTGTGGTAAAAATAGCTACGGGTAATGCCAGCTGATTGAGGAGTTCAACCACTCTACGTCATCAACCTAGAACGCAAACAAAATGGCGCCGCCCATGGTCCAAATATAAAATCGATTTTTAAAATAACGTAGATCTTTCATGGGTTTTCTACCACATAATTCAGTAAGAGACATCATTTATGTTACATTAAGCCATACAAGTCTCAACACCAGGGGATCCCTTTAACTTATATAAACTATTATAATTTATTTTACCGGAAAGTTTAAAGCTAATAACCATTAATATTTGAAGTATTTGAAGTGCAGTGTTATGTCAAATATCATATTTGTCCTAAAAAGTAAATGTGATGTTTGTTACCTCGATAAATTTAAGGTCATTCCTATTTTTTGTTTTATGTTGTATTATATTAACATTAAAAGCAAACTCTTTTTTCACCAAAATTACAGTAAAGGGTAAAAAAAACTGAATTACCAAACATTTTAACGGAAAAAAAGGAATCTGCAAAAATTAAAACGGAAAAAACGGAATTTGGGAAAAAATAAAACGGATTTTATAGGGCCCTAAAAACCCAGTTTGTGAACCAAAGGCCAACCTAGAGGAAAGGAAAATCAAACCTGAGATCTCCTTCTCAACTCACATCTTTCTCCTAGACAGAAATGAGATCAAGTGAACATCAAATTGAGACATAAGGCTAAGTCTCCTGCTTCTCACATGTTTATCCTGAGACAAAAAATGTCATTCTCTCATGTTTATCTCCACTAAAGTTTCATAAGAGATCTCAACAACATCACATACTATGCTCTGATTTGTCTCCTTGGCTAGAGAGACTGTATTGCTCATATGTGTCTCCTCTAAAGTTTCAGAAGGGATCTCAACAGTATCGCATGCTGTGCTCAGACTTTTTTCTTCAGCTCGATACTCTGGAACTCTCACTTTTGTCACCTCTAAAAAGTTTCATAAAAGATCTTAATAACATCACACAGTGTGCTCAGAATATTCTCCTTAGTCAAAGTCTCTGGCACTCTCAAATTTGTCAAACAAATGTTGGTCACTTTTTCAAAACTCTTCACACAGCGATCACAACTTCAGTCTGTGCAAGCTAAACTGTGGATCATTGGCACTTGATTTGAGACATGAATTAAGTGTTTTGTTAGTTTTTGTGGATTTTGAATGTGAAATAACTGCTGTGAAGCAGAAAGTTGGTTTGGAGAACAAGTTTTGAAAATGACCAAGGTATTGAGAAACGTGGCCTAGCGATTGTAAAAACTGTAATTTAGTTTAATTTGGCAGGGCAAATCCCAGCATCTTCTCTAGTTTATTTGAGAAGGGTTCTGCCACATTGGTAGTTTGAGCTCTATTGGCCTGTGGTTCACAAACTGGTTTTTCAAGTCTCCTTTATTGAAATGTAAATTGTGAGTGGGGGGTTGTGGGGGTTGAGGAGAGAAACACACAGGCGTCGTGATTTACTATCTAACAGGGGACCTGAGTCAGTGTGTGTGTAACGTAATCACTATTCAATAATGACCTGCATTTAATACATTAGAGAGCTATTTCTGCTTGATTTAACCCTTTAAGCTCAGTTATTGCTGTAAAAACTCTAAATCTTTGCAGTGTGTTTGTGATGATAAGAAATGTCACAGCAAACACACAGGCGTCGTGATTTACTATCTAACAGGGGACCTGAGTCAGTGTGTGTGTAACGTAATCACTATTCAATAATGACCTGCAATTAATACATTAGAGAGCTATTTCTGCTTGATTTAACCCTTTAAACTCAGGTATTGCTGTAAAAACTCTAAATCTTTACAGTGTGTTTATGATGATAAGAAATGTCACAGCAAACACACAGGCGTCGTGATTTACTATCTAACAGGGGACCTGAGTCAGTGTGTGTGTAACGTAATCACTATTCAATAATGACCTGCAATTAATACATTAGAGAGCTATTTCTGCTTGATTTAACCCTTTAAACTCAGGTATTGCTGTAAAACCTCTAAATCTTTGCAGTGTGTTTATGACAACAAGAAATGTCACAGCAAACACACAGGCGTCGTGATTTACTATCTAACAGGGGACCTGAGTCAGTGTGTGTGTAACGTAATCACTATTCAATAATGACCTGCAATTAATACATTAGAGAGCTATTTCTGCTTGATTTAACCCTTTAAACTCAGTTATTGCTGTAAAAACTCTAAATCTTTACAGTGTGTTTATGATGATAAGAAATGTCACAGCAAACACACAGGCGTCGTGATTTACTATCTAACAGGGGACCTGAGTCAGTGTGTGTGTAACGTAATCACTATTCAATAATGACCTGCAATTAATACATTAGAGAGCTATTTCTGCTTGATTTAACCCTTTAAACTCAGTTATTGCTGTAAAAACTCTAAATCTTTACAGTGTGTTTGTGATGATAAGAAATGTCACAGCAAACACACAGGCGTCGTGATTTACTATCTAACAGGGGACCTGAGTCAGTGTGTGTGTAACGTAGTCACTATTCAATAATTACCTGCAATTAATACATTAGAGAGCTATTTCTGCTTGATTTAACCCTTTAAACTCAGGTATTGCTGTAAAAACTCTAAATCTTTACAGAGTGTTTGTGATGATAAGAAATGTCACAGCAAACACACAGGCGTCGTGATTTACTATCTAACAGGGGACCTGAGTCAGTGTGTGTGTGTAACGTAATCACTATTCAATAATGACCTGCAATTAATACATTAGAGAGCTTTTTCTGCTTGATTTAACCCTTTAAACTCAGGTATTGCTGTAAAACCTCTAAATCTTTGCAGTGTGTTTGTGATGATAAGAAATGTCACAGCAAACACACAGGCGTCGTGATTTACTATCTAACAGGGGACCTGAGTCAGTGTGTGTGTAACATAATCACTATTCAATAATGACCTGCAATTAATACATTAGAGAGCTATTTCTGCTTGATTTAACCCTTTAAACTCAGGTATTGCTGTAAAACCTCTAAATCTTTGCAGTGTGTTTGTGATGATAAGAAATGTCACAGCAAACACACAGGCATCGTGATTTACTATCTAACAGGGGACCTGAGTCAGTGTGTGTGTGTAACGTAAATCACTATTCAATAATGACCTGCAATTAATACATTAGAAAGCTATTTCTGCTTGATTTAACCCTTTAAACTCAGGTATTGCTGTAAAACCTCTAAATCTTTGCAGTGTGTTTGTGATGATAAGAAATGTCACAGCAAACACACAGGCGTCGAGATTTACTATCTAACAGGGGACCTGAGTCAGTGTGTGTGTAACATATTCATTATTCAATAATGACCTGCAATTAATACATTAGAGAGCTATTTCTGCTTGATTTAACCCTTTAAACTCAGGTATTGCTGTAAAAACTCTAAATCTTTGCAGTGTGTTTGTGATGATAAGAAATGTCACAGCAAACACACAGGCGTCGTGATTTACTATCTAACAGGGGACCTGAGTGAGTGTGTGTGTAACATAATCACTATTCAATAATGACCTGCAATTAATACATTAGAGAGCTTTTTCTGCTTGATTTAACCCTTTAAACTCAGGTATTGCTGTAAAACCTCTAAATCTTTGCAGTGTGTTTGTGATGATAAGAAATGTCACAGCAAACACACAGGCGTCGTGATTTACTATCTAACAGGGGACCTGAGTGAGTGTGTGTGTAACGTAATCACTATTCAAAAATGACCTGCAATTAATACATTAGAGAGCTATTTCTGCTTGATTTAACCCTTTAAGCTCAGGTATTGCTGTAAAAACTCTAAATCTTTGCAGTGTGTTTGTGATGATAAGAAATGTCACAGCAAACACACAGGCGTCGTGATTTACTATCTAACAGGGGACCTGAGTCAGTGTGTGTGTAACGTAATCACTATTCAATAATGACCTGCAATTAATACATTAGAGAGCTATTTCTGCTTGATTTAACCCTTTAAACTCAGGTATTGCTGTAAAAACTCTAAATCTTTACAGTGTGTTTATGATGATAAGAAATGTCACAGCAAACACACAGGCGTCGTGATTTACTATCTAACAGGGGACCTGAGTCAGTGTGTGTGTAACGTAATCACTATTCAATAATGACCTGCAATTAATACATTAGAGAGCTATTTCTGCTTGATTTAACCCTTTAAACTCAGGTATTGCTGTAAAACCTCTAAATCTTTGCAGTGTGTTTATGACAACAAGAAATGTCACAGCAAACACACAGGCGTCGTGATTTACTATCTAACAGGGGACCTGAGTCAGTGTGTGTGTAACGTAATCACTATTCAATAATGACCTGCAATTAATACATTAGAGAGCTATTTCTGCTTGATTTAACCCTTTAAACTCAGTTATTGCTGTAAAAACTCTAAATCTTTACAGTGTGTTTATGATGATAAGAAATGTCACAGCAAACACACAGGCGTCGTGATTTACTATCTAACAGGGGACCTGAGTCAGTGTGTGTGTAACGTAATCACTATTCAATAATGACCTGCAATTAATACATTAGAGAGCTATTTCTGCTTGATTTAACCCTTTAAACTCAGTTATTGCTGTAAAAACTCTAAATCTTTACAGTGTGTTTGTGATGATAAGAAATGTCACAGCAAACACACAGGCGTCGTGATTTACTATCTAACAGGGGACCTGAGTCAGTGTGTGTGTAACGTAGTCACTATTCAATAATTACCTGCAATTAATACATTAGAGAGCTATTTCTGCTTGATTTAACCCTTTAAACTCAGGTATTGCTGTAAAAACTCTAAATCTTTACAGAGTGTTTGTGATGATAAGAAATGTCACAGCAAACACACAGGCGTCGTGATTTACTATCTAACAGGGGACCTGAGTCAGTGTGTGTGTGTAACGTAATCACTATTCAATAATGACCTGCAATTAATACATTAGAGAGCTTTTTCTGCTTGATTTAACCCTTTAAACTCAGGTATTGCTGTAAAACCTCTAAATCTTTGCAGTGTGTTTGTGATGATAAGAAATGTCACAGCAAACACACAGGCGTCGTGATTTACTATCTAACAGGGGACCTGAGTCAGTGTGTGTGTAACATAATCACTATTCAATAATGACCTGCAATTAATACATTAGAGAGCTATTTCTGCTTGATTTAACCCTTTAAACTCAGGTATTGCTGTAAAACCTCTAAATCTTTGCAGTGTGTTTGTGATGATAAGAAATGTCACAGCAAACACACAGGCGTCGTGATTTACTATCTAACAGGGGACCTGAGTGAGTGTGTGTGTAACGTAATCACTATTCAAAAATGACCTGCAATTAATACATTAGACAGCTTTTTCTGCTTGATTTAACCCTTTAAACTCAGGTATTGCTGTAAAACCTCTAAATCTTTGCAGTGTGTTTGTGATGATAAGAAATGTCACAGCAAACACACAGGCGTCGAGATTTACTATCTAACAGGGGACCTGAGTCAGTGTGTGTGTAACATATTCATTATTCAATAATGACCTGCAATTAATACATTAGAGAGCTATTTCTGCTTGATTTAACCCTTTAAACTCAGGTATTGCTGTAAAAACTCTAAATCTTTGCAGTGTGTTTGTGATGATAAGAAATGTCACAGCAAACACACAGGCGTCGTGATTTACTATCTAACAGGGGACCTGAGTGAGTGTGTGTGTAACATAATCACTATTCAATAATGACCTGCAATTAATACATTAGAGAGCTTTTTCTGCTTGATTTAACCCTTTAAACTCAGGTATTGCTGTAAAACCTCTAAATCTTTGCAGTGTGTTTGTGTTGATAAGAAATGTCACAGCAAACACACAGGCGTCGTGATTTACTATCTAACAGGGGACCTGAGTGAGTGTGTGTGTAACGTAATCACTATTCAAAAATGACCTGCAATTAATACATTAGAGAGCTATTTCTGCTTGATTTAACCCTTTAAACTCAGGTATTGCTGTAAAAACTCTAAATCTTTACAGTGTGTTTGTGATGATGAGAAATGTCACAGCAAACACACAGGCGTCGTGATTTACTATCTAACAGGGGACCTGAGTCAGTTTGTGTGTAACATAATCACTATTCAATTATGACCTGCAATTAATACATTAGAGAGCTTTTTCTGCTTGATTTAACCCTTTAAACTCAGTTATTGCTGTTAAAACTCTAAATCTTTGCAGTGTGTTTGTGATGATAAGAAATGTCACAGCAAACACACAGGCGTCGTGATTTACTATCTAACAGGGGACCTGAGTCAGTGTGTGTGTGTAACATAATCACTATTCAATAATGACCTGCAATTAATACATTAGAGAGCTATTTCTGCTTGATTTAACCTTTTAAACTCAGGTATTGCTGTAAAAACTCTAAATCTTTGCAGTGTGTTTATGATGATAAGAAATGTCACAGCAAACACACAGGCGTCGTGATTTACTATCTAACAGGGGACCTGAGTCAGTGTGTGTGTAACGTAATCACTATTCAATAATTGCCTGCAATTAATACATTAGAGAGCTATCTCTGCTTGATTTAACCCTTTAAACTCAGGTATTGCTGTAAAAACTCTAAATCTTTACAGTGTGTTTATGATGATAAGAAATGTCACAGCAAACACACAGGCGTCGTGATTTACTATCTAACAGGGGACCTGCATCATTTTGTTAAACATAAATAAATCAAAAGTGGTTAGTTTAAAAAGCTCATAAATGTATAAGGTGGTAAGATGGGCCTTTTATATGGGCCAAAAGTCACACATTATTTTTACAAATACTTGGCTAAAATAAAATGTTTTTAATAATGTCTATGTTAACACTTGTTTAAAAGAACTTTAGATGCAAAGTTTGTCCCATTTACCGTACCTTTTTTTTTAATATAAATAAAATAATGCATTATTTTTCAATAATTATAGGCCACTGTCATTAAAATGTTATATATATATATATATATATATATATATATATATATATATATATATATATATATATATATATATATATATATATATATATATATACAGAAACAAAAAATGTTTACAAAAGCATTGAATGAGATCCCTTAATAATTTAATAAAGTTTTACGGTCTCTCCACGGCCATGATGGATGGTATTTACTATATTTATTTGTAGAAACTGAGGACACACACATTTTGATGGCAGATGTATTTCTAATTACATCCTGGTTGTTTAGATTTTTTAATCGTTTTTTCTTGGATCCTGTAGTATTTAATTTTAAAGTAATGCAAAGTTTGAAACTAGTCAGGGTATTTAGTAAAGAGATATAATCTATATAATGTTTGTTCCTTTAGTAAGCAGCCTGTTAAACAGCAGCTCTAGAGTCAGAGGACAGCAGGCCATTCAAACAATAGAGGAGTGTGTGTGTGTGAACGACGTGTGTTTAAGGGCTATTACAGTTCCTGCTCCAGCCTACAGGGGAGCTGCTGAGCATGGCCTTAAACACTCACACACTCTTAGGTCCCCTCTTGGTCAAAATTTTTAAAAATTCACCAGAGTGTTGTTTCTTGATTTTAACATGATTTAAACACACACACCTGTAGGTCCTTACTTGGTCAAACATTTAAAAAATCACCAGAGCATTTCTTTAGTTTTTTACTTCATTTTCACATGATTTAATGCATGACCAACAGGGGACTTGAAAAATGTCCCCTCTTGGCTCAGAGGTCCCCTGTTGGTGAGTGTGTAACGACGCCAAGGTCCCCTGTTAGATAGGTAGACAAGTACACACACACACACACACACACACACACACACACACACACACACACACACGCACACACACACACTGTCCCGGCGCCGCCACCTCCCTTCCACTCACGTCACTTTTTTAAAATCCTCTACAGCGTGAAACACGAGTCCCGCAAATGCGGCGCCGAATACTTGTTTGTAATCGACAAACAAATGGCTCCTTAGTTTTGAAATGGTTTGCGTACAAGGTGATCGCGTTGAAAATAAAGTCATTTTTTTCTAGCATAAGAAGCTCATTTAAAACATTGCCGTGGCTCTTTTAAGAAAATGACAGCTCCGAAGAGATGCCGCTTTAGTTCGAGGTAGTGCTAACAATAATAAAGATGATGATCAACACCTTATGTGTTACCACTGAAATGTAGATGTAATATATTTCCAAATGTAAGCCCATTTTATGCAAAATGATGCTTCATACTGTCGTCTGTCCTGGCTTTAACCTCGAGTGTTTTAGCCTGTTTACTTTTTGCAAAACTTGTGAGCACAAACCCAAACGCTGTGACCTCACACTAAAGGTTTTTATTGGTTTATTAAGTACAAACAGCCGAGTTATGAAAAATTGAGTGTGTGGAATTGAGTGTGTTCACTTCACACAAAAAGATTTTGGAATGAGATGGCTACCTGTAGTAGCGTTTAGTCCACTGTCTATAATAGCCTAATTTAGAGATCACTTTATTTTTTTAACCGACAACCGACAACTTTGATCGGTTAACGTTGATACGGTTAACCATCGGTCAAACAGTCATCGGTTAACATCCCTTCTAGCCACACCCTAGCCATAGTGTCATTTAGTAATTGTGGTTGATATTTATCATTCATACTGACAAGCAGCCATTGGAATATTATCATTGACAGCTGCCAAGCCATTCTGTAGCAGTGAAACAGAGTACCCTAGCAACCGTTTAGCAAGACCTATATCACTGCATCAGAACAAAGAAGACAAGGGGGTTGTCCCCTAGCAATACTCTAGCAACAATTTAGACTACCTTAGCAACCACCTAGCAACCATACAGTATACTCCAGCAACCGCCTAGAAACACCCTAGCAACCAAGTGCCAAGATTTGACACCTCAAGCACCAGTACATTCTAGTTTCTAATTACAATTTATTATTATTTTAATTATAAATTAGAAACCTTTCAAAAAATATATGAATTACCCTTTTTTCAGTCTATACTTTCATTATTGAATGAAATTACATTGACACCCCCCCCCCCCCCCTGTTGAACTCATTATAATGTAATCTTGTATTGACTTTTCCAATACATGCAAAGCTGCCTTACAAGGTATCTCGTAATTTAAGTAGCATCATCTTGCTGCCAACCTTTTCAGGGACTCTTTGTATCAAACTGTGCCTATGTACTATTACACTTCTCTAATGTCATACACTACCAAATGTTCAATAAGAACAATGCTCAGAATATTATGGTGTGGCTTCATTGAGTTTTGTAAAGTGGGGTTTCCCATAAAAAAATAGAACCTGACCTGAATGTGAGTGTGTTGGAGCACTCCCTTCCTATTGGGCCACGACAAAGGGCTGTCCAATCTTGGTTCTGGGGGGACAACGTTCTGCAGAGTAAAGCCCTAGCTTGCCCCATGCCATACTTTCCTGTAAGATTCTAATGATCCTAGAGACCTTGATTATTATCAAACATTAATATTAAACAATCAGGTGTGTTTGATTGGTGTTTGAGATAAACACTGAAGGACTTTCATCTACAGTAACAGGATTGGACACCCCTGAATTAGTTGAGGATACCCAAGCGTGATGGCATCAACCAAAAAAGAAAGTAATTTCATTTCAGAGGCACAGCAGGTTATATAACCACAGATTGAACATTCACAACGACCAGGAATGTTTACTAAGAAAGTAAATAGAGTCTTGATGTCATATTCATATATCCATATATGGGGGATCGGGCCTTCTGCTCTTCAGCCCCCAGTCTGTGGAATGCTCTCCCTGACCACCTGCGGACTCCACAGACTATAGATACTTTTAAGCGTGGTCTTAAAACCCACCTTTTCAGCAGAGCTTTTAATTGACTTTTAATTGACTTGCTACTTGTTTAATTTATTTTATTTTATTTTTCGGTTTTATTTATTTATTGTTGTTGATTGTTTTGTTTTTGTTTTTAAATTCTGTAGCACTTTGAGATTTTGTTTAATATAAAGTGCATTATAAATAAAATTTATTATTATTATTATTATATTGATTTAAAAATGCTGTCTATGCAGCTCACTGGGGGGGGGGGGGTGGATCAGAGTTTGTGTGTGTTTGTGAGAGGTTAGGATATGTATTAGTCACTGACATTTCAAGTCGTCTACATTAAATGGCTTTCACCAAGTAGTCTCGTACTCAGATCCTGGAGGGCCACAGCCCTGCCAAATTTAGTTCCAACCAGCTCCAACTCAACTGCTTGGAAGTTTCTAGTAATCCTGAAGATCTTGATTAGCTGGATCAGGTGTGTTTAATTAGGGTTGGAGCTAATCTCTGCAGGGCTGTGACCCTCCAGCAACTGAGTTTGAGACCGCTGCTTTAACCCTTCTTAACTGCCAGCATAAATATTCATCGTAGGGCATATCAACCACAAAAATCGAATAAATGATCTGGCCAGGTATGTTCCGTGCCAGCCAAGCGTCTCCTTCAGTTAGTGACTCCCTCAGAGAAGTTTGCAAAGGTCAAGCGTTTGTGTGTCTGGCCGGGCGCTCATGCTCTTACGGAGCCCAGGGACTGGACAGCTCAATGCAATCAGACCGCTGTTCCATTAGCTTCACCTGGCTCTCCGCCCTCCCTGCTGCGGTACACGGCAAGCCATTTCACAGCTAAATCAGACAGCTGTACGGCAATTACCATCAGCACAAATTTACCTGCACACACATCTCGCCCCAAATCTACCGCCTGTCTCGTTCCACTCACCTCGCACTTACATCCCTCTCGCTCATTTTTATCTCATATCCATTCTGTCTCTCTCTGCCCTATTTTCCCTCTCAGCTACCTACCCCGGCCGCAATTACACTGCAGACTTGATTCGCGGGAAGTGCTGTCTGTTGGGCTTTGCACTGAGTTAAGTGCACTTTGTAGAGGGTTTTGTTTTTGCCTGGTTGTTTGTGGTGTTCATCATTGGGCATGACGTATTATTCAGCTATTATTGGGCAGACGGTCAATTTGGAACAGTGACTTGATGAGCTGAAATAGTCGCATGCACCAGCTTCTGGAGACTGTGTCAGGACGTTGAGAAGCAAAGAAAGCCTTATGCCCATCCTCCATGGTTTTGGCCTCATTTTTACAGTTGTTAGTGGCATTAAATCGGAGCTCAATTAAAAACTCGCTGCTCTCAGATCCGCACAGTTTCTGATAAAGGGTGAACCGAAGAGCTACATTTGAATTGCAGAAGTGTGTTCTTTTGATTTGTCTCTGTGAATTCCGCCTGCTTATCCCGCTGCTTATCTCAAACCATACGAGACGAAGACTTTTAATGAGTTATTTTATTACACTCTCTTCAGAGTCTTTCCCCACCGGCAATCTCACCTTTTAATATCCCAGCTTCTCAGCGTACAAAAGAATATGCCGAGGCAGAAGCTTATCTGGAATTTAAAATGCATGTATGATAATATGGGGGTTGAAACTCCTCTCTGGCACTTTTTAAAGTCTTTAGTGGGGCTGGCCGGTAGGAGGTGACGCATTTATGGTGGTTTGTTATTTAATATGTACCAAAGGTGCCTTCTATCTACTTAAGTGCTTCAAATATTCTGAAAGGACCCTGCTTTGTTTTCATGATTTCGGCTTATGAAGTTGATCCCATGCTGCAGAGAGGGATCACTTGTTTCCTAACTGTGTTAATTAACCTTCACATTTTCATTGAATCAAATTTAGCATGTATGTGGTTCAAATTGAATTAAAAGTTTAGAAACAATCAAATCAATCAAATTACAATGTGCTTACACCATAGAGGTATACAGGGCAAGGCATTGCACTTGCAAATGTCTAGCCCACAATGTCCTACTTAAAATAGTTAAGTTTGTCTTGACCATTTATGTTTAACTCTTTCCCCGCCAAATACAGAATTTTCCGTTATTTGTGAGTGTCAGACACTAGGGGGTGCTATTGTGCATCTTCTGAATGACTACTGAATCTCCTCATCAAAAGACACGTGAGTAAAACACAGTAAAACGAGCGATCACATGTAATCATATGCCTATGTAAAATGAGATGATCATTAATATTAAACATCAAATGAATCAAAACTATCTGATGTTACTGAATGTAATGTGGACCCAGGGCGAGCTACAGGACTGTGAAGCATTAGGAGTGTTGATGGACTCGATTTACTCCATCTGTGTTTGATCATCGTTCTGAATCTGATCTGTGGCCTGTTGCACAAAGCTGGTTTCAGTTGTTACCCAGGTAAGTTCAAAATCAGTTTGAGCAAACTCTGTTTTTTCGTGCTCAAGAAGGTGGGTCGGTTTTAATCAGTGTTTATCACCATGGTAACTTACATTACACAGCTAACCTGCTCTGGAGCAGCTTTTATTCTGGGTTTGAGATCGTAACCCAAACTGGACCAATCAGCTGCAAGTAAAGATGCAATAAAACCACACCCCCTGTATGTCCAAATATATAATGAAAAAAATCATTTTTAATTAGTGCCAATTATTTATTATATTTATATTATATGAATTAAAATCACTTTGAATTCATATATGTTCATATAAATATTATTTTAATTGACAAGTAGCCAAATAGTAATATAAATATAATACATGTATTCATAATTCTTTTAAACAACGTGTATTCATTTAAGCTCTTTGTGAACCTGTAACTATTAGGCATATTTCTTTGATTCACATCATGCATTCAGATATTCTCTCATCTGCCTTCTCAAACTCTCGCCGCAGCAGCAGTGTTTATTCCTGCCTTGTAAACACATTTAATTTCATGACAATTTTCAAAACAATCTCTCAATCTTCAGAAGAGAAGTGAACCAAACGGACACTGTGATTGGCTGTTTGCTGCACATGTCACACTTTCAGGTGCACGCGCTTTAGAGTTGATCGCTGACTCTGGATTAAAACCTGAGTTGACAGAGAAAGTTAATACCAAGCTTTTTTGTCAACTCTAAACCTACTCTTAAAGTCAGAGTTTGTTCAACTAGCTTCATGCAACGGGCCTCAGGATACAGTCTTTCACAAAAACATGATTTTCTAAGCTTTTTGTTCAAAATTTTGCTTCTTTTATGAAACCTACCCATATTCAAGCGTTGATAAAAAAAGGAATGCATGAAGCTAGAATAAAAATGTTTTTTCTTTCTTTCTTTTGTTTTTAAAGAAGAGAGTCAGCTCTTTATTTTGATATATTGCATGCTCAGATATTCATTAAACAAAATAGTCTATGGGCTATTACATTTTTGTAAAATTGGTCAAAAACCCTGGAAGTGGCTGTGAACTTTTTTACTTTTAATTTATTTTATGCTGGCGAGAAAAGGACTTTTTCTGGACATGCACAAGGATGCCAGAAGTTACATGATGTGGCTAACCATAAAGTGCTGTTTATATGGAGTATAATTCAGCTATATGTTTTTGTCTGTAATGACTCTTAATGTCTGTAAGAGTTATGAACCTAGAACAAAATGTTCATCTCTCTAGTTCTGCTAAAAGGGCAAATTATACTTCTAGAACTTTATGTGCAAGTAGAGATTTTTTGCCTGAACTATAAATAGACATTCCAGAACTAAAAAGCAAAATAAAAACCAAAAACTTTTTTTATAAGATACTTAATCTAGGCTTTAACAAAGCTGCATTTTTGGTGGATTTGCCCCATAGACTCCCATTATAAGTGCATTGCAATAGCAGAAAATAGCAGTCTTTTTTTTCTTTTTTCTTTTTTTCTGTTTTTTTTTTTTTTACATTACTGCAATATTATGCAGTATGAGTCTAGGGATGAAAAGTAATATATTTCCGTGGTAATCAAATCAATCATGGCTATGGAAAATACCTGTACTTTATACAGTATATATATACATACATACATACACATATATATATATATATATATATATATATATATATATATATATATATATATATATATATATATATATATATATATATATATATATATATATATAAATTTGCAAATATTTCAAACAAACTACTTTCATGTTGTCATATATGAGGTATTGTTTGTACAATTTTGAGGACAATAATGAATTTAATACATTTTGGAATAAGGCTGTAGCATAACAAAATTAGAAAAAGTGAAATGCTGTGAATACCTTCCAAATGTACTGTATCTATACTGCGACAATCTTTTAACAAGGAATTAGTTGGATTATTCAGAGTTTGACTACTAATATGGTTGCATGTGAACTGAAGGAAGTCCAGGACATGTTTGAACAGATACCAAAAGAGTGACTGGCTCTTTCCTGCTTGTATATGTGTGTTTGATGCATTGGTAATGGCGGCCTCCAGAACCTGGCTGCAGCCAGTGGACTGCAACGCTCACATCTCGCATGCTTGTTAGAGCTGATGGTGTGAGTTATTGGTGTACTGCTGAACTGACAGCTATTTTCTTGCCTGTTCCGACTGCACTGACCCATTTTCACTGCCACATGCTTGCTTCATCGTCCTCTGATGATATTTTATTGTTTTCCATACAGACTCCCCTCACTGACTTTGTGCAGTCACCTTTGTGTTTTCAGTTCTCTGTTTCTAATGTGTTTCTGCAGTCTGAATTACCATTGAATTACCACTCTCAGACATGCCTGGTCAGTGGGGGCATGTGCCACACAGATTTTTGAGAAGGACAAATTCTGAATGTATCAAAATTCCCACCACAAAAGTTCAAAGCGTATTTGTCCATACAATAGAAAAGCATGGCAATTAAGTTACAATTTGTCTTGAATAATATTCTTGGTAGATTTAAAGTCAGGTGCCCTTGTGGGCCTTGTGCCCAGTGCCTGGCATTTTTACTTTTTGCTTATGAAAAGAACAATACGACTTTTTATGTGCTGTGGATTATGTTATTTCAGTCATTACAACTCTCAAAGTACTTTTAATTGTTTTAATTGCAAAGTAGTTATGAAATTGTTAATAATTTTGATCTTGGCAGACTATCTGCCACACAGCAAGTATGAAGACTTCTGCCAAGACATGCTGCTGTGAGCATGTAAGACATTCTGCTACCCATATAAGCCGCTTTTCCACCGGCTCTTAAAAATAGTAAGGAACGGTTCCAGTTGTGTTTCCACTTGAGCCTGGTTCGGCACGGCACAATTACAAACCGCTCTTGGCCCAGAATTCTCGGCACGGTTAGCTAATCGCTTATCCGTTGAATCCGTTAAGTGATGTCGCAAATTGGTCTCTTGTCTGTTGCCTGGCTACCAGTTTCTCTGTAGCTGGCTAAGTGTTCTAATTAAACAATGCAAACATAAATTA
This sequence comes from Pseudorasbora parva, assembly GCF_024679245.1. Taxonomy (NCBI): domain Eukaryota; kingdom Metazoa; phylum Chordata; class Actinopteri; order Cypriniformes; family Gobionidae; genus Pseudorasbora; species Pseudorasbora parva. The sequence continues at coordinate 28,021,276 of NC_090195.1, forward strand.
ATGATACAATTAAGAGAAATATCTGATCATCCTCCATAATGCAGTCGTTATTTACATCTCATAGTGTCTGTAAACTCTTGCGTTACCAAGGCAACAACTGACACTTTTGTATGGCATTCCAAATAGAGCAGCCACTATCAGCCCCACAGTGGAAAAGGAAACCATACCATCTGGCCCGGAGTAACGCAAGGAGAACCTATCGGCCCGGCGGTGACAAAGTGGCTATAGACACATAATATCCATCCTCCTGGGACCCAGTAATAGACTTTTGTCCACTGTAGTGGACATTATATTTTAGTGAGTTTCTGTGACATCACACACGTCACAGACTTGAGTCAGGATGTCCTTTATAGAGCACATTCAGGGCTTTGCAAAGATACCAAATGTTTGGAGGTGTCACCAGGACAACAACAACTTCTTGGTCTTTAAAAATGGCTGACATTAATGTTTAGCACTCTTATGGAAATATGATAATATTTTGTAATTATAATTTAAATCTGATTAATTTTCTAATTGTTGTTATAAATCAACATCTCAGGAAAATGCTATGGGGTTTCTAATCTAAATATGACTCTTTGTTACAAAACAGGGCATTGATTTCATAAATGTCCACTGTAGAGGACACCGGGACTTAAATCATGTTTATCAGGCATTTTGGAGACACAACAAGTAAATAGGGAAATAAATTACATATCAATATTCCTATGAAATATTACATATTATTATGAAAATGTTGCCAATTATTACTCCCCTTATTACACTTCTTTTTTTCATTACATGTTGCACCAAGAACACAATAATATGCAAATTAGATGCAATATAGCGATACATTGTACTGAATAGGAAAATCCAACTATGACCATTTTACCCACATATTGCATAAAGTAAGATGGTATATCAAAGCATTCAGTTATATCTTTTATAACATAGCTCAGAATCATCTTTAAAAAAAGTTTGTTTTAAAAAAATCCTGAAACTTAAAAATGCATTCGTGAATTAAAAATAAATCCCATTGTTTTTGCCTATACATGCAATTTCATTTCATTAAATTTTTTTAACAACTGAGTCCTGGTGTCAACTTTAGAGGACATATCATAACATATGAATACAATATAATTTTCCAAAAAAAATAATCTGTCCATTTGTTTCTTATGCTCTAAACAATCTAATGACATGAAAAAATACAAAATTCAAAAAACTTTTTTTTTCTGGGTCCCAGGAGGCAATAGCAGATCTAGGCAGGTGATGCTGGAGGAGGTGGAGAATTTCACAGGGGATTGCATTATTTGCAAAGGATACATGTGATGCAGTAGCCTGGATGCCAGCTGAACTTAGCCCCACCCACAACCTTTGAGGTTAGGAAGTTCGGTCTGAACTTGATCCATTGTGGAGCAACTATGCTCTAACCAGAGCTATTTGGACCAATCGAATTGTCAGGGTGTGCTTTATGCGATGATCAACAGATGACCAACATATGATCCACAGTAATGTAATCCTCCACATCACAAAGAGTGCTTGGGTTGAATGTGTTTACTAAATGGAGAATTTTTTCATTTATGCATTTACCTTTACTATTTCCTTCAAAAATGTTGATCGTGTTAATACGTACTCTGTGTATCCTTAAACTTAATCCTCACCGGCTCGTGGACAGGGAGGTTGACCCAAGTGGATGTGTCTCTACTTACACTCTAAAAATGGCTTGGTAAAAAACAAACCAATTGGCAACTCAGCGCTGGGTATATATTGGACAGAACACATGCTGGGTTAAATGAACCCAGTGGCATTTTAACCCAGCAGGCTTGGCTTTTGAGAAAACCCAAAATTTAGTCAATTTTTACCATTAATGGATTTGCTATTCTTGGTTATTCTCGCTGGGTTGTTCACGAAGAAGAAGAAAAAATATATAATTATGCTAATTAAAATTATTATTAATGAAAACATTATATTACATTATCTTAAAACATCTGCAACCAGTGGCTTTGCCTCTTGCTTTGTCCTTTTTATTTGGGAGCAAATTTAAACATCAAATCACAAAGCACGTGAAACAACCAAGTGCTGGGTAGAATAGACCAAGCATTGTGACCCAGCAGGTTTAACCCAACAACTGAAAATTTGAAACTACCCAATGGTGTTTAAAATGTGATCAAATAAACCAACAAAAATTACCCAACAGTCTCAACCCAGCATGTTGGGTTAAAAAACAGCCCAGCATTATTTAGAGTCTAATCATTATTCTGACGCTATTCATATTAAACCCTCCCAGGTCAATCACATGCTCTCTCTATGATGACACATGATATGAAGGGAGCACGTTACTGGCTGCTAAAGCTTTCAGTCAATGCGCCCATGGTTTTCGTTGGATAAAGCCAGTCAATGCCTAGTCAATGCCTAGCCAGCAAAAGTTACATTGATGTAATAACGAATCAAAAGACATTATTTTGTGCAGTGTTTGTAAGATATGTTGTTAGCATTGAATGAATATGCCACTTATTGTCTCCATGACACCAGTGCTGCCTGACAGTTTTAGCACACACACTTAGGCCCTGTCCCAAATGGCACCCTAAACCCTCATGGTCTTCCTCTGAGTCCGCACTTTCACAACGTAATGCCGCTTTGACTGCCGGATAGAAGTCCTCACGAGCACCCTTCTTTAAGCTTAAATGATGAATGGGACACCCTATGGTCTTGTGAAATGGACACACGCACACAATGGCCATTGTAAGTCCACAAGACCGAAAGTGCATATGAAGTGTAGCCTGGATGCCAGCCGAACTTAGCCCCGCCCACAAATTTTTTAGGTCGGGCAGTTCGGTCTGTCCTTGCTCCATAGAGGAGTAATTATCCCCGAACAGGAACTGTTCGGATCAATGAAATCATCAGGGCGGCTTTAGACGATGATGGACAGATGATCAACAGTAACGTAATCATGCACGTCATCAAAGGGGTTTGGATTAAATTTACTCGAATCCTAAACGGAGAGCTTGTTTGTATATGCATTCACCTTCACAATTTCTCTCAGAAAGGATGATCATGTTGGGTAAGTACTCTGTGTATCATTAAATGATTTTATTTTTTTACAACACCGGCAAAAGATCGTGTATTCAAGCCTGATTTCAGCGCGCGTTCAGACAGGGTTGCCAAGTTTTTACAACAAAACCCGCCAACTACTAGCCCTAAACAATAGCTTCTCGGGGGTTCTCCGGGGGAAAAATGCCGTTTGGGGGGTAAAATGTGTGTTATATTGGCTAAGTTGCCTGCTAAAATTCGCACTCATGGATCTATATATCACATAATAGTCGCTTCAACCTGCGGACATGGAAAACAACCCGCGGGGGAAAAAAAGCGGACTTGGTGACACAGTCCAGTTGAGCTCTGTTGACCTTTGACAAAGCGTCGCTTCGTTGCTCTGATTGGTTGTTGGTCTATCCAATTGATGTCTTTCCTGGCTCGTTTGAAACACGCCTCATAATCACAGCCCAATGGAGCAGTTTCAGACTCATATTCTGACTAGAATTGAGTATGACCACGTCAGGCTACATGAAGTGTGTCATTTGGGACGGGGCCTTAATCACAGCGCGCAGACTCTATGACAGACTGTTTTTATCAACTAAATGAGTGTTTTACACTTTGTAAATTCTGTAAATAGTTGCTTTATTTGTTCAAGGACCATAAATGCATTTTAATTAGCAGTTTATTGCAGATTTATTTGAATTACAAAAATTCTTTACAATTACAAATGTTCTAATATAATTGGTCTTTTTGAAAGGACGACTAGTCTTTTTTTTTTACATAAAAGCTTATAGAAGCTACATTTTTTAAGAATAATCCTCAAATTTGAATCAAAACATAATCAGACATTCAGCTTTATATTTTGTTTATTTTCAGGACCTCAACATTAAAATCTCTTTTTTTTTTAATGTAAGTCACTTACATGCATATTTCCCCTTGTTTTACTCTGTTCCTATACTATTTTGAGTTATTTTGACTCCTGGGTAGCAATATTTCAAGTGTCTAGTTTAAAATAAGAGCAGCCTATTATAAATATAGACCATAGGGTTTAAGAGCTGCAGATCTTTTTATTTGGGTGTCGTTTTTAGAAAATTCTCAAAAATAGGGGCACAGATTAGGAGGTTAAAATCTTTTTACAACACGGCAAAGATCATTTACACTCATCTTCTTCTTCTAATTTTTCCAGTGTGCGTCCAGTTGAGTTCTGTGGACAACTACTCACTCAACATACGTCACTTACTCCGTTTCTCTGATTGGTTGTAGATATATCCAATTGCACAGGCATTTTTACCCCATAATCACAGGCCAGTGGAGCTGTATCAGGCTCATATTCGGACTAGAATCGGAGTATGAAGACGTCGGGCTAGCGATGCAGCCATAAATTGAGCCAAAAGGTATCATACAAAGTCACTGGAGTGCATCTTCGGTGTCATTCATTAGCTGTTTATATAACTTCATTTTAGGCTTCTGTTCATTTACTAAATGTGTAGCATGAGGTGTGTAAACTGTGTGTTTGAGGCTAAAGCCAAGCATGTTGCATACGGTATAGACTGCAGCAGAATAAGAGAGAGGAATTACAGACAGAAGGGAAGACAGAAAACACTCTGCTGAAGGAATGTGATCTCCAGCTGGTGCTCAGCTCATCACAGCTGAGCAAAGGCATAAACTCACACATTTACATCAGCGCTTTGGGGACATGATAATATGACACAAAAGTCATAAGGCATTTGTTTTATGTGTGTTTCAAAGCAAACAATCCCACACTGAAATCAGCAAAGGAAAGGGTTTCAAGGAATTAACAACACTCTAATTAGTGAACATTTACAAATTGTACTGTGAATTTTAGTGTACATTTATAATCCTGACACTTTCCTTTCTTTGTAATTTTACTGTGGAAGATATTTTACTGCACACAAATAATTTACTGGATCTATTTCTTTTTAAAAAAAAAGGCCATTTAATAAAATTGTGCCTTAGAATTAAAATGATTCGTTTTTTTATTTCTTTTTCTTAGTAAACAGGTTGTATTTATACAGATGGCACTTATCATGAATAAATCACATGGTGCCTTTTTATATTATTTATGGATTGTTGGCGTTTTTGTTTGTTGTCACTTTTAGCAGCTTGTTTTATTAAGTTCAGAGTATATAATTATTTGTCACCATTGTTGAGGTTTGTATGCCGTTTACTATAAAATGGTGCCATGCACTACTTAGATGCAATTTTACTAGAGGAAGTTTGTACCTTTTTTTCTTTTAGGCGCTGTTTATACCTGATATTAAGATGCAGGTTGGTCAGAGCCGGCACAAGCCTTCATGGGGCCCTAAGCAGATTTTTATTTGGGGGCCCCTTGGTAGGCTACCGATTGACTATTATAAATTCTTGATAATAATCGCACACCCATGATCAATGTATTAGTTGTAGCTGTGTTGCTTACGTCATGTCTGTCCATCTGTTATGTTTTTATCCTTATACAGTTTTTAATTGTATCAGTAGCAGACCCACAAGAGTGCTCAGGTGTTATTTGCACTTTAATATTCAAAGTCTTAAAGTACAGTTCAGACTGGGATATGTGGGATATATATATACACAATTTTTATAAAATATTGTTAAAAGTCTCATGTCTAAAATGCTCACAATTTTTAACCCCAAGATTCTTTGAAGTATAGAAAGTTCAAAAGAACAGCATTTATCTAAAATAAAAAGCTTTCAACGAATCATAGCCTACTTTTTTTACACAACTGTTTTAACATGATAATAAAAAAGGAAAGGTTTCTTGAGCAACCAATCATCATGTGCAGGATCATGTGACACTGAAGACTGGTGTATTAATGCTAAAAATTCAGCTTTGATTACAGGAACACAATGTTTCAATTTACTTGATATTCATATCAAATGAATATCATATATCATATATTATTGCAATTTAAAAAAGCTGTTTTCTATGAGAGATTATTTACAATATAACTGTTTTCACTGTATTTTTGATCAAATAAATGCAGCCTCGGTGAGCATAAGAGACTACTTTTAAAACAAGAAATGTTGGTGGATTTCTTTCAAACAATAAAAGGAGATTTTATTTTGCCTGAAACACACAGCAAGACATTAATACTTCTGTTTGTTGATGACAGCATATTTATAAATGATTCTCATTACGAATTTGGGAAGGCTTTTTGGGAAGAACGAATTTGCATTCCCCCAAAAAATTATAATTTTGAGCGACTCAAACATAGGCTATAGCACTTACAGAGAAGCATTTACTGTGAACAAAAGCATGATGCAGCATGCCAAATAAGATATTTGCGCAAAACCAAATCACATTCTCAAATCCATCCATTCATAAAAAGGTTACTAGGGCAACTGGCGAGTATCGCCAAAAAAAATTTTCCGGCGAACTTTGGAGTTTGAACCCTGACGAACAAATTAGTCCAGTCGATGGCACGGCAAGCTCGTGCAGCGCTGTCAGAATCGATCCGTGCATGTATTAGAAAACGTAACATTTTGTAGTTTATTTAGTAATTGTTTGAGGCCATTTCGAAGTAATTTCATGTGCTCTTAGGGGCCTTCTGGTGGCCAAGGGGGCCCTAAGCAGCCGCTTAGCTCGCTTATGCCTTGGGCCGGCCCTGATGTTGGTCAATCAGATTACAAGTAGATGAGGGAGACACATTCCCATTTATACGTGGTGTTTTAATTTGTCTCTCTTGTCTGCTTTCGACCACTTCTGTCCTGAGTTCTTCAAGGGGAGGGTCTACGGGTGGGTAAAAGTATGGGCTTTTTTCGATATTTCGTTTTTTTTTTCCTAATGGTAGAAATAAGCTCACACAATTTATGCAATAATGTGACCTGGAGAAGGCGGAAAACATACAGAGTAAGCAGCTTTCGTGTCTGCTCTGATAACTGCAAGACAAAGGTGAGTGAAATTGTGCTTGGGACATTTTCCGCCTTCAAACCCAACTTTGGTCTCCAGCCAACAAAGCTTAAAACTCTGGCTAGCGCGCTTCTCATAATGTTTACACATTAGGTCAGTAGGCGGATAATAGCCAGTCTTTTGTGGCTGTTTGAACGCATCTAACCACATGAGCATTTACACTATAAAAGCAAACCGGTCACATCATTCTTGACTCCCTCTTGATGTGGTTGAAAGTGGACAAGCTCAAAACATTTTAGATCCCGTTTACACCTGTATTTAACATTGTCCACTTACAATTGACCAAAACGCATCTTAAGGCCCTATCATACACCCAGCACAATGCGATGCAAGTGTTTTTGGCTAGTTTCAGCCCAACGCGGGTATCAGTTTTAGATTTGTTTCGATTCCGATACTAGTATCGGAAATATTACAGATACCACAACAAATTAATAAGAATTTATAAAATTACTCTCAGATGCATTTCAGATAATAAAAATACTGTAATAAATACAGTAGTTCACTGTCTGTATTTGTTCATGTTTTATTAAGGGATAAGTCTGAAGCACAACATAAAATAATTCTAGCAATTCATAAAGGGCAATACAGCGGTATACAGATATCATTACTCTGTATCGGTGGATACCCTGAGCCCAGGTATCGGAATCGGTCCAGCGCTACGTTGTTTAAATAGCAAATGCACTCACGCCCATCTGTTCACCCAGGGCATGCTGGCCTGAAAACGAAGTGCGTTCAAGCACATTGTTGGCATGTTGCTAATTTTAGGCAACTCAAAACAACTGCGCCATTGACCAACAAAAACCCGGTCTAAAGTCAGAAGCGCACTATTTTTTGTGTTATTTAAAGGGCGCATTAGTAATATGCGCCTATAGGTGGGTGCACAATGCGTGTACACACAGGTATGCACAGCAGGGCACAAAGATTTTTTAAATATTAAAAATAAATGGGTTCATCTGTGGAGAAGCATTCAGTCTTTCTGCTCGCAAATTCTGCCATGCAAATATTGAATTTGCCATGGTGCGAGCGCAACTGGCTTTTAAAGGAAATGAGAGATGAGAGTCGAACATTATGCCCAAAACCAACCTGATCACACATAAATGCGTATAAATAGTACGAGTGTGCAATATCGTGGAATGTATACGCCAAAACTCATTTTGGCGTGCATATGATACGCTGTTTTTCGCGTGCATATGATACGCCATAGACACGCCAAAATGAGTTTTGGCGTATACATTCCACGACATTGCACACTCGTACTATTTATACGCATTTTTGTGAGAATAGCCTGGCCCAAAACACACCCATGACTCTTTAAGAGCATATGTACAACCCTTTTAGACCATGCGCCTGACACGCCAACCGTTTTTTCCCCCCAATCGTTAAACTAGTATAAGTGGATTCGGACATGCCCTAAGTGCACCTACGCCTTGTGCTTCAGACCATGTGTTCGGATCGTTAAAATAGGGCCTTTAGTCATTAGTCTATTGTCATTTTCACATCTCAACATGGTTGTTGGATCAGAAAAGCAGATTGAATCTATTTTGCAGTGACAGAAAACATTCAAGCACAGAGCATGTGAAAGAGGCTTGTGAAAGTATCTAGCAAACAAACAAGAAATGATAAACAAGAAATGTATATATATATATATATATATATATATATATATATATATATATATATATATATATATATATATATATATATATATATATATACACATACACACACACACACACACACACACACACACACACACACACACCCACACCCACACCCACACGCACACGCACAAGCAAACTCCATGACTGCCCAGGCCTGGGCCCAGATTATTATTGAGGTCTGGTCCAAATATGACATAGGGCAGGGGTCGCCAACTGGCGGACTCCGGTCCGGATCCGGACCGCGAGATGCATCCATCCGGACCGCGAAGCCTTTTGACGTAATGAAATAACTAAATGCCAAATGCAATTTAAAAAATTAAAAAATAAAACAAATAATCACATTTATATCAGGCAGCTCAGTAGAACCGTTTTTTCCTATGCTGCCACGGTTGCGTTGACAGTTAAAGGGGTCGCACACACCAGACGCGAAGCTCAGATCCGCGTGCGTCTCAGGTATCTCACACCAGACGCACACATACGCGCGAGCTCAGTTTTGAATCGACTTCTGACAGAAGAACTGCACGATGGGTGTACCTTAGCACAGGGTGAAATAAGTATGTATGTACATGGATGATTTGAGGGAGATATAATATACATTTAATAAATCGTGCAGCTCGTGGCGGGTTCCGTTTTTATTTCGGCTCCCATGTTAACGGGTGAGTTTGCACACCATTCCGTCTTTCTCAGCTCAGCCTTTCAAAACGTTATTTGAGGTTATTTACGTTTTTCTGGATTTAAAGGAACAGTTGAACTAAAGAGATAAAATGTTTCTTGCACTTTTTTCATTTTTCCAACACTGGTGGCACTTTATTTTTACCTGTTTGTGTTTCTGGATAATATTTCTAATGATTTTTTACCATTGCAATTTGAAGCACAGAGAGAGCAGTGCTGAAGATAGCCTACATTTAGTTAGGTAGAGACTATACATGTGAATGAACATAAAATTATGTTATGAGATTTCTGTTTTGTTTTTTAACCAGGAGAGTTTGTGTTCATTGATTGTTACTGTTTATCTCAGTTCAGCAGAAAAAGCACTTTAGTTGCTAGTAATGTTGAAATTAATGTATTTTCAGTACAGATTTAGAGATGAAGGCATTTTTTCATTCATCATTTTTTGTCAGACATGGCTACTGGTTGAATTAGATATTTTGTACCAACCCAACTTAAACAGAACAACCTCAAAATGAGATACATTTAGTAAAGGATTAACTATTGCTTTAACAATATGAAAAGACATGTTTATCTATATTTTGTTCAATAAAGACACTTTTTTTTAATCTACACAAATTTCTTTAGTCTGGCAAAAAGACATCAATTCATGTTTTAGGTATATAATTGTCCGGACCTCGGCCAGTGAGGAAGGTTTATTTACTGGACCCCAAGCAATTTTAGTTGAAGACCCCTGACATAGGGTATAGTCTCATATTCATGTTATTAATCATATAATAATTAGATGATTATCATATTAATAATGATTATCAGATTAATAATAAAATGAATCATTAAAAGATTAAGATCTTGATTCAAATACATGTGATCTTATACAGTGGTGCACGGATGATGCCAAAACCCGGAAATAAGTTGGCATTTTAGCACTTCCGATTCCATTGTCCCAAAGTCAATCTTTATAAAGTTAAATGTCATCTGGATATGATGTTTGCTTAAATCTTTTCTGACTCTGATTCAATCTGCTTTCCTGTTCTAAACAAATACAGATACAAAATGTCATGTTGAGATTTGAAAATGGCAACAGACTGAAAGACTAAAAAGAAAAGCAAATGTGCTTCTGCTCCAGATAATTGCATTTAAATAGAATAAAGCTCTGTAATAAAATATTGCAAGAATTTACCTTGTAAAATGGACCTCTAAACCATAAAGTTGCACATCGTACATTTTTGATTGTGATGTGGTTCAAAATTATCTCATTAAAAGTTTTATAGATTATTACTTTGAATATTATACCGATATTTTAAGATGTCAAGATGTCTTGTATGCTACCCACTAAGATGTATGAAGATACTGGCACGAGAATTCATCGCTAAATGACTGATCCAGTGGTCTGGCACATATAAATATCTAATTTACTGGCACAAATACTCACCTTTAAACATTAACCAATGAGAAGGGCTTTGCTTTCTACATTGAGGGAAGAGATTAGCACTGCTGTAATAATAAGCTCATTTGTGTTCTACCTCGCCTCTGAGCAGGAATAACAGGCTGGCATGTTGAATGAAGACAGCAGAACTAATCGCGTTTGATGGCTCGGCTGGCAAAGGAGGATAATGAGTGTGTATGCATGGACACAAATAAAGTGGCCTCCTGTCTCTGATCTGAGTCATTCATTATCTGTCTGTCTATCTATCTATCTATCTATCCATCCATCTATCTGTCTATCCATCTATCTATCTATCCATCCATCCATCCATCATGCACTGAAAGCAAAACTCTGGTTATTATACTGGCAGATTTGTTTTTATACCTAGTTTGATCAAGATATTGACATGTTTTCATTTGAGTTCAGGGTGTTTGTGATGATGCTAAATGGACCCTAAACTACAACCAGCCAAACTAGTGAAATGCACAATATGCTCACAGACAAATGCTTTCTCTCGCTCAGAGCACGCGCTGTTGCATATGCACTTAGTTGTCATGACAACAATTCTTTAATGACTATCCTGAGTAGGGGGAAATCATATCAGACCTTATTCCTTTTCAGTGACTTTTCACTTGTTGTGGTTTCATTATCTGGGTTTTTTTCAGAATACTCATTATGAGGAGACTAATTACTTACAGAAGGGTGACTCTAGTGTGACGCTGGCTCCTGACAAGCAGCTGTACCTTAAACAAATACATGTATGTGTTGAATTTAACACTTCAGTCTGAAACATATACACTCACATACAAGTACGCACTCCAAATATTCACATTTTATACTCAAAAACTCATTTAAATTAGGAGTCCATGACTTCTTGGCTATATTTTGGGCTCAATACAGCTCGACCATTTTAAATATGCTTGAAACTAAACAAAATAATATAAAGGCTTAAAGGAACTGTATGTAAGAAATGTTTTTAAATTCATCTTAAAATTTGATATGTCACCAGACAATAAGAAATCATGTTCATTTCAAATACTTATATCACTGACAACAGTAGTCCGGCCAGGATATTGTCATTTAAAAGTTGTTGTTGCAGCCCTCAACTGATGTTGATGTTGTCATGTTGTGTTTTGGCCTGAAGCTCCGCCCTCCACCGATCTACCTATCATGAAGTCAGTAGTGTTTGGGCATCCGGGTTGCCAGCTCTGCTCTAGTTACCACAGCTGCAGCTACAAACGCTCCTGCTGATCCTGCAGCCTATCTGGCAACCTCGAGTCAGGAGGGAGGGGGGGAAGGGGATACACCGCTCTACAGTCATTTGAAAGTGATTGCAGTACCAGTTTTGGCCACAATCTTACATAAACTTCCTTTAAGTTAAAATTTGACATCTGCTAAATGATGCATGAAAATGTAAAATTGTATTACTCTGTATAAAATCTGATTATTACCTAGCCCTGCATCTTGAAAAAAAATCTGATGAATTGCAAAAAGGTTCACTCAAAAACTAAATGCAGCCCATGATTTACTCACCCTCAAGTCATCCTAGGTCTTCTTTAAGACGAACTGAATCAGAGTTATATTACAAAAATGTACTGGCTCTTCCAAGCTTTATAATGGCAGTGAATGGCTGGTTCTGCTTTAAAAGTGCATCTATCCATCATATAACTACTCCACACGACTCCGGTGAGTTAATAAAGGCCTTCTGAAGCAAAGTGATGCATTTATGTAAAAAAAAATATCCATATTTAAAACTTTACAAATCTCTGACTTTCATTAACTGTTGTACTACCAGCGTTTAGGGTACACTGGCGTTCCGTAAGGTCCGGTGACAAACACGGAGGGCCAGAGGATAGACCAAAACGAAACTTGGATCTCGCAAGAGGCAGCAGATTTCCGGAGCGTCATACATCATACACTGTAAAGCCAGTTTCTCATGAATGCGCGTCATGTACATTTTGTTTTTTACTGCACAAAATAAGGGTGACTTTTTTTTTTTACCAAAACATATTCAAAATGAATAATTTAACTTACACACTGTACAAATTTTTGGTTGTTTTTGTTGGTTTAACTTAAAAAAGTAAGTAACCTGGTTGCCTTAAAAATTTGAGTTTATTGAAATTAAAAATTTTAGTTGATACAATGAAGGACATTTGTTTAATAAATAGAAACTCAAAATATTATTGTATATGAACCACATAAAAAATTTGGTAAATCATGAAAAAGCACTATTTGGCATGTTTTACTGCATCATCAGAAATAAAACACACACAATTACCCATTATGCTTACAAAATCTTTTAATAATATTTTAATATAGGTTGTCGAATCTCAAAAAAATGTTCATTGCATTAACTCAAAATTTCAATTTCAATGAACTCAAAATTTTAAGGCAACCAGGTAACTTTTTTTCTAATTAATTTTTTACAATGCAATGTTGAGTGAAGATGAGTGAAAAATATTTCAAATACTTCAGTTAATGACAAAGAACTTTACATAAACACAAGTTTGTTAATAAATAAGATCCCCCCCCCCCCCATGTTAAATTTTAACATTGAAATCAGGATTATGCATAAAATGTCGTTCATGTTAAAATTGGCTGAGAATTGAACAAATAATTCTATCCAGGCTCAAAGAAAGATGGGAATCGTGCCTTTGTGGCAGTTATTTTCTGGTGATTAAGGGATAACACAAACTTCCTCACATTTTTTTTTTTTCCGAACGGTTTTCGAAAGCAAAAGTGCTATGAAGTCCACATAATATTTTGTGAGAAAGTGTGACGCTACAGGAATTATTTGTGGAACCAACAACCCAAAATTAGTAAGAAACAAGTATTGGATTTCAATTTGCAAATATGATGCAGGCCTGAGATATAAAGCAAATATAAACAATGTCATTGGCTAACCTTATTGGGTTAGTTCAACCCAAAAGGAAAATTAGATTCCAGTGGTCCAACCTTACTTTTATGAAGCAAAATAATAACATTATTTCACATTTTTTCACAAACAGTGCAGCACTTCCAGAACGCCGGCTTACCATTGGTCGATGCTGTTCACGCGGGCACCATGTCGCATGCGCACGGGTCATTCTGCCTTAGAACTAGGAAACCCTGCACTGTTTACACTGTCAACAGTGTAAGAGTCTGACACATGCTAGAAGAAAGTGATGAATAATGTTGTTATTTTTTATTTTTTATTTTTTTGCATACAAAAAGTATTCTCATGGCTTCATAAAATTAAGGTTGAACCACTGGAGTCACATGGACTATTTTAACAATGTCTTTCCTACCTTTCTGGACCTTGAAAGTGTTAATTAAATAGTTGTCTAAAGAGGGTCAGAGAGCTCTCGTATTTCATCAAAAGATCTTCATTTGTGTTCCGAAGATGAACACAAGTCTCACCGGTTTGGAATGACATGAGGGTGAGGAATTAATGACAGTATTTTCATTTTGGGGTGAACTAACCCATAAAAATGTAACAATCAATTTTGTATGTCATGAGACAGCTGTCTCTGCTCCATTTCTCTATCTAACAATTGGTCCGTGGGCAGAGAAAGGTTGGGGAACCCTGTCTTTACACAGTCTCTTTCCTTATTGTGTATGTGCGTAACACTGCTGCTTTCATAGGAACTCCCATTCGGCAGATTTCACGGCTTGGTGCTCACAGGACTGATATGCCCATTTGCCCGGTATTTGCTGTGCTGGAGTGTGGAGCAGTGTTTGCACCATGACGAATCAGCCCCAGCACACATGCATAAACAATGTGACTTTTTTTATGTGTGTAAATGGACCTGGAAAACTGATGCATATGCACAAATACATTTCTAAACTGTCTGTCTATGATAAATGGTGGGTAGAGATGGTTCTGCTCATGCTGGAAGCTGATTGGACTGTGAGATTATTTTGCAGCTTAATGTGATGGATAAAAAGAACAAAAACAACAAAAACATCTCTGGATAAATGAAGTGACTGGTGTGTCTCTGATGCATAGGCTAAGACAGTATAGGCTCTTCTAGCTTTTTCTGTGATGATTTTGCGTTTTTAATTCCAGTGGAACTGGTGGATTTTCATGGGAAATTGAAGCATAAATTTGCATCATTGCGTCACATCTGTATACATCGATAAGGTGTCCCGGCTAGTAGGCTATCACATGTGAGGGTGTTGGAGGTGGAGAGCTATTGACTTTTCTCACAGCACTTGATATAATTAACCTTATCAATATGATGGCGGACCCAGAAAGGCTCAAATGACAATCACTAGTGACAACTGGAGATTCATCCGTCGTAAAATTCAAAAGACTTCAGACTTTCGGAGAGGCTACAGAAAAAAAAGAGAGACTGGAACCATGCTCACGCAAAAACAAGGATAAAAGGGGCTTTTGAAAAATGGTGTGAACTCGGTGTTTTGAAGGGGTTCACAGAGACTGCTTTTTTCCCCCTGCTGGATAGGTTGAATTATGTAACAGTAGCACACTTGTTCTTTGTTGTGCCTTTCTCGTTTTGCATTATGATAAATATCAATTATTTGGTGCTAGCAATGAGAGGGAGCAATTCATCTCTATACTCCACATTAATTTGTTAAAGGTAATTAGAAATGAGACTGCACAGAAATGGAAACTGACCTACAGGCACTGTAAAATAAAAAATAAAAAAAGGTTGTACAACAAAACAAAAAATTCTTAGTACCAATTTCCCCTAGCTTTTATTTGTTGACTCAAATTTTGTAAATCACAGTTATACGAACTAAAAAATAAGTTTGTCTGTGACAGAGTCTGTGACACACACACACACACACACACATATATATATATATATATATATATATATATATATATATATATATATATATATATATATATATATATATATATATATATATATATATATATATATATATATATATATATATATATATGTTTTTGTTGTGTCAACTAGACATTATTTGTTTTCTGGAGATAGGTAACTATTCAGTAACACATCTTTTGTAGTTGAGCCAATTCAAGACATTTTGTCCATTGGAAACAGGTTTAGATGTTGATTTTTAAATTGAAAATCATTTGGTCATCACCATTTTGGTGATGAGTGTTTCCTTTGGTTGGGCAGTAATCCTCATTGTGTGAGTTTGTGGCCTTTGTAACGGTGTTTAGCAAAAAAAAGCATTTTTTTTTTTGCTACAAAAGAAACCATGATGATCAAGGTTTCAGCCTCATAAACTGTAATAAATCAATAATATTTCTGACCAATATTTTACCAGCAAAACATTGTTGTAGTGGAGCAGACCTTCTGAACTTAAAAGACATTATGGGGAGGGGGGAGTGTTTTACCACACACAGACATCTAGAATCAGCATATGAATCTCAACAATGGTGGCATGCTTAATGCCGCAATGCATGATGGGAGCCAATGTAGTATTAAAATGAGGGCTCCCATCATGCATTGCAGCATGAAACATCACCATCACCAACGTTGAGATTCATATGCTGATTCTAGATGTCTGTATGTGTGTCTAAAAAAAGTTCCCACAATGTATTTAAAAATCAAAATTCAGAACAACTGATCTGCTGCAAAAAGCTTTTGTTGGTAAATATAATATACCATTTATAAAAAATCACATTGATCCTGAATAAAATAGTTAACTACTCCCCTTTATAATGCTGTTCTCTAGATCATTGGTTACACCAGTCTTTGCAACAAATTATGCGTTTTGTTAAACACTGTTACAAACTCATTTAATCTGATAAGACTAAAACTGCCCAACTAAAGGAAACACTCATCACCAAAATGGTAACCAAACATTTTCAATAAAAAGTCTACATCTAAACCTGTTCATTCTTAATAAGAACTTCTGTTTCCAAAAGACACAAAATGTTGAATTGTTATTTACAAAAGTTGAGTCAACAAAAAAAAAAAGCTAGGGGAAATTAGTACTAAGATTTTTTTTGTTGTTGTACGAGATTTTTACAGAATGGATTTTTGCTGAACCAACAAAGTCTTCTCAACTTCAATTTGTGTTTTTTACAATGTGTGATTTTTTTTGCTGAACCAACACAAAATCAGTCATTTAAACTTTTTTCAAGTTGGGATTTTTACAGTGTAGCCATAATACACATTAAAGGGTTACTTCACCCAAAAATGACATATATGTCTAATGACTAACCCTAATGTTGTTCCACACCCGTAAGACCTCTGTTGATTTTCAGACACAGTTTACGATATTTTTTATTTAGTCAGAGAGCGTATTAGTCTATGCACACTATACTGTCCATGTCCAGAAAGGGAATAAAAACATCATCGAAGTAGTCCATATGCGACATCAGTTCGTTCATTAGTATCTCTTAAACCATCGAAAATACATTTTGGTCTAAAAATAACAAAAACTACGACTTTATTCTGCATTGATTCATGATTCGGATCGCCAATGCCACGTGATTTCAGCAGTTTGACACGCGTTCCGAATCATGAATCAATACGCTGATTAACAACCGTTCATTTTATTTTCGAGGATTGAAAACAAACACAGAAGAGAAGACAATGCTGAATAAAGTTGTAGTTTTTTTTTTTTTTTTTTTTTGACCAAAATGTATTTCTGATGCTTCAAGAGATTCTAATGAACTAACTGATGTCACATATGGACTACTTTGATGATGTTTTTATTCCCTTTCTGGACATGGACAGTATAGTGTGCATACACTTTCATTGGAGGAACAGAAATGCTCTCGAACTAAATATAAAATATCTTAAACTGTGTTCTGAAGATGAACGGAGGTCTTACGGGTGTGGAACGACATTAGGGTGAGTCATTAAAGACATACATTTCATTTTTGGGTGAACTGACCCTTAATGTAGTCAAGCAATGCTGATATTAACATTAACTATTTGAAAAAAGTATAATTTGTCATACGGTTTGACGGGATATGATAAGCAATCGTTAGATTTAATCATTGCGATTTATTGCAATGCTTTTTTTTTCCTTTGGATGTTAGCTACTTATTGTTCAGATGGCATTCTTATGTCGGTCATACCTTCATACATCATAATCTAATTTATTTATCTGTTTAATTATAATTCCGCGAATAACTGCAATTGCATATTTTGAACATAGAGGGCGACAAAGAGGAAAAACTACAGACTGCAGCTTTAATGATAATAACCCTGGTGCTCTCTGCGGATGCCAGGTGTTACAATTGTACAGCAATTTGTGGTACTTCATGCAGAGTTTTGTAGACACAGGATGGAATGTGTTATGGGGTTGTTTTCAATACATCTGTGGCAGTTGAAGTTTGTTTGCCTCTAGTGAAAAATAAAGCAGTGAAAATGAGCACCGCTGATGTTCTTTACATCCTCAACACAACACAACCCCAGCTGGAGCCTTATAGGAGGAGAGAGTTGTTTATCTCTTCTGATTCTAACACTACAGGGCTGCATTCATTTTTGTGCAAGCAACTCATTCTGTTTGTTGTGTGGTGTTAATGGCTTTAAAAAGGAACCGTGCTGCGCTTTTCTGTGTAGCGACCAGTTGAAGCGATCAGGTCTGTGTTTCTGAGTCAGTGCACAGCGCTCTGGTCTCTTGGGTAATCTTGGTGCCGGTGGTTTGCTGTGCTGAAGACTTTGACATCAGAGCTAATGTAACAGTGAGCGATTGCTTTGGCACATCGAAGCGGTGTGGAGCTTTTTGTAAGACCAGCGCGAAATATGATTTGGAAAGCCATTTTAAACTTCATTTTCCCCACAGACGTGTGTGTCAGTAAACACCACACCTCCACTCTGTCTTTGTAAAAAAGCTGAGTGAATAAAGGGATTTTCACACTAAGGCTGGGCTATATATATATACCTCAGAAATGTTCACTTTTATATAAAGCGTGATTATTTCTCAAAAAATGCTCATTATACGTCACATAGCATTTGAAGTAATCACCTACAAAATAATTAAGCAATATCGCATGCAAAGTTTTGTTGTTCTGGATATGATAACAGCTCACCCAGAGGATGAGTGTCACAGGTAATTACAGCTCGGCTGATATTCACACCAACAACACGATTGTGAATATGATTTGACTTGTATATCGATTAATACAGCTCAGTTCTGTACATTGTTGCAGCACCACTCTTCCCAGTCTGTATGTAACGCTCATTTTAGTCCCTGTCTCTTTGAAGCCCCTCCTTCACTGGACCAGTGTGTTGTGATTGGTCAATGGCTTTGAGCATGTTTTGAAAATGTTACGCTCTCTTACTATAACTGTGGGTTTTCAACAATCTACTAACACAACTCACTCAGGCCTCACCCCCTTTTTTGTGTATGGGCGGGAATTATTTAAATGGATCAAATGTATCAAATACCTTTGTTGGATTTAATCAATGACATTAAGGAACATCAACTTAATAATGACAAAACTGAAACAATTGTTTTTGGTCCTCCAAAATTGAGGAGTAGTGTTATTAAGGAGTGTTATTGACCCGTTACCCGACCCGTGCCAGAGATAAATCCCAGACGCTAAAATCATTCCAATTCTTTATTTTTTATTTTGCACCTCTCTCAACATCAACAGCGTCATAAATGGGCTAATGAAACAGGCTAAAGTGCCTTTAAAGACTCGCTGTCAACAATTTAATATACCGCACTCACCAACTTTACTTTGACTTTATACTCCTGCAACGCTCGCTCCAACTGGGCTACGAGAGGCATCAACAAAAGTTGCACTGTTGCAGTGGTGGTGACGTGATGGGTCAAGTGGCATATCGTTGTTGCGTGTATGTGTAATGGTAATTTGGACATAGAAATTGTAATACAGTATGTTCGAGGGGGGGAAGAAA
Source organism: Pseudorasbora parva (assembly GCF_024679245.1). Lineage (NCBI taxonomy): Eukaryota > Metazoa > Chordata > Actinopteri > Cypriniformes > Gobionidae > Pseudorasbora > Pseudorasbora parva. Next base: position 28,040,776 of record NC_090195.1, read on the forward strand.
GAGGCAAACATTTAAAAAGACTTTAACCAAACAAAACAAAAGTAACATGGGCAGCCCCCTCACGGACAACTGCCACACACACACACACACACATGCAGTTTGATTGTTCTATAGGCTTTCTTGGAATGTGTTTTTTTTTTTTTTTTTTTTTTTTTTTTTTGTAATTCTCATCATGGTTTGGTTTCCTGACCCAATTTACAAAATTTGGGCAAAACAAGCCTTTCCAAAAATGCCATATTTGACCCATCTTTTTGTAATTGTATTATCATGAACTTTTAACATTTAACATAACTGAGGCCTGTAGAATCTGAGGTGTAGTTCTTGGGTTTTCTGAGCAATGGTAAGAGCATAACACAGTCTGATCTTGGGTTGAATTTGTGGGGACATCCACTCATGGGAAGATTGGTGTCTGTTGTGAATGTCTTCCACTTGTGAATAATCTTCCTCACTGTAGAATGATGGACTTCAAATTATTTGGAAATTGCGTTGTAACCCTTCGCAGATTGTTGGCAGCAACAATTGCTTCTCTAAGATCTTTGCTGATAACTTTCCTCCTTTGCATGGTGTTGACACACACCTGGATTCTCCAGACCAGCAAACTGCCAAAACTTCTGCTTTTATAGAGGTGATCACACTTGCTGGTGATCTGTAATTCAAAGGCATTTGATTAGTAGTGCCTGGCCATTACTTACCCTCTGAATTCCTTTGTTAAAAGTAAGGGTGTCCTAACTTTGTCACCCATGGCTTTTCCATTTTTACTTTATTTTTGCTAAATAAATAATTTCATTGTGATCTGTCATGTGTTGTTGTTCATCTGTTGATTGTTGTTTTATTTTTTAAATAATATTTCAAATTTGGACTGCAGTACCCATTTCAACCACTAGCTGTCATTCTTACATACTGCACCTTTAAAGGAACTGTATGTAAGAAATGTATTTCAATTAATCATAAAATGGCCCTGATATGTCACTAGACATTAATAAATCATGTTAATTTCAAATACTTATATCACTGACAACAGTAGTCCGGCCAGGATATTGTTATTTAAAAGTTGTTCTTGCAGCCCTCAACTGTTGTTGATGTTGTCATGTTGTGTTTTGGCCTGAAGCTCCGCCCTCCACCGATCTACCAATCATGAAGTCAGTAGTGTTTCAGCATCCGGGTTACCAGTATCAGTTTTGGCCACAATCTTACATACACTTCCTTTAAGCACAATGTGAACGAAAGACACTGAAGACACTTACTGATACATCAAATTCAAGTTCTTGAATTTCTCTATATATTCTTTCTAGTTCTTTCTTTCTATATATTTATTGAATTTAATCTCCAAATGCAGTATGACCTGTTTGACAGAAACTCTATAGACTGGATCAAGGTTTTGAGGCTTCTCCTAAATAAATGTAGCTCTATATTTCTAACTTTTTCTTTGTTCTTTGACTTCATGAGGCACTAAGGATGGCGGTTAACTGCGAGGAAGAGGAAACCTCAGACTTTGAAATCAACAGCAGATTTGCCTTTATCTGGAAAGCTCTGGGGTTTTTGGTGGATTTAGGGGTAGGATTTTGAAAGGCTAGATCTTTAAAAATCTCAATTAAAATCTTACGTTTAGAGCCAACAAAGGAATGACAGTACTATCTAAGCTCAAAGCCTGGATTACCACTCAGTCTGCTGCTCTTCAGCAGCTGCAAAGAATAAAAAGGCCAAAAGTTTCTCTGTTTTAACTATTGCAGGATTTCACCCTTAGCAGCCTTTCAGTGTTGGAATTTCTCTTAAAAGAGATAACAATTATAGCCAGAAGCGATTTTCCCAAGGGTGTAATGTAATTGCCTGTTTGGCCATGTCCTAACTGTTGTTTCACGGCCTCATACTTGATGAAAGTTTCAGTGAACATAGGCAATGAAGAGAGCTGGCTTTCAATCTCCTGAAATATGAGTTCATGCTAGACTGTGTAGCTGGGGGAATTAATCAGGGCTCACTCAAAACGCTTTCACGTGTTTACTGAACTTAACCCTCCCGGTTCTTTAATTGAATCTCTCAGTTTATGGTGCGTGTTCTCCCTTTGTTTAAAGTGCTCATTCAAATCAGGCACAGAATAAGGCAAGCTTGAAAAGTTGACAATTTTTACTGCACTTTTTACTGTGAAACTAAAATATTTTTTAAAGCCCCCCTGGAGTCAGTAATTGTATCCATTAAATATAATATTATATAATCACAATTGCATATTTAAGTATGTTTTCCAGTGGTTTTTACTCGTATTTGCACTATTATTTACTCCCCAAAGAAATCATGTCTTAAACCAGACACTAATTTGTGCTGCTCTTGGTAGATTGTGTTGGTCATTATGGAAATGGTTTGGCTGCGTCTGCATCTGTTTTGTGTTTATTCTCAGCAGAACTTTCCACACCTATTGACACTTGTTTCCCCTTTTAGTAAATCTGACCCTTAGTATATGTAGCGCCATGCATATGCAAATCAGTCTCCGTCTCTTAATCACACCAGGTTAGACTACCTGATCCACTTGGTCAACTGTAGTAAATGCTACTTAATGGCAAGTTGGAATATTTGTTTAAATTCAGCCATATATGTTTGAACCAGAAGAGCGAATTATATAGGCAGGCCTGGTTCTACTGGTTTGTTTGAGGGTACTCTCAAATGAAAGTAAGAACACCCTCAGTTAATACTGTAATATCATATTGACAGAACAGATTTGGTAAACACTCAGGACGTCAAATTTTTCTATTTACTACTTGTTTTTGCAGTGGTGAGCTCCAGACATGTGACTGGCTTCATGGTGTTTTCTTGAATGTGTGAACTATTTAATTTTGCCAGAATCCCCTCACCGTTTTTTCTTCAGTGCTAAATTCTGCAAGCTTGCGGAGTTGCAGAAACGATATAAATGAGGGATTCAGTGATTGTGTTTACATGCATGATCTAATAAAGCCGATTTTGCTTAAAGGGGGGGTGAAATGCTGTTTCATGCATACTGATCTTTTTACACTGTTAAAGACTTGGAATCCCATACTAAACATAGACAAAGTTTCAAAAGTTAAGGTGGACGTTTGATGGGAGTATTTCTTTGTCAAAAATACTACTTCCGGTTAGTCATAAGTTTCGGCAAGTTTTTTGAGATCATGCGTCCCCATTAACGTTAGTGGGGGCGGAATTTCCTTGTATGGGCCTTACGGACAATTCTACCGGAAGCGCGTGAGAGAGAGAGAGGGAGAGAGAGAGCAACAGCCTACGCCCATCAAAGCGCTGGCTTGTAGGATGCTAAACAGGTGATATAACCAGTAGCTACTGACTTACCCACTGATAGGCCGGCGGTCGATCTGTATTAGCACTTTCCTCACGCGACGGGCGAATCACTTTCCTCACTGAGCGACTCACTTTCCTCACGCGGCAGGCGAATCACTTTCCTCACTGAGCGAATCACTTTCCTCACAGAGCGACTCACTTTCCTCACGCGGCGGGCGAATCACTTTCCTCACTGAGCGAATCACTTTCCTCACAGAGCGAATCACTTTCCTCACGCGGCGGGCGAATCACTTTCCTCACTGAGCGAATCACTTTCCTCACAGAGCGAATCACTTTCCTCACGCGGCGGGCGAATCACTTTCCTCACTGAGCGAATCACTTTCCTCACAGAGCGAATCACTTTCCTCACGCGGCGGGCGAATCACTTTCCTCACTGAGCGAATCACTTTCCTTACAGAGCGAATCACTTTCCTCACGCGACGGGCGAATCACTTTCCTCACAGAGCGACTCACTTTCCTCACGCGGCGGGCGAATCACTTTCCTCACTGAGCGAATCACTTTCCTCACTGAGCGAATCACTTTCCTCACGCGGCGGGAGAATCACTTTCCTCACTGAGCGAATCACTTTCCTCACAGAGCGAATCACTTTCCTCACGCGGCGGGCGAATCACTTTCCTCACTGAGCGAATCACTTTCCTCACAGAGCGACTCACTTTCCTCACTGCAGCGCGCTGCTGCACACGTCATTATTTAGCTCCGCTCACATGACACGCCCCCACCCGCTCGGCTTTTTTCGGAAAGACTCGGAACAGCGCATCTTTCTTATATAATTATAAAAAAAATAAAGACTTTTCGGAGATATGCAGGATGCAATGCTACTCTATAGGTACTCAAGATTGACATGACACTGACTGAAACTGAGTGTTTCACCCCCCCTTTAATAAGCCAACAACGATCATGATCATGTAAACGCAATAAGCTGTTTTCTTTTATCAGAGTAGGGTCATAAACGGCTTAAGTATAAACCGGTCGGAACAGGTAGTTTTCGCACAACATTAACCTGCTTATTGAAGTGCACTGTGTGAAGGCAACAGAAACGCATACTTAGAGCAAATTTAAAGGTGCACTAGAATGAAAAATGAAATTAACCTTGCCATAGTGAAATAATACGAGTTCAGTACATGGACATTACATACTGTGAGTCTCAAACATTATTGCCTCCTACTTCTGTAAATCTTATGCATAAAAAAACACCACGGAAAAAAAAAGTGATTCTCAACATAACGCCAACTGTGACACAATCGCTGGGATCATTAATATGTACGCCCCTAATATTTGCATCTGTCCAAACATGTTTATTGTCAGGCGGAACTGATGGAGCCGAATCATCGGAACTGCAGGTAAACAAGCAACACAGGACAGCGAAAACGGCAGATCATGGACACAAATGTCATATTCCAGGCTGTGCAGGGGACGTGAGGACTTTCCATACCGCAACAATATAATTCAAAATCGTTCGTTTGTTCGGCCCATTTCAAGCAAGCTTCACTTAGCATCTTAAACTGGAGAAAGGGGCAATTAAAACTGTATTCCTGCAAGCCGTAAGTAGCGATTTATCCACTTATTGACTGTTTAAACAAATTCCTGATTAAATTGAAAGTTTCTTAGAGAGACAGCATTGTCTAGATAACGCAAGATGCTAGAACAGTAACAATAGGAAACTCCAAGTACCATGTATAACCAAAACACCAGATAGTATAATGGTTTTGTCGGGGGTAAAGAAGAGTGTTTGTGCTTGCGGTTGCCAGATAATCTAAATCCCCAAATCAGAGCTTTTCTGTGAAAATAACATGTATACTATCTGGTGTTTTACCTCAACATTTGCAATCTGGCAACTATATGCCCGTTCTCTCTCTCGCTCACGTGAATGATCTTAAAACACCAATAAACAAGTTGGCTGCATTTTATCAATCTCCATTTGAGATGTTCTGCTTAAAGTGTTATTCAGTCGGTCTGTGTTCTGTCAGGACAGTCAGGACTCACGAGCCGCTTCGCTGAACAACTGAACTGCTGTGCTGTGAGCTGCTGAAATAAGCCAATCAAAGCAGAGCTCAACATTAATATTCATGACTCTTCCAAATAAGGCAAAAACAGAGCATTACATCCTAGGGACGATTTATAGGGTTGTAAATGGACTTGTAAAACTGTATCTGGACAATTTTTGCCCTTAAATAAGCCACATACCCCCTATGTAGATATCAGAGAACAATTAAAAATACTGTTTTAAATCATTCTAGGGCACCTTTTAACACAGCTAGAAAGAGCTAGTGTTTTGCAGGAACAATTAGGAAATATATCACAAATGCAGACTCTTTTAAGACCCAGAGAATTGTAAAAATGTGTTCTCATCTTTTGTGCAGTTGAGGTAGAAGTGGTTCAGTCTGAACGCTGCATCTGTAACTGCATGAGAATAATATATGAGCCATAAGTTTCCAGCTGACACGCTGCAAGCTTTATTTAACATCACAACTGACATATACTACAAGGAAATAACCTGATTTATTAATGAAGTCATAAACAGGGTTTACTTGCGTTGTCAGTTTACTGGTTTGCATGTAAACAGGGAAAACTGGTTATTTCAATAAGTTTGGTAACTTCTACTAATTAATAGATTCAATATCGCAAATAATGTCAGGTTATTATGACACGCAAAACAACAGTGATTTAGACAAGTTTACATACAGTATGTTAAAGTACAGCTCTGGAAAAAAGAGACCACTTTGCATTGAGAAATAGTATCGATAATATTTCTCAATGTAAAGTGGTCTCTTATTTTTTCCAGAGCTGTATGTTATGTTACTTCTTTAGGCTATATTAGCAGTTCATTCAGTCAGCAGCTCAGATGTTCCCTCTTATGTTATACTCTGCGGATCCCTTAACAATTTACGTGCATGTGCACTCTTCAATAAATGTTCAGGGGCTAATATCACATGCCCACTGTTGGTGCATTTGGAGGAGGACAGGGGTCAGCATGGGGTCCTCTATGCAGCTCCATATGCAATAAACTGCTATACATTGTGTATTCTGACACCTTTCTATAAGAACCAGCATTAACTTCTTGAGCAAAATGAGCTACAAGAGCTCGTCTGTTTAATCGGACCACACAGGCCAGCCTTCGCTCCCCACATGCATCAGTGAGCTTTGGCCACCCGTGACCCTGTCGCTGGTTAGGGTTATACTGACCACTGCAGACAGGGAACACCCCACAAGAGCTTTTTAAAGAGCTGTTAGTCCTTGTCAAACTTGCTGAAATTCTTACGCTTGCCCATTTTTCCTGCTTCTAACACATCAACTTTGAGGACAAAATGTTCACTTTTGCCAAATATATCCCACCTACTAACACTGGATGTGATGAAGAGATAATCAGTGTTATTCACTTCACCGTTCATAATGTTATGCCTGATTGGTGTAACTATCTATATAGAAGCGAGGACTAGTGAGGTCTAAAGATACATGTAGTTTTGACCAGGCAATGCTATTTGTGAACGATGGAACTATGGTTTCGGGAAACAAAGAATAGTTGAACTAACAAGAGAAATTGCTACCATAGTTGCCTAACGACTCTTTCGGGGAATTCACACCTATTGGTTAAAATGGATTTTAATGGTTCATCCACTGTAGTGGACATGCATTAAAGGGTTAATTAAAACTGTGCAAACCATTGAGGTTGGCACTGCAGTCTAGTAATTAGGCTAGGGAATACTTTCATCCTGTCTGCTTTTGTCAGCCAGTTCATCTGTAATGCTCTGCAAAATGTGTATTTAAAGACCTGCCAACCAAGGTCATCTATCATTTTCTGAATAGTTATTTGTCAGTATTACCAATAAGGCTGTGTATACACTGCCCGGGCCCTACCGCAGCATAATAACATCTATTATGAAGCTAGCAGAGTGGCTGTATCCTTCAGCAAGTGCATGCTACTGGCGACTGTGACGAAAACGAATGCCATTAGCTTGGAGGTGATTGATTTGCTGAGAAGAGATCTTTCATTTCACCCATCACAGAGTTGATGAAAAATAAGAGTTGATTTGAAGGACATGTAGTAGAGCAGAACTTGGATGGCAAACCCGTTGAATTTTGGCACGGTGAATGTGAGCTCATGGGGGGGTTGATCCGCCTGCTCAACTTCAGACGCTGCAAGCCACTCATCTCAAATGACAAAATGATGTGTCCTTTTCCTCTCAACCTACATTTGAATAACATGTTAAGAGGGACAGTGTGTTGACATTGAACTCCCTGCTATTGAATTCAAAATACGGGTCGAGTACCAGCCCCTTCTTAATGCTGATGGACGGGCTGTTGAGTTTGTGTTGCTCAGCATGTGGTTGGACACATACGGGCTTGCTTCTTGTCTTTCTTCTTTCACATTAATTAAGAGATGGCACCGAATGGCACTGCTGTTTTCCTCCATGTGCCTGAACACAGAGCTTCTTGCTTGAAAAAATTGTGAGTTTTGGTTTTGGAATCACATGACCCCTGATGAACAGATGCCTTTGGGTATTCCAGAATAATTTGCCTACATGGTGAAAAGAACACACTTTGCCTTGCCCTTAATTAACAGAGAAGGCAAAGCATGTTCAAGAAGCAGAACATCAGAGACCTTGAGGAAAAATAAAAAGAGAATTAATTAACATTTAGAATAGAGTACCAACTAGTCACCCTATATTGTTCTAAATTTAACAAAAGTAGTTAGAAGTAAAGTTAGACATTTGAACAGTCTTTATCCCTAAAATTGGACCATATTAGTTGTTTCAAGAATGGGAAAGCAAGCAAGACATTTGAACATGTGTCTCCTGTGTGACTAGCTCATAAACACCAGAAATGTTAGTTCAACATTAATGAACTGTCCTTTTAAGTCACATTAGGGTATTCTTGCTTTTGGTTAAATGGTTTTCTGCATTCATGACTTTTCCAAGACTTTACTAGTTATCCAGAATGCAGGATGTGGATATTAAAACATTATTTTGATTCAGAACAGTTATCCAATAAATCATGCAGACTGATTTGTGAACCAGTGATTAGTGAACTGTTGTGCTGATAATGCTTTTATTTATTTTTTATTTTATTTTTTAAATATCTTGGTCAGGCGTATGCTGGCTGTTTTTTTGTTTAGTTTTTTAATTTAAAGACTAGCCCAGCTAATACCGACAAACTCTTGACATATTTCAGCTCAGATCATAGCCAAAAATAAATTTATAATAATTCTGTGATATTTTCCAGGTTTCTCCAAATGGGTTGACCTTGGTGAAATAAAGTGGAGCTCTATTCTTTATCTCCTTTCAAAGCCACATTGAAACTATACCTTGTCAAGCCACATGAATAGATAGGCCTACATTTAATCTAAATATTGCTAAAAAACATTGAACAAAGCATGTCTTTGAACTAACATGTATAATAAGATATATTGTTGATGTGCTAAATGGTTTACTTAAAAAAGAAGAAGAAGAAAAAAAAAATAAAGAACAAAGAAAGACCTTGAATGCCATTAGGAATCTTGAATCTTTCTGTATTGTGTTAATTTACTAGAACTGTCTGACCATAGTAATTCAGTAGAATGAATTGGGCTTTCCAAAGATACTACTTCTGTTTAGGACGAACACAACACGCTAGAACAGGGCTGAACTTTTTTTCCATGAAGCACTGGCCCTATGGATGTTGAAAGTTAGCACAGGGCACAACATTTTAGCTCAAGTTGCCTATAAAACATCTGATTTGTTTTATATATAGCCCAATATCACATATTTGTTTTAGTTGAGCACTTGGAAATACAGCTTTAGTTTTCTAAGAATCATTAGAAAGGTCTAAAGTTTTATAATAAAATTCTAAGTTATTATGATAAAAATCTGTGACTAAAATCTAATGCATCCACAGTGAGAAAAAACAAACAAACAAACAAACAAACAAACAAAAACCTCTTGTACACTTCTCTATACATTGGAAAAAAAAACTGATGGATTTGCATGATAACTTATAATGTCTTTAGAGAGAATATTTTTCCCCTATTTTAACCATAATAAGGTGTTGCGAGCATAAGTGAGTACACATGTAATGTAATCACGTTTGATTCATACTCACTGTAAAAAAATTTGGTTGGTTTTTGTTGGTTTAACTTAAAAAAGTAAGTAACCTGGTTGCCTTAAAATTGTGAGTTTATTGAAATTAAAACTTTGAGTTGATACAATGAAGGAAATTTGTTTAATAAATAGAAACTAAAAATATTATTGTATCTGAACCAGATAAAAATTTGATAAATCATGAAAATAGCACTATTTGGCATGTTTCACTGCGTCATCAGAAATAATACACACACAATTACCCAATATGCTTACAAAATCTTTTAACAATATTTTAATAAAGGTTGTCGAATCTCAAAAACATTTCATTGTATTAACTCAAAATTTTAATTTCAGTGAACTCAAAATTTTAAGGCAACCAGGTAACTTTTTTCTAAATAATTTTTTACAGTGCTCAAGTGGTCACTGCAGAGCCAAATGACATCCAGCTCCCCCTCTCTAGTCGGACCTAGACTAGCTCCACCTCTGTGGATCTAAAGGATGAAGGAATAGAGTTATAGTATAGGGTTAGGGTGTGGTTATTACCTAAATGACATCCAGAGAGGGGCGGCTGGGTTTCACAATCCATCTATTGCTCTGCAGTCTAGTCAAGTCAAGTCTCCTTTATTTATATAGCGCTTTTTACAAGTCCAATTTTTTCAAAGCAGCTTCACAGTGTTAAGAGGAAAATAATGCAACAGAATTTGATTTGACTGTACAGCCACTCTGGAGAAAACTGAGATGTTATCCAGCTAATTTCAATTATTATACAGTGTCAATGCGGGCAGATCGTAATATAGTTGAACTTTAAGTGTCCCCAACTGAGCAAGCCAAAAGCCAAAGGCAACGGTGGCAAGGAATTTAACAGTGTATGATTATGATTCTGGCAACTTTACAGGTCAGAAGTCATATTAAATCAATAGATATCTGTAAGATTATTCGAAAGATTAGAGTCGTCATGCCGGAAACGTGTTTATTGAGGATATCGTGTCGATGCGCCAATTACAGGGGTTTAATTGACACGCTCTCTACAGTAACTTCAGGGATGCGTTGGTCGTGTCTAGACACAGGTCCACCATCTGATCTGGATGCGGCCCGTATCCGGCCGACTGCAGTAAACCTCGGGATAAACAGATAGACTAACATTAGCATAGACGCCATTCTTATTATTATGTAACAAGTAGATCAGGTGTTATAGAAAGTTTTCCCGGTTCCGGCTGACCTAGTTACCCGGCAGTGAACAGACTTTGTTCATACGTATAGTCGGAGGGCACCCTTGTGCAGAAAGTTCACACTGACTCATAGAAGTCATAAAGCTTACGTTACATGAAATCCCTTATATGGACAAATATGGCATCCAGATATTGCTGCAGCTGAATAAAACGCAGATTGATGTATTGGCTGATACAACATGAAGGCAATAGACATAAGATTGCAATAATATATGATTATCTATGTTCTTTTAGACATCTAAGTATCTTCATAAAGATAAAGTGTATTTGTAATGCAATGCTAATCAGCATAGTCTTTATCACTGTATAGAATACTATAAATTAATATAATTTATGCGACAAAACGTTATTTCAAACAGTGATTTTGGAGTAAAAACATGTAATTGAATGCTCTCTTTTGTTGGACAACATGTTTGTAAATGTTTTGAGTGTTGTTGTTTTTTCAAATGCACATTATAAGTGACTCAAACTCACAACGCTTGCAGAGATGGAGCAGCAATCGAGCCGCTCTGATCAAAGTGATGCGCTTTACCATGAAACATGCTGTGTATATGCTTACTTAAAAGGCACATATTATGCAAAATTCATTTTTACATGGTGTTTGAACATAAATGTGTGTCCACAATTCCAGTGTTTTTTCTTAAATCCACATAAATCATACAACAAGATTCTCAGAACAAGTCTCAGAAAAAACCTTTCACAGATTATGCACCAAAATGTTTTATCATGTTTTTCTCCTAAAGTTTAATAATTATTCCGAAAAATGTATTGTGAATATGACTACAGCTACCACGATTACCTAATCATGAAAAGTGCAAATTACAGCTTTATATTTATATTTTCTCCCTGTGACTCACAGGTACTTACAATGTGATTTTGCGGCGTTGCCGTTGAGCATTGTAGCCAGTCGTGTCTGTTGAATGCAATGGTCAGTCAAAGATGTTTAAACGATTTGCTGCAAGATGTTTTGCACGAGCTCACTGAGTTCTGCACTTTTGCAAACATGTCATAGCCAATAAACTGTAGATGCAAATAAGAAATGCACTGCATTGTATTTGAAATTCTTGATGCTGCTCTGTTGCACTCCATTACACACCGCTCTGTTTGTGGTTAAGATGACTAAAAGTTCAGTGGTCTTTTACTGCGCTCGTCAATGTCAAAAGGATTAAAGAAGATGAGGCTTACTGTTCACAGACGTTCAAGTGCGACGCTTCTGTTTTAACAGTGAAATACTGCCTGGGAAAATGTTAATAGATAAATATTTAATATGTGACAACTGTTTTAGGAAAGAAATGTTCATCTACAGACAGTCTTCAGAGATGCAAATTATACTCTAACTAAATGTCATTGTTTCATAGCCTAGTTTAAAAAAAATATATAACAAAAATCTCAGCACTGGGCAGTAGTTGTCTAATTGTTAGAGTCAGACTGGTAACCCGAAGGTTGTGGGTTCAAGTTCCAATAGCAGCTGGAAATGACTGGTGTTCCCCTGAGCAAGCAACCTAACCCCCAATCACTCCCTGGATGCCACAGAAAAAAAAAAGTCTGCCCACTGCTCCAAGTGTGTGTTGACTACTCACTGCTCCTAATGTGTGTGCAATAACTTTATGGCGTTCACACACATCATACATTCAAAAACATCATAATGTATAAGTAATAGGCTATTTTCTACTCTGGTTTTGAGTAGGGATGGTGAAAACGAAACATTTTCTTGACCGACCACCGAGCCTCATTAGCTGGTTGAAACCGGTTAACCGATTAGTTTAAAATATGCTGCGCTTTTTAAAATAACAGCCGCGAGCCGCGCCTGCAATTTTGCAACTCTGTCGCATCACTCTATGATCTCTCTGCCGATCTGCCTCCCGCTCTCACACACACAGTGTCCCGACGCCGCCGCCTCCCTTTCCACTCACGTCACTTTTTTAAAATCCCCTACAGTGCGAAACACGAGTCCCGCAAACGCGGCGCCGAGGAGCTTGTTTGTAATCGACAAACAAATGGCTCCTTAGTTTTGAAATGGTTTGGGTACAAGGTGATCGCGTTGAAAATAAAGGCATTTGTCTAGCGTAAGAAGCTCATTTGAAACATTGCCGCGGCTCATTTAAGAAAATGATTCCTCCGAAGAGACGCCGCTTTAGTTCGAGGTAGTGCTAACAATAATAAAGAAAGATGATGATCAACACCTTATGTGTTACCACTGAAATGTAGATGTAATATATTTCCAAATGTAAGCCAATCTTATGCAGAATGACGCTTCATACTGTCGTCTGCCCTGGCTCTAACCTCGAGTGTTTTAGCCTGTTTACTTTTTGCAAACCCTGTGAGCGCACAAACCCAAACGCTGTGACCACACACTAAAGGTTTTTATTGGTTTATTAAGTACAAACAGGCGAGTTATGAAAACTTGAGTGTGAGGGATTTGTTCCCTTCACACAAAAAGATTTTGGAATGCGATGGCTACCTGTAGTAGCATTTAGTCCACTGTCTATAATAGCCTAATTTAGAGATCACTTTATTTTTTTAACCGACAACTTTGATCGGTTAACGTTGATACGGTTAAACATCGGTCAAGGATTGGATAAGATTTTCATATTTGATGTGCTTCTGCTCCCCTTTCATTTCACATGATGGAGGGATTGTTTTGAAAGCGGAAAGCGTAAACTGCAAAGATTCTTTATCAAACAAACACAATGATTTATCACTCAATCACCCGCGATTGATTGGAACATAATTTTTTTGTATTACTTTGTCCGCCCGTTTGCTGGATATAATCGTGAACCGTACACGTGCGCACACACTTCAAATATTAATTCAAGAGAGAGAACAACGCACACCAAGAAAGGAATGTTATTTCACTATATAAGATTCGCCGGCCTGCCGACAGGCTTAAATTTTGGTAGCCCGTCTGGAACAAAGCATAGCCCCAGGACGTTGGGCTTTGCGAGTCCTGGCCCATAACATTATAAGTCCGAGTCTGATACCGAAGCACAATGAAACACCCCTTTAAATGCAGGGAACAAATTCCGAGTATGGGTTACCATACTTCCTAGCCTGACGTGGTCATACTCAATTCTAGTCAGAATATGAGTCTGAAACTGCTCCATTGGGCTGTGATTATGGGCCGTGTTTCAACCGAACCAGGAAAGACCTCAATTAGATAGACCTACAACCAATCAGAGCAAAGCAACGCATTACGTTAGTTGTCAAATGTCAACAGAGCTCAACTGCACTATGTTGCCAAGTTCGCGTTTTTTTTTCACGGGTTGTTTTCCATGTCCGCGGAATGAAGCGACTATTATGTGATGTATAGACCATGTAGGCCATTTTGTTCTTCTGGAGAACCCCCCCGAGAAGCTATTGTTTAGGGCTAGTAGGTGGCGCTTTTTGTTTTAAAAACTTGGCCACCCTGTCTGCACGCATGCTGGAATAAACAATCTTTGCCGTTGTTGTAAAAAAAAAAAGATTTCAAGGATACACAGAGTACTTACCAACATGATTATAGTTTCTGAGAGAAATAGTGAAGGTGAATGCATATACAAACAAGCTCTCCGTTTAGGATTTGAACAAATATAATCCAAGCGCCTTTGATGATGTGCATGATAACGTTACTGTTGATCATCCGTCCATCATCGTCTAAAGCCCGCCCTGATGATTTCATTGGTCTGAACAGTTTCCGTTTGGGCATAATTACTCCTCTATGGATCGAGTCCAGCTCGAACCGCCAGAGCTCAAATGTTGTGGGCAGGGCTGAGTTCGGCTGGCATCCAGGCTACATACTTCCATCACATATCAGTAAAAAATGTACTTTAAATGTATTACTTCACAAATATTATTATTTATTTATTTTGTATTTTTTAAAATAAATTTACTAATGTATTTCTTGTTATTCTTTATTTTATTTTGGGCTAAAGCCCCAAATATACATTTGCCCTGGGTATTGGTAGATGGCTGTAGAGACATGTAGTACCTGTTTGGTCAGAGTGTACTGTTCTTTGAAACTATATGGTGTGACTGAGTGTAATTTTAAACCATCTTTTAAACCATCAGGAAGCAGCGGTGAGAAGTAAGGTGTATACATTCCACCACATACTATTTACGCATTTTCGTGAGATCCGGCTGGATAATGAGTGCCAGCTGCACGCCACACCGGTCTTATATCTCTCACGGCGCTCAGACTCATACTTCTTGCCACACATACAGGCATAAATATATATATATTTTTAATTAATTATTACATTGTTTAATTAAGGATTATACATGCTAGTTGCCATGACAAAGTTCAAGATAAATCTTTTCATTACTACTAGAGCTGCCAGTTTGCTAAATTTCAAATGATTATTAAACAGAGAGCTCAAATTATACAAAAGCGGCAGCCCTGCCAGCGCACTCAGTGTCCGAATTTGCTTACTCATTTTCATTCACTCCTTCAAGTGGACTATATTGGCGAATAAATATAGGGAATAGTGACGGTTATAGGCAGCAATTTTGAACACAGCTGGTGTCTCACCGCCCCACACTGCGATGACGTCATTTTTTTTGCCATGCAAACCTTGAGCCTTACCCTGGCCACAGATTTAAGACTTTCATGGAATTTTCTCACTCAAATCGCTGCCTGATGCTGATAATGACTGTTTTTAGATGGGAATGATCCGTATGCATATTCTATTATTATAATAATAACATATTGGTAAAACCAATTTGGCAACCTATCCAGTGCATATCTGTGTGCGCTGTGAAGAGTCGGTTTAAAAGATGCAGATGTCCTCATCAGGCCAATGTGCACATGATGATAGGCAGGAGTCTTCCCATATTTGCTTTCAATAAAGTCATTCAACTGTGCTTTTTAGTTAGTCATATTCATAAAGAGTCTTCTAGGCATCTCCTGTCATAAGTCCACTTTTTGAGAGTTAGGTCACTCTCCCATTCTTTACTGTTGATACAATTTACTGAATAATATGTCACTTTGGCATATCAAGCACTTACACAGTTACAAATCACTCATGAATGATCATGCCTGTTGATCACTTATTGTCTAAAAGTGCATGCACACTTTGGTTGTGTTTATTAACCAAGATTTACGTAGATGTTTGAAACCCACCAAACCGACCACAAACCAACCAAAAATGTTGTCCACCCGCCCAAACAAATTTTTATCCTTACAATCAAATTAAAAACCGCCTATATCTGGCAACACTGCCTTGAGGTAAAAAGCCTCCTTACTGTTTTTCCCAAAATAACCACTTGATAAAATCAAGATACATTTTTGTTTTTACTATGGACTAATTTGACAAGAATGATGTTGAAATATTCATTGTGAAGCCTGGGGTATTTTACCCCATGCTGCGGGCATTTTACCCCACCTGTCCACAATATTTATTTATTTTTTATTTTTTGTTCTTGTTAAAAACATAGTGATTATAAATTATACAATAACATGAAAACTATGAACATTTTTCACACTTGGTTTAAAATTTATTTCATTGTCACTGAAAACTAGGATAAATATTCTAGATGCATTTAAAACTGCACTTTGTAAAAAAAAAATTCGGTGGAAAAGAATTGGGATAGGACTCTGGCAGAAATCATTTTCATGGATGCGGTTATTAATGTTACTGTAGTATGAAGCAGGACAGAGTGTTGTGGAGCTGAGCAAGGCCGCTGGAGCGATTGTTGCCGAGTACAAGGATCAAGTCGTGGATGTAATTTCCGCTTTTCTAAGCATGAGTATAAGGTAACACAGCTCTGTTTATCATATTAGATAAAATTGAGTGTGTTGTAAATTATGTTATGATGTTACTCTGTGAGTTCGCTCAGCGGCTGCAGTGACACTTGTTGCACACAGCGAGTAAAGCGTTTCTGCCAAATAAAACCGAGTGTAACACAGATATGACAGGCTACTCCCTCAGACGTCCTGACCCCTTGGTTAAAATAGCAATTTTCTCACAATTTGCAAATAGTTGGAAACATTTGGGATATTGTAAGAACTCAACTGAACAAATAACACTACAAAAATGGTGCACCTTTAACTTTAGTTTCAAAAAAAAAAAAAAAAAAAAAAAAAGAAAAAAAAAAAAAAACCTGACACCTGCTTTTTCTTTTCGGTATCCAATCAGACATTTCTGTTGATTTCTTGAACTGAAGGACCTGTCAGAGATGTTTATAAGATAAGTATCCTTACCGCTCCAACAACAGAGCTTTTGTAGGAGTTTGCTAGCAAATCCGATAATTATAACAGAATGTAGGCATTATTATGTAATCAAGGGATTCATTGTACAATCATCTTCATTGATTAAAACAAAATTTTGTGAGATGGCAACAACTAAAAGTGACAGATTTTAGCTTATAAAAGGGAGCGCTTTTTGTGCACTTTCTGCCATGCCAAATCACGCATGTGTAATATAAAGACTGTCATATACGAACAAGAATACTGTCATAATTTACAAAACACATGTATTTGGTACCTTTTTGGTTTGCTCGCTTCAGAAGGTGAAAAGGCGGCAGCCGCGCGCGTGTGCGCCTGGTGCACAGAGGCGGGGGTGAAATAGGCGGCAAGCGCGTGAAGGGGGATGAGAAAAGCTCGTGTGCCTTCAGTCGACCGGTGTCGGTAACCAGTCTGTGATCGGTGGTCTCCGTGTCTTTTTCTCCTTTGCTTCGCTCTCTCTCTCTTTGTCAGCGTAATATAGCAACCGTGGCGCATCAATCCTCCGAAGAGCGACTCTAAAGATCAAATCTGCGTCTCACTGGGATTTTGCAGCATTTCTATCGTTTTCCCTTCAGCATCTTCTCTTCTCTGTGTAACCGTCTCGTCACAAACTGAATGTCTCTGGCTGCCTGTGGTAATTTGTTATCATGACCACAGCAAAGGAGTCAAATATATCGGCCAAATCAGCTCAACAGCAAGAACAGGTACTGAAGTGATTTTTTAAATTATTTGTACTGGGCAGAGATATTCATTTCAAGAGGTAACTGCTTTAGGTAAACGTGAGGTGATTTGTAAAACTAACAGAAAGTAACAGTTCAATCTCCGGAATTGTTTTAAATGTTTTATGAATAGACCAGAAACATTGACGGAAAAAAGTCAAACATTTTTTGACCATTTAAAACCATCATAACCATTTAATCAAGGAGTAGGTGGCTTTATTTACCAGTGATGCCTACCGGTTCAAAGTTATTAACTTAACTCGTCTGGAAATTCATATTTGTGCATTAGTAAGTCTGATAATATGTTTATTCTGATTAACACTACATGTAATTTGAAAAAAATAAAATAAAAAATATATATAATTTGCATGAAAGTCAAAATATTGTTAAAGTTATAGAAATTTTATCTCATAACATTACCAAGATACCTTAAAAAGGCTATTTGTATCCAATACTATTAATTAAATTACCTTTAATTATTATATTTATTGCCATAACTAGGTTTTTTGTTATATTACTTTTTGTGCTCATAGATTGACTCCGGACATAACTTGTTCTCATGGTAATACACATAATAATGACCAAATAACATGATGATCATCAGAGGACATAAAACATATGCTCCTCGAAATTATAAATTAACTCTTATTTCTTTGAGTAAACATCTTAACTTTCTCATTACAAGAGATGCTTTTCAAAATATTAGCTTGACTAACAGTGAATGTCTGTGCTTGATTTCAAGAGAGAAAGAGTGGAAGCAGGTACAGAAACAGCCACGGGCAATACTGACAGGAACAAAGTGCAGTGCAGGAAAAGCAGCGTGAAAGGTGGGAGTCCCGCTAGAGACAGCAGAGAGGGGGCAGGTGAACATGTCAAGGGCAGGCAAACTTTGACAATAGGAAGAGTAGATCTTTTGTTCTTCCACTGTTTTCCAAATGCAATATTCACCCAAAGAGTAAAGTTGAGATTTCCATCTAAAGTAAATGTATAACGTTTATAAAATCCCATAGTAACATCTCAGGGCTCGAAATTAAGCATGTTCATGTGCTTGTCCTTCAGAAAAAAAATGTGCTTGTCCGGAAAAAAAGTTTTTATTTAAATTTGTGCGTGCCGTGTTGTAAATCTAATTGATTCTGAAGCAGTATTCTCACCAGTGTTCGATCAGCTTTGACATTTTAAATCTGCATATTTGTGTTTGTTTTTTTTGTTGATGTTTATCTGCTTCCTCCCAGGGCATCCAGGATGTAGGTGTGTTTGTTTCTTCAGTAGAACACAAATGAAGATTATTTAACTCCAACCATTGCTCGTATAATGCATGTCAGTGGGGTCTAATTAGAAGTAGACACCATTGAGATGCATTATACGAGCAACGGTCGTGGGATGCTTGAATTGTGGGTTCATTAGCCTATTATTCTCAATGAAAAACACAACAACAAAACAGTACAATGACAAACTCACTTAAATAGTCGCTTTTACATTTCGCTTTGAAAACAAATCTTCCGCGATCATCTCAGTCAGCTCCTCGCTGTCGTGATAAATTAAATCTGACTCCTACTGCCTTTGTGCTGCCACTCTCATTCAGATAATGCTTTATTAAGCAGGCATGTTCAGGAGAAATCACAAATATAAGAGCTCTGCTCGCAAAGAGAAACTCAGTAACGTACTGCGGTAAAAATGATAAATGTGAAGTTTTCATATGTATAACATATTATACAGTTAAGCAACATCACACGACCGAAAGTGCTGAATAACATTACGACTGAAAATGTGACACTACTTCATCGCTTGACTCACTCATTAAGACGTTCACCTGGCACCATCTACTGGCCGTTTAGTTTCATGCTTAAAAGTGTCATTTTTTAAAACATTTCTTATTTGTATATGCAGTTGTTAATTTGATTGGTAACAGCGCTATAGTGTCTTATTGTAATAATTTAATTTATTGATCAAATGTAAGAATTTTAAAATGAAAGTATTTTTTTTAAATATATATATTTTTGTTTGTTATTATTTTTTAAATATTTAATGTTTTTATATATTATAATGCAAAAAATTGTATCATAAATATGCAGATTTAAATATGTTAAAGCTAACTGAACACTGCTGCTTCAGAATAAATAATATTTATAACACAAACAATTTTTTTAAGTGAATGATCGATTTACTTGTCCGAAGGACAAGCACATGAAAAGGCTCAATGTAGAGCCCTGCAAACAGTTAGAAAATAGTACAGGCTGAATACAGTAACGTAGTCTGACTTGAAAAGACTGACTAACTCGATTGTAAAATTGATATCTGCTGGAGGCCTGTGATCGACTTGCGTTCAATGATTCAAAAGTAAAACATTGTCTGCCACAATACTGTAAGTTTTTCATTTCTTCATCTTCATTCGAGGGCCTTTCTCTGCAAATATTGATATGTGACTAATTTGATTAGTTGACATTTAATTAATTCAGAATACAGAATTGAATGGCTACCATAATGCATTGCAAACAGTCTGTTTTTTCTATTGCCAAATTTTTTTTTATTTGTGTTTGGAGTTCAGTTTAATGGAGAAGGAATAGTATTCTGAAGATAAAGGAGAAATCTAATGTAGCCTTGAGAGGTGAGGGAGTGATGCAGCAGCAAAATCTTTAACCATTCATCAATGATGCCTTTGAGCATGCTCACACAGACCTCAACAGGCTGACAGAGACATATTTTTTCTTGAACTGTTTCCTGTGTATTTTCAGCGTCAATCAATTTGTCTGTCCACAGCGAATTAAGAAATGTGCTGTCACAAAACATAGACAATCAGGGACGTGTTTCCTGTACAACAATGCAGCTCGCTGCTTAACCATAATAGAACAATACCTCATTGGAGAAATGATCTAGCTCAGGGATGGGCAACTTCAATATTGATGAGGAACAACATTTTTTTTCCTTCATACCAAGGGTCCAGATTACTAATCCACACTCACACCTTTTACACCGTCTTCCTCAATTTACTTTTTAATAAGGGATACACATGTGTAATTAATATAATTTGTTTTTAAAGATGGTAATATAAATATATGTGTAATTATGCTAATACAAATGGGAAACTTTGTTGTCAGTTGACAAGCATATTACTTCAAGCAAATATAACCATTTCAGTTTCATTGTCTGTAAATTTGCAACAAACAAATGTATGTCCTCCTATTTTTTATTACATGCATTTAGAATACTCAACTCAGCAGTTAAAAAGTGCTTATTCAAAACATAATTGTTCCATATGGTATTACTATAAACCACTTCCTTACCATAAATTATATATATATATATATATATATATATATATATATATATATATATATATATATATAGAATGTATAAGAACATAATTAAGGGCGCTTTCTTTCATGCATTTGGAAAAGAAGGGTTTCCACTGGGGGGCTAATAACAGAACTCTTTGGAATTTAATACAGATGAGTCAGACGTTGCCTTGGTTAGGCAAGAGTTTACTCACGATATGCAATATAAATTGCGACTGCGTTATGGAGGAAGATGAGATATTTCTTTAAAGCTGCTGTCCGTAACTTTTTTTTGTGTTCAAGATTAACTAAAATTATATAATGAGAATGTACAACATAAATCCATTTTCCAAACCTTGTTTTTGTCTTACCCTGAATCATTATGGTACATTTATAATAAGTATTTATATTGGGACTATTTCAGGCCAGACTGGTAGGTACCGCTGCGGAGGAGCACAGTCCCTGCGTGATCCGCCATAAACATAAACGGAGAGAAGTAGCTCCGGCTGAAGTTCTGGTTATTAACCACTAGAGTGCAAAAAGTTACGGACTGCAGCTTTAAATTGTATTTTTCATATGTCTGCATGTTGCTCAAATAGCATGTTTTACAAGCTACTAAGAAACTGCCAGCCAGGCAACAGACAAGAGACCGATCCTGTGTGGCAACGTCATAATCGTGTCGTACCTGGCTCAATGGAAATACAACTGAAAACATTCCTTACCATTCACAGTTCGGTCCAATTGGCTTTTATGAGCTGTGGTGTAAAAAAATAAGTTTTATTAAAATCTTTCATCATTACAAATTTCGTTTTTCAAAAAAAAAAAAAAAAAAAACATATGGGTGACCTCTTGAAAAAAGATAAACGTAAAGGTAAGTTTTTCGTTTATTTCTGATAATTTGAGTACATTTTTGCATTAGCATGCACATCCTACGCTAAGGTGACCCCCGACCATTTTGCAGGATAGTCCTAAATTTGGGAGCTTTGTCCCACGAGATGTAAGTAGTATTTCAGTTATGCCTGTTTTATTATTATTTTTTCATCCCTGAAATTACAATAATACCACAGTAAGAAAGGTAATAAAAACTGACCGTCAGCCGTCATGTTCTAGCTGTGAAAATAACCAACCAACGCAATCGTAGAGAGGTTTTTAGCACTGATGAAAACTGAGTGGACAGCACAAAGGAATAAGTGGCAGCCTCATCATAGTCGGTAAACACAGCTACACCAGCAAGGATTTCATCTCACATACTGGATAAGAACCTCAAGAGCTGCTTAAAGCTGCCCATATTGTTGATTTAAAGCATGCCATCATTAATCCGGATGGCAAATATTTTCAACGAACATGCACCATTCCCGTGGATGCTCGAGAACCAGCCATGGAAATGGTCGAGCAAACTTTGTCCTCCTGCTTGTGCGCTCGTGAGTGTAGAATTGTCTTCTCTCCAGGATTTAATGTTGCCAGTAGCGCAACATTATATTGTGGGCACCACAACAGAAACATTAATCAGATGATATACCAAGTTGCCAACAAATGTATATTAATATTTACATAGCATAATAGTAGTTAATTTATCTGTCTCACACGTGTTCCGCAAAATCACACAGACTGTCCTGAAACAGATCAATGGCCAGGTGGTCACCCTATCCTACTCCGTAATTTACTGTAATTAATACGTGAATTGACTGGAATAACGACTTCTTCTGGTTTGATATATTAACATCATACTTACTTATTATCTATCAAATGAATCATCCGAGTGGTCCAGTGGGCCGTATTTAAAGACACTGCGGCCCGTTTATACGGCCGTATGGCCTGCAGTCCGCCAGTTGCCTGTCCCTGATCTAGCTAGTCACAACTGTTTCCCAAAAGCATATTAACTTTGTTCCAAATACATCTTTCAAAGAATGTTGATTCAACAATATAGAAAGACGTCCAATCTTTAATGACGTCCAACAGGTAGTGGAGTAATTACTTCTGCTAATTAATCGATTCAGAAACTAACTTATGTCAGATTATAGCTGTAAACAATTAACACTGTATCTGAGAATTTTTTATTCAATTTAATTTGAATGCTCTTATGTCAAACTCTGAGGTTCTTCTATGCTACTACCCATGCTAGAGCACTTTCATTCTCTTAATGAAATGGAATGAAAGACATTGTATTGCATGTTAGCCTGCGTATTTTGCTGAGCATGATCTATCAAAGTCCATGTCATATGCTTCTAACCAACAGATTGAGCACTGTAGTCCCGACCACACAACTTTGCAGAGCTGTTTGCAAATGTTTGTCGGAATTATGATTTTGGGGAAACACAAATTGTTGGTATTGATGAATTGATCTGCTTGTGCGGTGTGTGAGTGACCATTTATTTCCCTAAATTCATAAACTCTCAAAACCACCAATCACTCGCAAGACAAATGCCAGTGGTTGGTGGTGCAAATATTAAGATGAAATAAGATCACAAAAATAGTGCAGCACTATTGTGACTGCAGATTTTTCTAAATCTCTGCAACATGTCATTTGAGTTAGTATGAGCATAGTGTCGAATGGGGCTGGTGTCCAGAAGTGAAGGGTTTAAGTTAGTGGAGGAGACATTTGTTCATAACAAGGAGACTTTGTTTCATAATAATTTCAAAATCAAATGTGGGACTAGGTGCAAATGACTAACAATGCTTTTGGTAAACACACCCTTGAACGTTTTGTGTGCTCTCATGCAATTCACTGTAACATAAAATTGAGAACAGAACTTTTACGATTTAGGTAATGCTTCACCAGAAGGCATGCTTTTTATGGTGTTAGTTTGAGTGATTTGTCGTATAATGTCTGATTCTTAACTTTAACGTTCAGTCTCATATTCATGTTGGATTTTTATGCAGATGAGGAGCATTACGTTGGTACAATGAATTTCCATGTGAACAGGGCTACCTGAGGCATTAGCAATATAGAAACGAAGTACCTGGAAAATTTGCTTCTTGTGACTTCTCAGGACAAACCATGAACAAGCATGAAAAAGATATCTTTAGTCACTTTTACTACCACCAGCACCATGCAGCATCAGAATATGTCTACCGGCAGGGCACACCTCAGACTATATTATTATTATTGTGGTGATTTGAAGAATAGTGCACAGACTAGGAGGCTATATATATATATATATATATATATATATATATATATATATATATATATATATATATATTTTGTATACATATAAACACATTAATTCATACGCCCACATGCTTGTCTTTGGCCAAAAGATGGATCCAATTATCCAGTGATGTGTGGCAGATCGCATTAATGTATAGGCCAAGAGAAGGTACGCACTCATCACGCACTTCTGCCTATAATCACACACAATCACAAACACATCTACACACTGGTGCACTGATCCGACAGCTCACATGCACACAAACAGCAGGACAAGCCACAGACACACTTGCGCAGTGTGTGAGTGATCATTTATTACCTTAAATTCATAAACCCTCAAAATCATCATCACTCAAATGACAAATGCCAGCTGCCAGTGGGCAGTGGTGCAAATGGTAGGACGAAACACGATTATAATAGTGTGTCACTTTGAGGTGACAGGCGGATTTTTCTAAATCTTTTCTTTTTATGTGTTTTTATTGAGCATACAGCCAAGTGGTGCTGGTGTCCAGTTGTGATGGGCTTAAGTCAGTCTCTGTTTTATATCAGTTACAAAAACAAATGGTGTACAAACCATTTTTGTTCTGTTCCATCATGAAGTGTGGTAGAATTTAAAATTGTAGTGTATAATTTTAGAGGCAGCTGGTAATGTTTTAACCTAATTTTGAAAGATTTCGTAAAAGCGTGTTATCATTAAATGTTATTTGTTTTCACATAATTTATTTAATAATAGTACAAATATGAATTAGACAAATGTGTGTGATTGTTCCGAACCCTGCATGGATAAAACAAAGCCAAAGGTGCGGTCACATTTACCAACTCTCCTAAAGTTAAATCTGAATCCTATTTTTTTTTTTTGGACTTCAGGCAGCAAAACATGGATAACGGTTATCATTTTGTCTCAATATGTTACATTTTGGGGTTAAATAGCCCCGCCCACAACATTTTTTAGGTTGGGCGGTTCGGTCTGGCCTCGATCAATAGAGGAGTAATTATCTCCGAACAGAAACTGTTCGGACCAATGAAATCATCAGGGCGGGCTTTAGACGATGATGGACAGATGATAAACAGTAACGTAATAATGCACGTCATCAAATTCTTGGATTATATTTGTTCGAATCCTAAACGGAGCTTGTTTGTATATGCATTCACCTTCACTATTTCTCTCTGAAATGATGATCATGTTGGGTAAGTACTCTGTGTATCATTAAATTCTTTTATTTTTTACAACACCGGCAAAGATCATTTATTCCAGCGTGCGTACAGACAGGGTTGCCAAGTTTTTACAACAAAATCCGCCAACTACTAGCCCTAAACAATAACTTTTTGGGGGGTTCTAACATAATGCGTCGCTTTGTTGCTCTGATTGGTTGTAGGTCTATCCAATTGATGTCTTTCCTGGTTCGGTTGAAACACGCCCTATAATCACAGACCAATGGAGCAGTTTCAGACTCTGATTCTGACTAGAATTGATTATGACCAAGTCAGGCTAGTTAAATAATACCCTATAAATTGTAATGTTATATATTGTATTGACAACTCACCAATGAAATATTTAACAATGCATATTTTGCCTAATTTGATGTTTTTAAATAATCACTGACAAAAACTATACAAATATGACTATATATATATCCTATCCTTTCATTTAAACTGATAATCACTTGTTTTACATGTTTTCGCAGTTTCCCCTATTAACCCGTCACGCAGCAGCTCTTTTGCCACTCAGTCCGGCTGAGGGGGCATGTTCTGTCGGAAAAGTGACGTCAATGCATACCCTCTATTTTGATTTGAGCCCCTTCCACATGTGGTCCTAAATCAGATACAGCTACGATGTACCTTCAGTCTGATAAGTCATATTGGCCAAGTCACATTTTATATACCGGTAGTTTTTTGGTCACTCAGTGAATATTGAAGACGTCAGTGAAGTTAGCCAGTGTAGGGTTGGGGAGCTGCTGTACTCAAAAGTATTATGGTGACTCTATTCAAGTAAAACTTGAGAAAAAAACTGCACGAGAAAATGTTTTCCTTATCCTCATAGCGTCCTCCTTATCGACCGCACACAAATTTGCTGGTTTCCACGGCACGTCACCTGATAAATGAATGTGTAAATGCTGACTTCAATAACCTCTGTTTACTTTTGTATAATTCTGTGCTGCTAACCATCGTTATTATTGTTCTTTTGTGCATACAGCTCAGTTCATGATTTACACTCAAATCTGATATTGGCCACATAAAAAATGAAAAATATGAAAAGCCAAACAAAAATATCTAAACAATAAGTCATAATTGAGCACTTAGGCTTGTAGTGTACCCTGTTTACAATGGATCTATTTTCCTAAAAATGTTTGATATGTGGCCACACCTTAAAGGGTTAGTTTGCCCAAAAATTTAAATTATATCAATAATTTCTTACCCTAATGTCGTTCGACACCCATAAGAACTCCGTTCATCTTCGGAACATAAATGAAGATATTTTTGTTGGCTCAGAAAGGCCTTCATTGACACCAATGTCATTTCCTCTCTTAAGACCCATAAAGGCACTAAAGACGTCGTTACAAAGCCCATCTCACTACAGTGGTTCTACAATCATTTTATGAAGTGATGAGAATACTTTTTTTTGCACAAAACCCCCCCCCCCGAAATAACGACTTATATAGTGATGGGCTGATTTCAAAACAAAGTTTTGAATGTTTTGAATCAGCGTATCGATTCTTGATTCAGAAACCCAATGTCATGTGATTTCACCAGTTTGGCAGTTTGACACGCGATCCGAATCATGAATCAATACGCTGATACATAACGGTTCGAAACTTTGCTTTGAAATCGGCCCATCACTATATAAATCGTTATAAATTTTTTTGCTCACACATTTTTTTTAATTGTAGAACCCCTGTAGTGAGATTGGCTTTGTAACGACGTCTTTAGTGCCTTTATTGGTCTTGAGAGAGGATATTACATTGGTGTCAATGGAGGCCTTTCTGAGCCATCGGATTTCAACAAAAATATCTTCATTTGTGTTCCGAAGATGAACGGAGGTCTTACGGGTGTCGAACGACATTAGGGTAAGTATTTAATGACTGAATTTTCATTTTTGGGTGAACTAACCCTTTAACATACATGATGCAGTATGATCAAAGTTATATAAAATGTAGAGGGACAAAAATGTGAGTAATTTTAATATTTAAATAGGTAGTAGGCGAATGATTGAGATGTTCTGATTGATTGGCCACTGATCAGAATCAGCAAATATCTCCTTATGTACTCAAGCTGTGGACTCTAACCTTGACCGATCACGCAAACCAATTTTATCTTGAAGACACAAGCCCTTTTTAAGACTTGTATATCCATTTCATCATCATCACCAATGTGAATATTAAAAGCAAATGGCATTAACAGCAGCAGCTGTTCAGTCTCGCACATGCTCTCCCTCCACTCCCTTATCAGCTCTTCTTCACAGAGTGTTCTGGTCATAAATCACAAATAATAGACGTACTAATGTTGCCAACATCCAACTAAATAAAAAGGTAGGGGATGTTAACAGTGACCATAAGCAGAGAGCTTGCATTTAACTAGAGCTCCTCATAAAGAAAAAAAAAATGCATTTGTATTCGTTGTAAAATCCTGATTGATGCCTCCATAGCAATTAATGTGGTATGCCATCTCAATTGTACTGACTGCTAAAATGTCACCAGAATGTTTTAAAGGTGTGTTTAAGTAATGACAATCAACAGGCTGTTTAGTTAGACAGGAGCTGTGGGTTCGTTTAGATGCATGGCATTTATTTCAAAATGCCAGCTTCCCTCAAGGGCGTAATTGGATAATTGGATTTCATAAAACCAAGAGAGTGCAACTTTGCATGACAGACCTCTGTTTATGTTTGCAGACATTTTTCAGTCCTATATTTTAATAAGGTCTACTTGTGGTGTGGCTGTGAAGCTAGAAGATCTTCATGCATGCTATGTTTTAGCTATGATGGCATGACTCTGGGTTTCTTGTAAACTTTGTTGCTGTTCTGTAATGAACAGAAGGAGCAGACAGTGGGACGTGTTTGGCAGGGTACGTGTGCCCTCTCTCCTGGGGCAGCTCCTACCCTTCAGAGCGAGGCTCAGCATTAGAGCCCATATGTTGACTCAAGACTGATCCACTATCCTCAGAGAGCTGGTATATTTACTCAAACTTTTTTTTGTCTGTCACTCAAAGATGTGTTTAGTCTCTATATAGACATTCTCTCATATGAGTCAGTGTAAATCCTAATTGCTCAAAATAATTATTTGATTTGAGTCTAACAACGGTGGTTTTCCTTTACGGTGGTTTGTCTTCTTTCAAGTAGTAAAGTATTTTCGTAAGTTTATAATATGCCATTGAAAATACCTACGGGTGAGGGGTTCGAATGCTGGTCACCATGTTGCCCCTCCATCTTAAAAGTACATTAGCCAAAGAGGGACATACCCATAAATTCAAGCTTCGCTTTTCACGTTTTAACACTCGATGGCAGTCATGAACGAGGTCGAACTGGAAGCCATGGTAATCTTGGACTAAATCGGCCACCGTAGGAGTTAAAACAAAATTGGAATGGAGAGGAACAGAAACTAATATTTACTGGCTTGTCATATACATTTCTCCGCTAAATGGGGGAAAATATCACACAGTGTAGCTTTAAGATTTTTAAACTTGATTTTAAACTTCCGGTTTCCATGTGCTGGAATGTTTCGGAGAGTGGTGCCGACTAGGGGTGTAACAATACATCGACATAGATTGATGCATTGATCTAATGTCTAACTATATGATGCATCAATGCCAATCATTAAAAATTGATACATGTAGGCTCTTAAGAGGCACATTTGTTTTAAGACTCTCCACATTTACACAAATGTCAGTCTATGTATTATCAACGTGTTCATTCTCATTTTAATTAACTTTCCAAGCTTGTGAACAACTATTGGTGCTTCATGAAAGTTTATCATTTGCTCGTGTTTAAAGCCTTGCAAAAAGTAGTGTGCACTCATCTCAAACAGAGCACAAATAAGCCACTGAATAGAGTGCCGAAGTTATGACGTCACTTTGTAGGCCAAAACTCGGAAGTGACTTAGCATTTTAGCACTTCCGGTTCCCTCGCTCTAAAGTCTATGGGTTTTTTGAATGGGTTTTTGCTAAATTGCCTGAAATAAGGTCTGTGGTTAACAAAGCCTCTAAATATTTTCACGTTTAGATCTATGACATAAAACACACTAGTTCTAACCTGCTTGTGATTTTTTTAAACTTTATTGTGTCTTAAAAACTGTGGTTGCTAACAAGTTGCTAAAAGGGCCTACATCCTTTGGCCGGGACTTTAGACGTCATCGTGACAAACAGGAACTCTCACTAGTCCGCGTTTCATTCACTTTTGAATTCTGTAAGTAAATGTTTAATAAAAATAAAATAACTAGCCCGCGTTTCAGCTTCACGTTCTTAGAAGTTTACCTTTCAGTTAATATACATAGTTATATATTTAGTCCTTTCAAATAGTAGTGTTTCCAAATATTGTTGTACACAGAAATCTGTGATATCAAGGTAACCGATTACCAGTTCTTCATTTCTGTGGAGAGACTGTAGTGTTTTGTTTTGTCCCGAGATGGAACCACAAGTCGTCGAATGAAAGCTGCGCTGTTCTACATGTCCAGATTTATAGTGGTTCTCTCCTCGATATATGATCAATCGTCTAAGAAAAAGGACATACGATTGTAAATTGATACGGCTATATCTTACGTCGTTTGCGAATTAGCAAATGGTAATTCATTAGCATAATTAGCACATACAATCAAACATAATACAGAGAAAGATAATCTTTAAAGTCTATTTGGGGCACGGGGATCAGGCATAATAGCCTAATCTTAATCACAAAGACAATAATATTAAGCTTAATATAAACTAACAAAATAATAAACGAATAAATAAAAAATTAACAAACGAGAAAACAAATCTCAGAGAGGCATGCATAAACCCAATTAGTTTCTAACATTTTTGGGGGAAAAAAGAATGGGCAATATTTCTCATGAAAAAGTGGATAAGTGTTCATACACAGCGCAGATCATAATGAGCGAACGTGTTTTTTAAATAAAGTTTGAGGAAGCTTAAAGATGACGTAGATCTGTGACTGTAGCCGTTTATAGCCTACCGTTAGCATTTTATATATGATGGCTTTATTTAGGCTTCAAACGGTATACATGTTGGATTCACTTGTAAAGATTATCTTGATAGACAAAACGTGTAAGGGTCATAACTCTTTGTTGAACACAGATCTTATTTTTTGTGATTGTCCAAAAGTCAACAATGGGACATGCATATAACAAAGGGGAAAATGCATATGCTTTTGATCGAGGGAACCCATGCGCCGCTAACTTCCGGGTTGGCCTACTTTTATTAGTCTCCTTTTATTTATTTTTATGCTTCAGTAGATAAAGGTGTATGGTTTTGCATATAAGGAGAATAGAGAACTATGAATCTATCTTCACACTGAAATTTGAAACTGTTATAAGAAAATGCTCAGTAAACTGCAGCACAGGAGTTGACTCTGTGTTGCTTCAAGTGCATCATTTTTCAAGTGCGCATCAAGTGCTTTGTGCCACTCTGTATTGAGGGTATGCATGTGACATCACCGTCAGCTGGAGAGACTGTGCTTATGAATCGTGATATGAACCGTCCAATTTAACTGAAACTCAGCGGGGCAGTTTGCACCACAAAATAATCGAGACAATACACTGAATGGATATTTATACTATGTGAATATATGTCAGTTGACAATTTGGAGTCATTTTAGAATCTTCATATTTGAAATAAAACATGAATGGGCTTTAGCTGCTTTGCATTTCTAGACTGCAACAAGGCCAATTTATTTTTTTCCATAAAAATCTATATCTAATAATGTCACGATACATCAAAACCCTTTATAATATATATATATATATATATATATTAGACAATAATTAATTCTGATTGGCGGATAACGTGTCTGCTTTGAAAAGAGATCGCACATATGCTTGTTGTGCAAAAGGCTTCTTAACTGTATCTATTTTAGTTTAGTATGCCTTTTTTTATCTCCAAAAAGCAGGGTAACAGGTTAACACCTTTTGCATACACGGCAGGGAGATGTGCGTTTCCTTTAAAGCATACTACTTTAATTGATTTTTCTTTAAATAGTTAGGTTACGTCACACTGCACAACATACATATTCCAGCATTATAAGCACTTCCCAAAAATGATTTGTAATTAAAGCGTCTGTGTTCACAAACCACTGTTAATTTGAACAGGAAACAGGCATAATGTGTGCAGGATTTGACATAGCAGAAAGGGCGCAAAGAGCACTCTTTCAATATAAAGCTGTCACTCATCTCAGTTCATCACAGTCTCACAAAGTTCTGTTATAATCTATGAAGCAGAATGAATCTCTTATTTACATAATTGTTTGTTAAAATGAGTAAAGCAGCATTTTTGTTTAGTGCTAACTTAAACACCTTTGATTGGCCATTGCATTCAAGAAATCAGCAAATTAGTTTGGGATTGGCTACATTGCTTGTTGCTGCAAAAACACATTTAAAATAGAAACATTTGACACTCTCCAGAGCGCAAACATACATATGCACTTTATTGTTTGCCAAATCTGTTTCGCCAATATGCAATTATTACAGAGAAAACTTATTCTAGAAGAGTAATGGACAGCTTTTCCTTCTCAAAGCAATCAGAAACAGCAGCAGGCAGTGATTTCAGTGAGAAAAAGCCATGCTAGTTTCAAGGCTAAGCCTTTCCCAGCCTTACGCACGCCTATGACCTTGTGGCAATTCACTTGGCAGTCCTGCAATCTCACAAATTATTATTATTTTTCTTAAATATACATTTCATTCAATCTCAGTTAATATGGGGCCATATAACTGCGCACGCATACACAAATTGGAGGTTAAAGTTTGTTTAATATAGTTTAAAATAAATTTTGACATGTCACATTGCAGGCCACTTCATCAACAACCGAGAAATGCTTTAGCAAATATACTAGTTGTACGTTTCTTTTTAAACCCTACTCATTTTTTCTCTTGGAACTCTGCTCAAAGTGCCTTTTTGTGTTTACAACTGAGGGCTGTGTTGAAATTATAATGTCACAGATGTTGTTTATTGATTATTAACTTATCGATGCTGAACCTGGACTGTTCCTTTAGGATGATTGGATTTACTATTCCTTTGTGCATGTGTTACACAAAGCTTCAGATTCATTTTCCTGTACGTTCATGGCCTCAGCAAAACAGCTCTGAAATGGCACAGATGGAGATAATTAAGGCTTTCGAGGGACATTTGGTGGAAATTATCAGGCTTTTTATTTATTTATTTATTTATTTATTTATTGCTTTGCAGTGTCCACAGATCGACGATAAGAGAGAGGATTGTAACGCACACACTGTTTTGAGGGAATTTTTGTCCCAGCCACAGTTATGATCAGAAGAACCTTTGAATTTTACACCTTGATGAGACAATAGATTGGAATCTGGCCATCAGCGCAATGCATCATGGGCATTGCCCTCTGGCCAACAGCCGCTACTTTTTTTTTTTAACAAGACAGGCAAAGCTGGGGGCAAAACTTTGATGAGATAAAAACTGGATTCCTTTCTTTCTGCCCCTCTCATCCTCATCTTCTTTGCTCATTTTATGTCTTTGTTGGCTGCCAAATCAAATGGCAGTGTTCTTACAGTTCTAATAGTGGAGATAAGTCTCAGATTTGTGGACAGAGAAGAGTTTTTTTTTTTTTTGGAAGGGTGAGCATACTTCTGTTCACAGTGTCATTGGAGCAGTTTTCTGAAAAATAGCTAAATACATTTTTTTGTACCATCTTATGATGATTTTAGGATGGACTTTAAACAAGCTTTTTACATGATGTAAAAATGTTATATTTCATGATGTTACATTTTTACATGATTAACAGGTGTTTGTTCATAAAGATGAATGAAGTGAAAAAAACCATTCATATTTTCGTTTGGGATGGGTTGAGTCAGGCAGACTCGGCTGTATTTGCATTATCTGCACTGGTCTTATGGGAAAATATGTGAATATGTGGGTTTAAACATGGTAAAAGTGTTAAATGGAGCTGAGTGTGAGACAGTTATTACTAGCTGAATGCATTATTAAATTACCCTGAATATTTAATACTTTAATTCAAGGGGCATAGGATGTATATAAATTTCTGATTGGTAGACATTCCAATTTTATGAACGTTCTGCACATTTCTGCAGCCATCGATGATGATCGACTGGTTTTAACATAATTTCAGTGGTAAAAGACTGTAAACATGCTTATTGGTTAATGGTGTGTATATGTATTGTTTAAATATTGTTTTTAAATATTTTTAAGATGCTTTATATATATATATATATATATATATATATATATATATTAGAGGTGGGCATAGATTATATATATTTTTAATCTAGATTAAAGAGGTGATGATTTGAGGAATCAAATTTCCCTTGAGCGTTTGATATATAAAAGGTCATGGTAATATAAAAATATCCTCTAAGTTTCAGAGCTAAAAACTTCCTTGTTAGTCTGTTAGTGTCTATAAAAGCTCATTAAAGGATTTTAATGCACGGCGTAGAGGCGAAGAACCGCCCGACGCGAAGCATGATCTCTTCTTTATGTCAGTCTGAAGATCCCCTCATTGCTTAAGCATATCGAACATAACTTAATGATTATTTAATGGATTTATTAAAATTATTTATGAATGACAGGCAACACTGCAGTGACAAGGCAATCTTTATTTGAACGAATCATCATTATGTAGCCTAGTGTGAAATAATCCCCGCGTCAACCTATAAAGACACATTCCATTTAATGCATTAAATTAAATAATAATATAGTTGCTCGAGTCTGTCAGTGTAGGTGTCACGACCATCATAGAATGTAAAAAACGCACGACACACGGCGACATGTTCCGCAACTCGGTGTCATGCAGGTGTCATGTCAGTGTCAGTGTTTGTCGCGATAATGTCAGTGACATGACAATGAAGACCGCATGTGCCACGGATGTGCCAATACGCACATAGTTATATATAGATATGTATACATATCTGCACATAGTGAAATATGTGCCATTGGCTTCTGTGTATCACGTCATGTGACATGTATCATGTCACTTAATGTTGCCATGGATATGTATACATGTCTGTGGTTGATACTGCCAGCTGCCACTGTCACTGTAGGCGTTTCTCAATGTCAAGGAAGGATCCTCGGAAGCCAGAATTCCAAGGATGCTACGTCATCGACATCCGACGAAGGACTGTTCCAATGTCGAGGATCCTCGGAATTTCAACCAAGGACTGAGTCCTTCGTTCGAAAAAATGTCATATACAGGAAAGGATGCATATAAGTAGCCTTCGCGCTCTTCGCGTTCTTAAATCACCCACAATCCTATGCGCGCAGCTTCGCTATCTTCTGACGTTCCCGGAGTCGGAACGTGAACGGGGCAAATATGCTTGTATCGGAGTTTGGAGATGGGAAGGAAGAAGGCGGGAACCGGCGAACGTTCAACAACTTTATAATAAATAATAAACAAAACGGAAGTAACACGGGGAAAACCCTCACGGGCGACTGCCCGCACACACATAATAAACCATAAACAAACCATAACATAAACTCCAGGCCTAGTCCTCTCTCGTCTTCCACGCTCCACCATTTATACTCCAATCACTCTGCCGTGAGCCGAGACCGGTGTGGCGGCGATCAGCTGCCGCTCATTATCACTCCACCGGCCCGCTCTCACGGTCCCTCGCCTCGCTGATTGCCACAATGCTTTTATTTACGTTACCAAACATTTGTTATAACCGTAGTAAATATGCGTAAAGTTTAACGTTTAAATGCCGGTTCAAATTACTACTGTATTGATATAAAAATATATACAAATAACGTTACACATAATGTTATTGATGGCCAACGGACCTTTTCACTGACGTAATGACGGAATGACGTGCACTTGCAAGCCTGTTCCATTTACGTGTTCTCCGAATGCTAAAGAGGAGCCTCGCCTCTGAAGGAAGTGACTTGGAAGGATCAGTCCTTCCAAGGAAGCATCCTTGACATTGAGAAACACCTTCTGTTTGCAATCGTAACTGTGTTACTATGGTTACCAGTGTTTATAGTGGCGGATTAATTTAGAACTGTAATCAAACTGACTGGAACTACCTGTGCATTAAACGGTTTTACTGCACACCTTCCAGCCAATCAGAATCGAGTATTAAAACAGACCATTGTACATATATATATATATATATATATATATATATATATATATATATATATATATATATATATAATTTAAATATATAATTTAAAGTTGCTGTTTAAAAGCAAACATTGTTTATGAAAAAGATCAAGTGAAAAATGAGCAACCTTATAGGCATTCCTAATAATAATTGTTATTAGTAGTAGTCATATTATAGTATTATTATTACTACATTGAGACGTATCTAAATCCAATGTACATCAGTAGCCTAATATATTTCTGTCAATTTCTTCAAGTTAAACCTCTGAGTGTCTGTGTTCATGATATGACAGTTCTCTTTGCGCCTACATGATGAAATACAGACACAGTTGCCAAAATGCCCATCACGTGGAGTATCATAGTGATAGCAGCCTTAGTGTCATTAATGTTAATCAAATCTGGTCACCCTTACACATCAAGTATTTTTCTTAGAAATTTCACATATTTATGGTCCCTTAGCCAGCTGTATTTATTACTCTTTGAAAATTGTTATAAAAAGTGTTATTTATTTCTGTAAATAAATGCAGCGCATCAATCAAGTTTGATGCTGAAGGGATGCATTCAGTCTGTCTATTCATTCATGCTAATTGCCAATCCATTACACAAAGATTGAAAATTGAGTGAAAAAGAGAAAATATGTTATTAAATATGGACCTTGGAGAGAATGAATGCTGGGAGGAAGAGTGCAAAACCTCTAGATATGATTCTGTCACCTCATGAATTCTGTTTGCTCGCACATGCTTCTTTGATTACATTTGTGTCTGTGGGTATTAATCCCTGGGGTATGCGATGCTCAGAGCTACTTGATGTTTTAATATACTGTAGAGTTTGATGGGTGTGCGTCCACAGGTGTGCATAATGGCTTTGAACACGACTTATCCTATTGAATGTTACAGCTGGAACTATCCGTTTAATAATATTCACTCTGCAGTGAGTGATATAATTATATAACTGGAATTAAATTTGGATCCAGGTCTTCAAAATGCGTAGTTGCTGTCTATGCTGTAGAAAGGCATTCAAAAAGATTTTTCCACAAGAGTCCATATAATACAAGAGCAATTTTACGGTAATATTTTTCTCTGCAGACTAGGAGGAAATGAGCAAAATGAAAACTATTGATCTTATTATCTCTATAATGGTGAAAATATATGTAGCAATGCCACACTTTAACCACTGAATAAGTCATTGTATCCAATTTCTACCAAAATGGCCCTTTCTGTGTTCCCATACGATTCTTCTATGAGTGGTTGTTTGTAGCAGATTTCATGATACAGTATAAATGGCAGGATGGTCTCATGGGGCCCTCTATAAATAAGAATCCTGCCCTTGCTAGTGCTTTGTGTTGAACAGAGCTAGGGTCCGCTGATCATCATCATCCTTTCACACATTATCAACCTGCACTCCCATTTAACCACAGTGCTCTAACTGCGTTATATCTCATAGTAAAGCATCAGATGTACTTTATTGTTCAAATATGAAGCTTTGGGAGTTTCACAGAAATTGCTGGCATTAATGGCCACTGCAGTTGTCCATTAGCCATATATTATGTATTTGTACTGATTTTTCAGATACCAAAATAAGTAGTATTGTTATAATTTTTGGTTCAAACTGCATAAATAACATGCAAGTAAACATTGCTGTTTATTATATATTATTGTAATCATGCATAAAAATACATTAAAAAAAATCTTCATGTAATAGAAAAATAGTATTTATTTTTAAAATATAATTGTAAGCAAGTGAGCATTTTATCCTCAACGTTGATGTGTTAGAAGCAGGGAAAATGGGCAAGTGTAAGGATTTGCTAGACGACTGGATCAGATCATTTCGAAAACTGCAGCTCTTGTGGGGTGTTCCGGTGCAGTGGTCAGTATCTATCAAAAGGGGTCCAAGGAAGGAACGGTGCTGAACCGGCGTCAGGTTCATGGGCGGCCAAGGCTCATTGATGCACTTGGAGAACAAAAGCTAGGCCGTGTGGTCTGATCAAACAGACGAGCTACTGTAGCTCAAATTGCTCAGTAAGTTAATGCTGGTTCTGATAGAAAGGTGTCAGAATACACAGTGCATTGCAGTTTGTTGCGTATGGGGCTGCATAGCCATAGACCAGTCAGGGTGCCCATGCCAAAAGCACCACCAGTGTGCATATGAGCATCAGAACTGGACAAGAAAGCAAGGGAAGAAGGTGGCCTGGTCTGAATCATGTTTTTTTTTTACATCACATGGATGGCCGGGTGCGTGTGTGTCGCTTACCTGGGGAACACATGGCACCAGGATGCATTCTGAGAAGAAGGCAAGCCGGCAGAGGCAGTGTGATGCTTTGGGCAATGTTCTTCCGGGAAACCTTGGGTACTGCCATCCATGTGGATGTTACTTTGACATGTACAGCCTACCTAAGCATTGTTGCAGACCATGTACACCCTTTCATGGAAACGTTATTCCCTGGTGGCCAAAAATGGTTCAGGAAGGGTTTAAGGGTGCAAATCAACGAGTTTGAGTTGTTGGTGTATATAGAAAATCAAGACAGAAATTAGATTTTTTATTTTTTATTTTTCCTCTATCGCCCAGCCCTGTGGTACTTTCTTCAACCAATACAAATGAGAGTCTATGGCACCAATAGTTCTATGGAGATCCCAAGTGATAATGGCAACAGCTTAAGATGATAAACTTCTTTTTTTCTGTCTGTAAACTTTCTCTCTCCTGCTGTCAGTTTCCTGTCTGTGAAGTTGAGCCCATTGGCTGGTCACATCCACAGCCTCTGCCTTGAATCTACATCAAACTGCATCTTGGCAGGCAGCGTTTGGCTGTGCAAGACTATCAAACCTCCCACTGCCTCCAAATCAACTAAAAATGCCTTCTTTGCTCACTACATATGAGCACAGTGTGATCAGTTTTCAAGTTTAGAAATTCAGTGACCGGTGTGTTTAGACTCTTTCATAATTAAGTTACGTAAAATTAACAACTTTTTGTTTTCACACCAAAAAAAAAAAAAACAGTTTTTAGTTTGTAACATTAGTACAGCTATTCAGTTGATTAAATTAAAGGTTTTTTTCTTCCCAAGTGTATGACTTGATAAATGCTCAATTTGAGAATATTTACGAGACCATTAAATGTGCCTGTGTGTATATATATATATTATACAGAAATATAAAATTATTATAATTATAAAAAATATAAAATATATATTATATTTTCTATAAATAGTTAAATTTGACCAAATAAATACAAACAAAATACTGACATAAAGGAACAAAAAGAAAACATTTTGTCTAAATGTAATATTTGCATTTTTAGACTACTACATCTGGAGAAGAGACAAAAAAATACAGTAACAATTGTTAACCTTACTCGCTCCAATTATTCTGTAACTGTGTCCTTATTAGTTTTAATGTGATGAAGTGACAGTCTACAAAATACTGAAATATCATTGGTCCAAAATTCTTGTTCTGCTTAATTGCATGTTCAAGTAAGTTTTATATCAAAAAAAATATTTTGTTATTCTTATTTTGCACAATATATATGAGCACATACAACAAGAATAAATGTCTTCATAATCTTTCATCAAAATATGACATCTTGCTCTATGGGCTATTCACCAATTATCTTCATCCAGCCCTTGGGCAGCCCACCTCCCTCCCTCACTCTTCCTGGCAATGCAACTGAATTTAATTAGATATGTGTGCATACCATGAGTTCACCTGAGAAATATTTTCTATGCAAAGATTTCAGTTATTATGTGTGTACCATATTAATGTCAGCTAAATCAGGGATTCCAATCATTTGTGAATGAATCATTTTTTAAATCAATTCTTTATTTTCGGGTGAATTGGCCAAACGTGCTTGCATAACACTCTGAAATGTTTCGGATTGGTTTGGGACGCTCTGTCAATGAATCATCTGAAGCGGTTTTCTTGATCAGTGAAACAAACAGACTGCAAATCGAGCTAACAAATACTGCACTTTTCAGTTGTTTCACTAGATTGAACTACACACCACGGATCAGTGGATAACGGAACGCAAGCTCAAAGAAGTTGCATTTACTCCTGGTCATGGACACCATTAATAAAATAAATAACGCTGGAGCTTTTCAATTCAACACACCTCTCTTGTTACAAACCTCAAATCACTTGGTGATTAAACTAATTTTAAAGGTGCTGAATGTAAGTTTTTCACTTCACCAAACATGCATGAAACATGCTAAATCCACCTACTTGTTTCTCAGAAAAACAATGCTACAGCCAGTTATTATACTTTGAAATGTGCGTTCCATGTCGTAAGGTCTGTTTCTGTTTCGGTCTGTGTGAGTTTATCCAAGTACTATGACGCCCCAGGTTGCCAGTTGGATAAAAACAAAGTGTATTGCAACAACCATGGAAGCCAGCAAACAAACTGAGTTTAGAGATCACAGCATCTACCCCTAAATCTCTAGGAAAGGAAGCACAAAAACACAGATAAACTCATTGGCTTACAGTGTGTAAGGCTCCTCACCTTCCATTGTCAATTTTCCCCAAGCTGGCAATCCGCGTGAAGATCGAGTCTGAGCAGGAGGGGGCGGGGAAAACAACGATCTCCATTAGTTTCAGTTCGGACTGCAGTACCTTTTTTGACCACTAGCTGTCAATCCTACATACTGCACCTTTAAATCAGATTAAACATCAACATTCCCAATAAGACTGATGAGAAGGAGAAACGTGCCATGAGCAAAGTCAATTATATCCCATATCACCACCCGTACAAACATTTACCATGAATGTACTGTAGTACCACTGACTGTATTTACCATGGTTTGGGCAAAAAAAAATTGGCCATTTATATTGCATTAGATTTAGGGAATATAATATATTTTTGCTATGACTTTAGGACAGCTTCTTCTTTCTGAAGTTTCACTGTGTTTATAGATTTATATCATCATAATATAATTTGACAGTGGTAGTGAGTAGCCATGCATAGTTTTACCTGTGGTTACCAAGTCAGTCTCACTGTCAGAATATTTTAATTTAAGCCTATAATAATATAATAATAATTCTTACCAATAGCTATGAGCTTGTATAATTAACATATTTGTAAAAAAAAAAAAAAAAAAAAAAAAAACACATTTGTATACAGTTGTATTATCAGCACGAGCACATGAAGTACGTCAGAAATAGAAGAGGGCATCAGTTTACTGTCTGGGATTTGTTGTGTCG
This sequence comes from Pseudorasbora parva, assembly GCF_024679245.1. Lineage (NCBI taxonomy): Eukaryota > Metazoa > Chordata > Actinopteri > Cypriniformes > Gobionidae > Pseudorasbora > Pseudorasbora parva. The sequence continues at coordinate 28,081,182 of NC_090195.1, forward strand.
CGTTGTGCCACCATCACTGGTTATAATGGTGTCTATTTGTTGCATCGCTTTGCGCCGCTCATGTCTCGTGCAGACACAGCGTTATATTTTCAGCCCCTCCAAGCAGCTGCTTTCAATCTGGTATGCAACTCCCACTTTTTACAATCTTGTCAAAACCCGTCACACTCATTAAATGATCTGAGTGAATGTAAAATAGGTTGCTAACAGAGTTTGATTTTAACTTTAAACAAATGTGTTTTGAGTGCGCTGTCATGCAGCTGTTGCTTTCATCACAAATGGCTCGACGCTGGAAACTTGACTCTAGTTAGAGTGTAAGTTGTTTAGAACGAAAAGCATATGAGCCATAGCCCAGAAATCAAACAGTATAAATGTTGTTTGAAATTTCATGCTTATAAATGGATCCAGCAGCCTTTGCCGTGAAACTGTTTGATCCAGGCCGCTGTCTCCAGTGTGCATTTGGTTGCTTCATTATGACTAATAATGACTCTAATTGAGCTTAGTCTGTCTCCTTGCTGCTGGCCGGAGGGGTCGCCTCTCTCTTTCACTTTTCTTGGCTACACAGTAATGAACTCTTGAGATTGTGATCTGGTTTGCAAGCTTCTCAGGCTGATGTCAGATGCAGGTGAACTACTTAATAGAGATTAAAACTGGTTATTTTCTATACTCAAACAGCAGCATGGTTATAAATGCAACTGCTTAATTTCATATCAAGTCTGTGAAGAAGAACGAGTATGGTTGTGAAATGTGTTTGCTTCATTTAGATATGCTAGAATTTCTTTGATATTGTAGCTATAGTTTGGTTGTAGTTTAAGACTAAAATGTTTCTTTAAAGCCAATAAGTACCTATGGAGAACTTACACACCAATGAACAGTCAATATTTATTTTGGCTCAGAGAGGCTTAGAAACAGCTTCTTTATACTCACACAAACAATGCAAGTGTTTAAAGCAGTTTTATTCCCGAAAGCGGGGTATGGGTGAAAATTCTGTGCCTATGCTTTATTTCCCAGCTAAATCGGTTCTTTGAGGTGTGAAACAAAGATCTTTGAATTATAGGACCTCAGTGGTGGTGTGTTTGGATAGAAGACAGCTGGCTCACTATTAAACAATGTTCTGGGAAGATTGTGTCTGTACATGGCATAGAAACATGGACAGAAAAATACACTATGGGAAAATCTGACTTCACAATAATATATGCCTGAGCCATGACACTGTTCTGCTTGAATGGATATATATATATATATATATATATATATATATATATATATATATATATATATATATATATATATATATATATATATATATATATATATATATATATATATATATATATAGTATTTTGGCTGACCATTGAAATAATTTAAGTTTTCTTTTTCTTTTTTTCTACCAATTGATATTGGCTATCCTAATGCTGCGTTCATGAATGCGAATAGAGCTTCAAATTTGCATCTGTCGTTTCTAGTTGGACACTTGAAATCATTTTGAATTCAGTTATTTAAATGATTCAACTACAGAGAGCGATCAAAGAACACTCTTTATAATGTTTTCATCTGTCAATCTCACGTATATCTGCAGTGCACACCAAACTGCCGTTAAGCTGTACAACAGAAGCTCTTACTGTATTCATGTCGATGTCGTGTTTGTTGTAAGTTGTGGTGAAAGCATTTTGTGAGAGAAATAACGTTGCAAAGTTCAGTCGTGTTTATTCAGAGCTCTCAGATACAAACAAAAGCAATAACTCTGTACAATAATCAGTGTTGGGAATGTTACTTTAAAAAAGTAATTAATTATAGTTACTCACTACTTGTTCCAAAAAGTAACTGAGTTAGTAATTGAATTACTCTATAATGAAAGCAACTCGTTACCAGGGAAAGTAACTATTTGCATTACTGTAAAAAAAAAAAAAAAAAAAAAAAGTTGCTATTAGTCATAGAATTTAGCTTTTTTTTACCCAGTTTTCACAAGTCAGTTGAAATGAGTAGAACAGACAAGTGTATTTATTGCCAGTGTTGGTCAAGTTACTTAAAAAAAGTAATTAGTTATAGTTACTTGTTACTTCTCACAAATAGTAACTAAATTAGTAACTGAGTTACATCATTATAAAAGTAACTAATTACCAGGAAAAGTAATGACTGTTACACTTTTTTTAAATGTTCAAATATGTAAATAACTTGATGCCCCCAATATTAAATGTTAAATGAATGAAATGGATACTAAACTATTTATTTATTACTAAATAAAAATAAATTATTATTATAAAACATTGTACACTAATCTACACTATTTTAATGTAAGAGATTTTAACTTGTAAGATATACCTATCAAATTCAATACATTATTGTAAATATCAGTGATATAGTGGAGCAATAAAACAAAATAGATTGTTTAGGACTGTAATATTTATTGCACAGACCCCAACTGGCCATCAAATAAATCTAAAAATAAATTATGCTCCTTAAGAAAAGTCTACTAAAAATAGAAAATAATAATAAAAAATATATATTAGCCTGAATTGCATAGCCTACTCTTTGTAGTGGACATTAAAATTCTAAAACTGTCACACAACTTCACAACTGGTAGAAATACTGTAGCCTGCTTAAAGTATTTTCTTCCTCACAAAAGTATACAGTTGTGTGCTCTGAAGTCTTGTTTGTATGGCGGGCTTACCCACTCTCTCGTGGGTATTTTCGCAATGATTGCCCGGAAAGAATCCGACTCAACTACCGACAACGGCAGCATGCCCTCAACTATATATCTAGATATTATTTTGTTAAATTCTGTCTGGGTGATAAGAGTTTGCGGTGAAGAAAAATCTAGTTTTGGTTGCTTTAATGTCGTGGCTGTCTCCTCCTTTGGTAGCGGAGCTCACTATCCTTTGCGTTCACCGACGTGGAGAGACTCTTCCTGGGCATAAGTTGCACGTTACATAAACATTCTTACCTTTCACGTCAACGAGGGAAAAGTAGTGCTTATACTTCCAGTTTGCGAAAGCTACCTTTGAAGTAATCAGACATGATATCGCTCTGACTCCTGGTCGCATGCGCGCACCTGTGTGTATACTTAAGCCAATTATGAATCATCATCAGTTATGGTTGTGTCCCACCCACCTGTCATAATCAGTTATGTGTACTACACCCACCCCCCAAAACGCGTGCATGCACGCACACACGCACACAGTTGCAGGTCCACTGACAGAGCCTGTTCGGATGAAAACCGCTTCAGTGAGCTCAATTATAGTAACGCGCATTTTATTCTTAGTAACGGTAATGCCGTTGTAACAGGGGAAACATTTATTCGTTTGATTATTGGTTACTCAAAAAATTTACAGTTACGGTGTTAGAAGCGCTGTTTATCTCTAACGCTGTTATTCCCATGACAATAACACTTTCTCAGCAATTTTTCCCCAGCTCGCTGTCTCTCTCTGACTGGCAGCAATTGCATGCAAACCTCTCTAAACCACGCCCTGTCCGCCACATAATCTCATTTCAAATGCAAAGATGTCAGCCAATCACAACAGTGGGTGTTTTCACTGAAGTCTCACAGCAGACACGCCCCTTGAAACAGAGCATTCGAGCCAGAGGGCTAATATCAGTAAAGAAAAATGCCTTTTATTTCTAAGTTGACATTTTTTGATGTAAAAAACATACTAACAATATAAGTACACCTCAGGAAACATTATAAAATGAAATAAAAAAGCAATGCCATGGGACCTTTAAGATTGATTTATTGGAATATATCATGGTCATTCTGCATTTCTCCACTTTTAAAATTTGTATAATTATAGAGATTAACATTTGTCAGGTGATGTTGTGTTGCCTCAATAAACACTTACATCTCAAAACTAAACACTTAGCTCTCAAACTTTTAATTTAAAGAAAGCTAACAGGATCAAACCTTTCAAGTAAAGCATTTTACAAAAAGATTTTTGATAGGTTTGAAATGATAAAACAATAGATGTATCCTTTTTAAGCCACTGCCTGTCTCTTTTACAGCATTGAACATGTGGCAGACTAATAGGATATCTCACTGTCACACCTTTCCCCAGACAGCATTAAGGGTGAAATATATCACGACTAGCGAGCGGCAGTTTGCTCTCGGCTTTGACTAGTGTGCCACATCTGAGTCTGGAATAGGGAGAGTTTGCAAAAAATGCATATTCAGTGGCAGACTTCAAACACCACACCGCTATCTATGAGGCAGAGAGTGGAGCTGGGGGTCACAGTCACACATCAATTTATAAAGCTCTTTTAGAAGTTCTTGAATTAGATATGATACATTACGATTTTCATATCCACTGAAGGTTGTAATGTCACCTATAACAGTATCTCCTCCCTTGAGGACACCAACAAGGTTCAAATAAGGCTCAGACCACACTACAGAGCTACGATTAGTGTTAGCACAATATTTTAGTTTGTGGCTTTTGAACGACTGGGAACTGATTAAAAATGGACCTTATGCATTAGAGCCCTGAACGTGCCTCAAATCTAGGCCCTAGCCCGGCCCGTGTCCGACAGCTTATCAAAATTATCTGCCCAAGTCCGACTTTTTTTTTTTTTTACATTGTTGCAGCCATTAAAATATTTAAGTTTTGTTTTTAATGTCATTTTGTTTGTTTCTTTATTAAGTTAATTTAGAAAAATGTTTAGAGAATTTTTTTGTTTGTTAAATAAAGTTTAAATTTTTTAAGTTACGACCAAACGACCAGCGGCCGACAGTGAGTTAACCGCATGTTTAATGAATTTAGCCTGTCAAATCAACTCTTGACTTGTCTTGGCTATAAAAAAATCATATAAAACACTTCAAGCATCACAATGTTAGTTCATTTAGCCTTCTATTACCTCCACAGTAAAAGGCATTTTTGACGCGCTGAGGCAGGCTGATAGGCTACTGCTCGCGGCTCTCGCAAACGAAATGAGCAACACAATCTAAACAAATAAAAATACAAAAAGAACATGCAGGTTGTCTTACCTTACATCTATGTAAAATTTATATAAATCCGATCTTCAATTCCCGCGTTATATGCTCATTTAACGGAGTTCACATCAAAGTAAGAAAAAGATTCAAGATGCATTTTATTCAGCAGCTCATTTCAAATTCAAAGGCCGCAATATGAGAAAGAGTGACCTAAGCACTGGTAAGATCATTTATTATATTTTCTTAAAGATGATTGTGTTTTTGAGCATCTAAGACTTTTTAAGTTTAATTCACGGCTATTGGTGTCGGCTTGCTTTACTCATTTGCAGCGATGCGTTTTGCAGCGCCATCACATCTATCTTCTGACTAACATATAGCCCATAACACGCTCTCACACTTTATTTTTTAACCGTTTGCCAGGAGTAAAATTTATACATGTGCTTTAAAACCCAGATACATTAACATTTGTCCGGTTTCGTCTGAAATGCTTTCATTCCACCTTCTGAATTGGTTTGTTTAGTGATCGGTAGTGTTGTAGTACTCGAGATTGGTCTTGGTCTCGAGACCACTTTTTAAAGGTCTTGGTCTCGTCTCGGTATCGACCGCATTTTTAATCGGTCTCGTCTCGGTCTCGGGCGAAGATGACTCGGGATTTTGTCTCAAGACCGGTCAAGACCACAGCTGAAGGCAAATAAGGAGCAGAGAACTCCACCCTGCGCGCACTCTCTCTGTATTCAAAATAAGCACATACGCTCTCTCTCATACTTCACATATTAATCGAAATCAAAAGTTCAGAAAACCGAATCTATGTTGAACGTTGCGCGTTCGGACTTCGGACAACTGTTTTGAAGTACTGCTCGGTGTGAATTGCGCTCAAAAAACGTTTGACCAGATAAACAGCTGACATAAATCATACATTAAATAAACAGGAAACAATTTCTATCCAGTTATGAAGTGTTTTCTGTGTGACAAACCTTCCGCGATGTTCTAACAGCCGTGATTCACACACAACGGGTCTGCTAATGTCCGATTCACGACCAAATGACTCATTTGAACCGAATCATTTTAACGACGGTAATAAGAACTGATCTGTTCAACAATGAACTGAACGAATCAGTTTAATCATTTACTCAGAAATGAGAACACAAGTGCGCTTACCCAATTTAGCAAGAGTGGAGAGTAAGAATTATTAGTTTTAACTATCTACAGTATTTCAGCTTATGTATGTTGAATGTGTAGTAAAATAAATAGTCTACAATCATTTAGTTTAGACTGGAGTGAGGTGAAAACAGAACAAAGTTGTTTTTTTAGCTAACTGATCATTTTATTAAATTGTATATGGCAGAAAATGTGGCTATTTGTTAACTGTTAATGCTATTTCTAATATTGATATGATTATATACCAAAACAATTCAACCTGTTGGAACAAAAGAAACATCAAGATAAGAGATCATACATAATATTATTATCTTATGTGAGATATAACATAAGATAATAAAAAATTATTGTTTCGTTGCATTTTTATTTTAAATTGTGTGTGTGTGTGTGTGTGTGTGTGTGTGTGTGTGTGTGTGTGTGTGTGTGTGTGTGTGTGTGTGTGTGTGTGTGTGTGTGTGTGTGTGTGTAGGTCTATCAGCCACCACCAAAGACCATTTTTGACCCAGGAAAAACCCTGCACATTTGAGATATTTGTTAAATCAAACTGAAGTTAATCAAAAAATGCAAGTACAGGGTTTCTTTTCCTTGTTGTTGCACAATAAAGCTGCACAATAACATTTTCAAATTGTAAATGAAAAATATGTACATATATAAAATAATTTGCTTAAGCAGCATACTAATGCATATCTGTATGATACATATTCCACCTCCTGTTATTCACATTCATTTAAGACATAATGGACTGTGTCTGAGATTAATACCTCATCAAGATTAGCATTTTTAGGGAACTTTGAGTTTTAAAATGGGAGTGAGCGCTTTTCACAAAACAAATCTCTAGAAGAAATATAGAAGAAAAAGATTAATTCCCACAAAGCTGCAATGCCTTTTGATTATTTGATCAAAACTTCTCTCATGGTACACTTACACACCCACACATACGAGAGAAGTGCCAATCATATGCATATTCCACATTTTATCATAAGTGTGGGGACTTCCACTGGTCTTGGTCTTGACTCGGTCTCGGCCTGTCTTGGTCTTGGTCTTGACTCGGTCTCGGCCCTTCAAAGTCTCGGTCTTGTCTTGGTCTCGGCCCTTCAAAGTCTTGGTCTTGTCTTGGTCTCGGTTTAGGTGGTCTTGACTACAACACTAGTGATCGGAATTAAATAGGCTACGTCTGGAAAGAATCTCGGAAGGAGTTTAGGTCTACTCCTGGTCATTTCGCAATTAAATATATACCTGGTCAGAGAAAACAAATGAAGAAAACTGTTGTAAAAAGGCCATAACTCTAGGAGAAGCCTAAAAAAGGCCCCGGAGCCCAGCCCGCGTTTAGGTATGACATGAAAATTGGCCCGAAGCCCGACCCTATAGGGGTGAAACAAAATTGGGGCCCGTCGAGTTCGGGCATAAATGCAGGGCTTTATTGTGCATTCCTGAACTGCCACGTGTGAACACATTTCATATGAGGAAGTCAGTATTTTCCCATATTTTTGTCAGAAAAACTTGTTGTGCCTTTGTTTTGAAATGCTTTTAGACCAGAATAAAGGATGAACTGAGGTGATAGTGAAAGAAAGTATTTTTTATATCTGTGTGTTCAATTATTGAACAATAGATCTGTGTACATGATTTTGGGAGTCTTATGTGGAGGTTCACTTGGTGCTAAAAGCATCTCACTTCCACTCAGGTCCTGTACTATATGAGTGTGACAGAAAAGAGAAAGATTTATTACATCAGTTTGTTCTTACAGGTTTTATATAATGATTTTGCACAGATTGTGTGTAAAGTATTGGTGACACTTTATTTTATAGTCCTGTTCTACAGATTCAGCAGATTTATTTTTTGGCCAATTATCCAAATAATGTATAATCATACAAAGCTATTATTATCAGAGCATGTGAGCAGATCAGTGAACGAGACCTAGCATGGCTATGCAACACCATGTTACAACACGGCAAGGCTATTGCAAACAGAAACAAGGATACATAGAAACTTCACGTCTGCGTGTTATTTAAGCATTCATGAGTGGCGCGTTCGCATGTGCATAGAGTGGAATATTGAGCGCTCACTGGGGCACACAGTGATAACAGCTAAAGCGAGAGTGAAACCTGAAATCTGAACGCTGAGGGGTGGGGTGGTGCGGCATATATTTTCGGCTCATATTTTTATTTTCTCTTTCAGCCAAAAACTGAAAATGCCATCACAGCTTTGCCATCACAGGAATAAATTACAGATATTCAAATAGAACAGAGTTATTGGTAACACTTTACAATACGGGTGCACTAATATGCATTAATTCATGCTTAACTAATGCACAGATAATCATGAGTTAATGTATTTTTAATGGTGAACTAACACATTTATTAATGATTACTGCATCAGCAACTAATGGAGATTCTACATGATTAATATTAAGTAATCATTAAGTTGATTAGTTAAATATGTCATAATGTATTAGTTCCTTAATAATTAATACTATTATACTAAAATAAATAATAAGGGGTCGAAGTCATGCATTTCAACTTCTAGTTCTGCTTTAGTTAATCATTAGCTAATGATTTATAAAGGTATCATTATGTTATGACTTTACTTGCTGGGGCACATGATTATTAACTAATTGATTAAATAATATGTAATAGTGGTTATGGGTTTTGAATGAATTTTGAATTAGTTAATCATGTGCCCGGTTAATAATCTCGGAGTTTGGCGTCACAGCTTTTTTTTTTTAGGTAGACCGTTAAAGAATGCAACAACCCACACATCTCGCGGACATCTTGTAGAATTAAAAAAAAATGATGGGTACTTTGAAACTCCTGAAATGTTTCCAGACAAGTCTTCCATATGCATCAGCCAATGGTCCGTGTGCATGACGTCTGAGGCTGAGACTGCATAACACCTAACCAGGTGTGTGTTCACTCACTATGATCAGCTATTTTTGCTGCGGCAATTGGGGCTTACCTCAGCTGTGGGTAATGAGAGAGAGGAGACGGCTGTTCGTTCACTCCCCACACCCATATTTCAACACGATCTCATGGTCATGCGTATAAATAGTACGAGTTTGCAATCCCATGGAATTTATACGCTAAAATGAGTTTTGCCGCACGTATGGTACGCGGTTTTTCACGTGCATATGATACGCACTTTATGGCGTGCATATGACACGCTCTTGGATAGGTTTAGGGTGGTGGGGTGGGGGGTTCGTATGTATAATACGCCATAAAGTGCGTACCATATGCACGCGAAAAAACGCGTACCATAGGCACGCCAAAACTCATTTTACCGTATACATTCCACGAGATTGCACACTCGTATTTATACGAATTTTCGTGAGATCCAGCTCCATATTTCCTGCCGTACTGAGACTTGAACCCACAACCTTCGGGTTAAAAGTCAGACTCTTTAACCATTAGGCCAGAACTGCCCTGTGATATAAGTAACTTTTGAGAATATCTCAAAATAAAGAGTAACCATTTCTGTTTTTACTGCAATTTTGATCACATAGACTTCTAAAAACATTATAAAACAAATCTTACAATCAGCAAGTCATACTGACACCAGTCTTAGTACACTGTGAATTCACATACTGTAAAATAAAATAAAAGAGCCAAAGCAGAGGAAGTCAAAGCTGAAGATTATTTTAACTACATGGCTGGGAAAGAAGCCCCCTTAAGCCCTTTCATTCTATCCAGTTTAAATTCTAAAGGCTTAGTCTAAATGGCCGTTTGCTTACATACACATGCACTCAGGTGACCCCCTCTGAATCTATCCTTAATCCACTACATACTGTAGCTTTGCAATACTTCAGTGACCATATATATGACAAAGCACACATTTCCTGTGCAAACACGGTGACTAAACAACCAAGCTATCAACAAGAAGTTCTCTCTCTCTGCCACCCTCCTTTTCATTTCCCATCTCCCTCTCCCTCTCTCTCTCTCTCTCTCTCTCTCTCTCTCTCTCTCTCTCTCTCTCTCTCTCTCTCTCTCTCTCTCTCTCTCTCTCTCTCTCTCTCTCTCTCTCTCTCTCTCTCTCTCTCTCTCTCTCTCTCTCTCTCTCTCTCTCTCTCTCTCTCTCTCTCTCTCTCTCTCTCTCTCTCTCTCTTGAGGGAACCGATGCAATACTGGGAAGAATATAGCGGCCCGTCAGATCTAAAGAGGGTCAGCTCATATCTGCCTGTTATTCTTATGTCAGATAATAGTGTGAGGCCCCGAACAGGAGCCTCTATAAAGCCTCTAATAGAGCAATTATTCTCAGACAAAAGGTCACCTCAGCCATGACGACAGGCTGGAAATCAATAAACCCCCAATTATGACTACATAACCAGGCTGGGGAATTAGATAGCATGGCCTATATTTGGCTGTAACTGATCAAAATTGCATTAGAAGATCGGATTTGGAGACACTTCCTGTTCCCTCTGTGTATTTTCAATGAGGGGTTGCTTACTTAGGGATGATTAAAAATGAATAAACGACTCTGTTCTCCAGCACATCGCTCCCTTGATAGCCAGCACCCCAAAGCCGACCCATTGTTGAGCAATTGGAAATTGAGCATGTTTTTTATTGAGGCGAGGTTGCTTATCAAGGAGGGAAAGTAAGTGTCTGACTTTATGGACGTGGCGAGGATTATACTTGGAGCTGGATCGATTTTTGTGCTTGTGTTGAGATCAAATAAGCCAGCCCTTAGGTGGGTGTTAAAGTTGCTATGGCGGAGCTGAAGTCATAATGTGCCAGGGGTAGAGATTATGCCCATCTCATGAGCAAAAACACAAATTCTTCCTTTCTCTTTTACTTGCACCCTCGCTCACTTCTCCCCTCCTTTTACGCATTCTAGCCAGGTCTCGTGCCGTTGGCTGTACTGCAGGTCATTGCGATAAGTGCTGCCCTGCGTCGTCTCAGCAGGTGTAATGTGCTGAGCATCAGCCGCCGGTGATTACTGGCAATTTACACTTATACCAAAAAGTGCCATTTGTGAACTGCACAAAAAAAGCTCCAGCTGTTATTTAATGACACCCATTATAAGGGCGTGTGATACCCTTGTATGTGGACACATCCTCAAGGCATCCGTAAAGTCTAATGCAATTGTTCCACTAGATCAAGGTTGCCATAGCCAAGCCACAAATGATTTCCTGCTAGTTTTATTAAAATGCAACTAGTCACATTGCTTTAACTAGGTGTAAAGGAGGCCAGCGAGTAGTCGCTGTTTGAGTAAAAACCTCCCTCCTGTGATCTCAAGAGATGCTCTGGCAACTGATGCTACAGGTTGCAGCCTTTAGCCTCTTTGTCAGAGTGTCCGACTCTCATGCCGGCGGACCTGGGTTTGAGCCCCGAGGGGTGACTTTCATTCCTTTCCCATGTTTATTGTGGTCAAAATTGATAATTCACAGTTATCTTACATGGTTATGAGTGGGTGATATGACCAAATATTTTGTTAACAATAGTTATAAGTAAGATCTGTAAGTACTTTGTGATGGGCCGATTTTAAAACACTGCCTCGGGGCTTTATGAATCAGTGTATTGAATCAGTGGTTCAGATTGCCAATGTCACGTGATTTCAGCAGTTTGGCGGTTTGACACGCGATCCGAATCATGAATCAATACGCTGATTCATATCGCTCCGAAGGCTTCAGGAAGCAGTGTTTTGAAATCGGCCCATCACTATAGAAGTTATTTAGGTTTTTTTTGCGCATAAAAACTATTCTCGTCGCTTCATGAAATTATTGTAGAGCCACTGTAGTGAGATGGCTTTGTAACGACATCTTTAGTACATGTTATCGGTCTCAAAAGAGGAAATGACATTGGTGTCAATGGAGGCCTTTCTGAGCCATCAGATTTCAACAAAATATCTTAATGTGTGTTCCAAAGATGAACAAAGGTCTTACGGGTGTCGAACAACATGAGGGTGAGTAATTAATGACAGAATTTTCATTTTTGGTGAACTAATCCTTTAAGTTTGAGCTTTTAAGGAGAACTGAAAGCACATTGCTATAAAGGAAAGAAGTACAATACTAGTATTTTTCTTTCTTATCATGTTTTCATAATTATTGGAAGTCAAAATCGAAACATTTATTGTTTTAAGCAGACAACCCTAATGTGCTGTATAGTACTACATTAGTATTACAGTAAAATAATAAATGAGCAGGTGGTTGACTCTGGAGTTGGTAAAATCGATGGCTTTTTTTAGGAGGATTTTTTTTTTTGCACCTCTACGGAGAGACGACATATGGTTTCACTGAGCTGTGTAAAGCTTTGGCCTGTTGATGTCTCTAGCTGCTTATGAAACAGCATTCCATCAAGTCTTTTATTACTCCCGGGATTCACTCGGATGGAGTTTTGATTTTGCAGTGCATAAATCCCGAAGGTTAAAAACCAAGCATGCATCGTTTGCTGTAATGACTAGGTAAGAGGACTTTAGCCCAGACAGTTTGCTCCATTACCTGGTCCTTTATAATGGCTGGTAAAGGATTTTAGATTTAGATGTTGCTTTTTTAAATTCATCTTACATCTCTCTAAAAGATCTTTTACACTTTGCTTAACACTAGATTAATGTCTTTAAACCCAGGTTACAGCCAATTTAAACCCTGGATTAAAGGGATAGTTCTGAATGAAAATTACCCCATGATTTACTCACCCTAAAGCCATCCCAGGTGTATAGGACATTCTTCTTTCAGACGAACAAAATCTGAGTTATATATAAAAAAATATCCAGCGTAGCGTTAGTTCTGACAGGTCATGTTAGTCAAGCTGGCATCTGCTGACTGTCAACTGATCACGTCTACCTATAGGAATATGACGTCTATCATATCCAGGGCTGGATTGGTAATCTGGCATTTGCCCGGTGGTCCGACGCACTTTGGGGCCGGTAGTGTTTTTTTTTTTTGTACCACTGACAACATGCAGCGACAGCGGCCCATTGGTTTGTCTTCTGAATTGACAAGCCGCCGCGAGAGAGACCTCCCCTCCATATTAGGCTATTTTTTAATTTTTTTATTTATTCGTATTTGAGCGCATATGAAACGAGACAACGCACAACGCAGCCGCTGACGAACGTACTCTGTCTTTAAATGCTGCTCTAGCCTATACGGCACTTTGACTCCGAATTTTGTTTTATACAATCGTATGATATGGAAACATTACAGGTTCTGTGTTGAATCAGCTGAAAACATCCGCGAGCATGTGTTCATGACGAGGTAAAGTGGAAAACGGCTAACCACACAAACGTTTCACTTTAGCAGAACCACAATTTACGTTGAAGCTAACAGGGAAGAAATATGGTGTTTTGCAAGAAACATTTATTAAAAATGTTGCTATATTACTTAAATTAATATTGCAGCATATAAATCACTTTTATAGAGGCTGTTTGTGTATTTTTTACAGGTGAATATTTTTTTACTTACAAATATAATAGTTTATTATATGTTTTATATATTTTAGAAACCATATAGCCATATAATCAGGAGCAAGGTTTTTACAGTCTATGTTTTTTACCTTGTGACTACCATGATCTTACATTTAAATGAAACTGGCCTAGAGTTAAACTACAGTCTATAAAACAGTTTTAAAGTGTGGATCCCATGAATTAAGGACCAAGCTTTTTTTCCTCTTTAAAAGTTGTATTAACTTTTTTAATAGATTTAATGAAATTTAATAGCCTCATGAAAGATAGATATCAGTGTCTTACTTAAATGATGTGTTAACTCTTAAAAAATATTATTGTTCAACCCAAAAATGTGATCATTTACTCACCCTAATGCCATTCCAAACCTAAATTAATTTATTTCTGTGTAGCATAAAATAAAACAATTTTGTTAATACAATATTCAAATGGTAGCCTAACCAAAATGGCTTGGTTGCCAACATTCTTCAAAACATCTTCTTTTGTGTTTCACAGAAGTCATAAAGGTTTGGAATGACACGAGAGTGAGTAAATGATCAAACCATTTAAAAGAAGTAAATTTACTTTACTGCATCCTAGCTCAAAATCATCAATGCTTTACTGTTAAGGGCATTTCTGTGTGACAAAAAAGCAATATTAAAGTTTATCTGCATTGGCTGCAAATTAGATAATATCTATCATTATTTGTCCTTGTCCTAGTTTTATTTATATACGCCAATTTAAGGCCCCAACCCCAGCAAAAACATTCACAGGGAGCTCATGGGCCGGATGTTCTGGGTATGCCAGAGCCCAATTTTAGCCCCAGTCCAGCCCTGATCATATCATGCATATATAAGCTCCTTCAGTCCTACCAATAGCTATCGTGTTTCTCCATAGCTCCTTTACATTCCTCCACCCAGCTCCTCCTCTCGTCAGTCAGAGTTTGGTATTCTGATTCCCCTTGAATCAGACAAAATTCCCAAATTATTTTGTACATTTAATATATGATATCTGCAGTACTTTATGTTGGTTCCTTCCATATTCATCTTACACAGAATGTATAGTGCCTCTCGCAGTTCAAAATGCTTATGCTATGTCCAACGTTATAGTTACGCATTCCGCTTTTTTTGTATGTTGAATACGAAAGGTGGTCCACCGGAAGCTAGATATTTTACTTTATAAAGCTTTAAATATGGGTATTTTTCTTACACAAACCCATTGATTAGCCCTGGGTGAACAATTTCAAATGTTTAGCCTGTTATAGTTGAAAGCCGACAGGCCTATCGCAATAAATCAATAAGTTAAACACAGCTGATGCTTAGTGAATTTACGACAATTACAACAACATCAATCTCATGGGGACTGTAAGCCAAACATGTTAGCTTATTAAGATACTGGCAGGCTTAACTTATTACAATTTAACTCATGTTTGGTTAGTTTTATTTTGGAGAGAAATGGCAACTGGCCCAGTCTTCTGTGCCGAAACGGCTCCAAGCAATTTACTTTTGAAAAGTTGTCAAACGTCACCGGGTGTCTTGCCCTCTGTTGCCATTTGAAGATAATGTTCATCCAAGAGCCCATAAGCTCACATTTTTTGAAATCACATTAAAGGACTGGCGGTGTGGGAAGACTGCAGAGGAGCAGCCTGGGAAAATGTTTGTCATTGTAACGTTTCCCTGATCCACAGATGGCCTTTTGCTTTCATCCCTCTGCTCCATCATTGATGAATAGAGGTCAGAGAAGTTGTGTGAGAGAGTTTGAAGGGGACCTTAATCCAATATTCATCTGGCCATTTGCCACAATCCAATCAGCTACAGCATATAGCCGCTTTGCCGGCAAAAAGCGAGAAAAGACTTCGTTGATGGCCTTTAAGGTAATGAAGTTGAAAGCGTTCGGCCAACTGTTCTCAGTGTGACTGTGCCGCACACCTACTGAAACACCGGAGCCGAACCATAACACGGTTACTTCACAGTGTGTTGGCACTACATAGCTGAAATGTTATCTGCTGTTGTAATCTTGCTCGTAAGTCACCCAGGCTGAATAACTTCCAAATACTATTACTGCCTTCTCAAAACACATTAATCAATGTAAAATTAACTGCAAGCGATGGGAAAATCACATTACCGCTGCTGTGTGGCTGTCATCCCTACAGACGCTGACAGGCAGACAGTCAGATAAGAGAGAAGGGGGCCGCTAGATGAGGATGTAATGGATACAATATCCAAAGTAATTTCTCGCCGTTTTGTGTCATTTCTCTATGTACAGTACAGAGTCTAAATATCACCACCATACCTCTGCCTAATGTTCATCGAAGAAACATCCTTTCCGTACAAAGCAGACGATTGCCTCGGGCAGATATTGCCTCGTGGAATCCGAATATTTGATTGATGTGCCGCCAGACATTAAATTGGATGGCAATCTAGCATTCATTCTCAGCCTCCGCTCTCAGTTTAATGTGAATTACTCATACAAATTAAAGATAGAACTCATCTTTTTTTGAGGGAAGACAGTGTGAAAAGCATTTCTGTCCAGTTTGGAAGGATTCGCCCCAGTGGCTCACATTATTAGGATATCAGCAGCTGCACACGGAGTACTCAAATGGATCGAATAGCCAATCTCATCTCTGCAATATTCAAACTCTTTTAGATTTAGGCCTTCATCTACTTAAATGCAGTTCTCTCTCTCTCTCTCTCTCTCTCTCTCTCTCTCTCTCTCTCTCTCTCTCTCTCTCTCTCTCTCTCTCTCTCTCTCTCTCTCTCTCTCTCTCTCTCTCTCTCTCTCACCGAAAATTATCATAAACCTTTTCTTTTTTTTTCATATCATTCAATATTGATATTTATCACAATATTATTTTCGTATTATTAATAGCATCAATGTTGTGAGAAAACCTATCTCCCCCTAAAAAAAGAAAAGCACTGTATTAAAAAAACGTACCCGAGTCTGCTTAAAAAGTTGGTCTGGGGTTCGGTTCATGTGAAGTCCGGTACGGTTCGCTGCTGATGTGAACACATTCGTACTAAATCGCAGAAGTGAACCGCTATTAATGACGTGTGTGTTTGTGTATGTTTCACTCATTTACCGGATGAGCGTAGCAGACATGCTGCAAGCAGAGTTCTTCAAAGCATTTGAAATACATTCTTGGCAGATAGATGCAAGTGCGTACTGAAGCTTTGGTAACAAAACCAACGGTTCAAAAACAAAAATAAACAAGTGACGTGAGCAATGCTATTAATTGAGGCTGTAATCTCCCGGTCGATAAGTCGATTGTTAGTCGATACGTTCTGGCTCGACCAAAATTCTGATTGGTTGATTTGTTTGCCGCATTCATTTAATCAGTTTTGTTGCGTTCATCACATTTTATCAGGTGGAAAGAGCTAATTACTAATGGGGGTGTTTTCAGAGCACCCTTGTTTCACAGGTAACAGTCTTCAGAACACACCCCTTGTTTTCACTTTTTTTTAATTAACCCAACCCCCTGGAGAAGAAAGACAGATTAAAGTAGGCTACTTTACTGTATGTTATTTATTTAATTGTCAGAGCGTTTTCCTTGTCACTCCTCTTCTGCCATGTCAGCAAAGACATCGGCAGTGTGGCAGCATGTTTTTTAAAATAGAAAATGGGGAAAAAAAGTTGAATGCAGATTTTGCAAGCAACAGTTTGCATATCACAGCTCGATGACAAACATGTCATATCATCTAAAACCAGTAAGCTAATTTGACTTAGGTTGCCCTGTCTGTTTTGAGTATGCTATATGAACATATCAGAATTGTAATATTTCAATGTTTTAGTGTAGGGTTTTTAATTTGGAGCCTAATGCACAATGTGCTGTGCCTACTGTTTGTATTAGTTTTGAGCCTATGCTTTATTTTTCAGCTATGCACTTTATTTTGTTTCGGCTCTTGATCTGGCTTGTTTAGCAAATATTCCATGGTGGACGTGCCTTTTGTGTATAAGAGTAAAAACTCAAAAAGAATTAAAAAACCTTCTCGCTCTCCATCATTACCAAGCTACGGGGTAAACAGCTGCTGCTTTGATGACGCAAACACAGTCCAGCGGGGTGCAGGGGGAGCGGGGAGCAATCGAACCAAGTGTAAAAGCACCTTTATATGTGGTCAGTGGTTTTTACCAAACTCAAACTCAAATGAAGTTACAAGGTTGTTGACCTGCTAATTTTGGAAAATTTTGTCTTTGTCCGTCATTAGAACAGACACATCTGAAGCGGTATCAGTGCATCTTATTACGTTTTCATCCACTTGAGGGTTATGAAGTTTACTGTGGCTGCATGGACGCTCAGGTTTTTATGTATTTTTATGTAATCTTATTAAAGATAATTTAAGACAGTACCGGCTGTGACTCGATGACACATGTTAGACTGACAGTCTTCTCTGCTCCTCAAATACATAAAACATTAGCCTTTATATATAGTGTGTCTTGAGTAAAGAACATGCTGTACTTATTCAAAGAACCAGTTCCTTAGCCTTGCATGTGGAGTTATGAGGTTTTACTGACAATTTGATGATCCAAATGAGTTTTTAGTCTTTTTAATGCTTTTCATTAATGAAAAATTGTAAATGGTGACTGATACTAATTATTTATGAGGAAAAGAAAATGCAGATACGTTAGTCATGTTTGTTAGACCTTGAGAATGAATGTAAGCATACCTTGTTTGTTTATAAGAAAAACTCTACAGAATAAGACATTCATTTAATTTAACTTTAATTTAGAGCCCCATGAAATCAGTTTTGGTTACACGACATGTAACGGTGTCCTTGTTACGATGTAATTATACATTTATATTTGGTTAAGTACTAAGTAATATTCATTATTAACATGTGCTTACTATAGGGTTAGGGTACAAAATAGGGCTTAGTTTAGAGTTAGCTGTTTTATGATTTAATACAAATGTATCATAAATGCTTTTTAAAATAGTTTGAACAGAGATGTGTGACAATAGTGTGTAAACAAAGAGCCTATAAATGGTAAAAATCCCCCCAATACTTTTTTTTATAATCCTCAATTCCCCATCAGTCATCATCAATCTATCATAAGAAATTGTAATGAGTCGTTTGCTCTCCAAACACTCTCGTTGTATTTATGAGCCGATTGGTCTGCGCAGCGCTGGTGCATCAAACAAGCCTCTTCCTCCATTGCTCGTACTACATTGGCTGTACACTCATTATTGCGATTCATTGTGGGATTGAATTAGTGCACTCAAAAACGTCCACCAGGTCCAACGTCCAGTGGTTTCGGACACCACTACAAATGGCTGTCCCCTCAAATAGTGCCCTATTTAAGGGTATAGGGCGGCGATTTTGAACACATATGTGCAGTTTCTGTTTCTGCTGAGTAGTTCAATAGTTTGTTCCCATATTGATTTCATTCAGCTGTTGTTTAATTTGTATCATAATTACTCCTCTTGTATTTAAACCCTGAGGTTTTCTTAGTTATATGTCCTGTGTTCTCCTGAGTGTTTGTCATTAAAGATCGTTCTAGTTCATTCTTTTTGTCGTACGCGTCTTTACTGTAAACTACAGCAACTGGCTGTTGTTACATTTATTTCTGCTGTGTGATAGGCGGTTAGAATGTTATTCATATAAAGTAAAAATGTCCAGGGCTTTTCATCATTATCAGCATCATCATCATGTTGCAGCTGTCTGGCATGGGCACTTCTGATGAAATTGATGGCATTTTTACTCACTAAATTAGTTAAGTATCTTTGTGGGTGCAGAAAACAGGAAAAGACGGATGTCTTCTGATAGGGTATGACTGGGCTAAAGGCTCCACGGATTTGAATTGTATTTTCCTCTAAATCACTAGATGGCACAAAAACTTTCCGCAACACTTTCCAAAACATCCACTTTTCAAGAATAACGTGGAAATTTGGTGTCCACTAAGGGTGTAACAGTACACGTATTTGTACCGAAACATTTCTGCACAGGGCTTTCGGTTCGGTGCACGTGTGTACCAAACGCTACGAATGTAATCTTTAACAGATAACAGTTGGCTTGTTTTAAGCGCGGACCACAGTTCAATCAGAGATCCCTCACGAACATATTAAGTATTTAGTCCATGGTAGCATGAAATTCAAATGATAAATGCCGTTTTGACGCTCTTTAATGTGACGTGACTGATAGGTATAGGCGCGTCAGTTTAAACGGCAGCGCACAAGAGTAAACGCGGTCATCTCTTCCTAAAGAATAAACATGAATTAATATCTCTTAAGGTAGGCTATGTTGAGGATATATTACAACTTACTGAAATGTATTATATGTTGTGTATCATACATCGGTGTTTCAACCGTGGAAAGACAAAACAGCTTGCAATGTATCTGTTCAACAAAGCATCTGTGTTAGTTCACTAGAGAAACAAACTTTTTGAATACCAAATGTTGTCTTTTAAAAATATTTTTCATATAATTATTTTTAAATTTTAGAGTATGGTAAATACTTTTAAAATGTACCAACAACAATCACATTCAGAAATACATACTTCATGGCAGAAATAGACAAAACGTTCTCACTAGTAGTTTCACTATGACTGATTTCTCCCCTTTTTTGTGCAGTGACAGATGCTAGCATTCCAAAAAACACAGGTGTTTGATCTGCATTAGCTGCACCATCTGATACAGGTGAAAGGAATGCCTTAGGCCGATTACATAGCGCAGAAAACACGGCAGTTTCTCCCTTAAGTCTGAGGGCAAGCGCTAATCAATTACACCGCGTTGAAGTGGCCGCGGCAATTATACTGACAGGCAAGAGTGTCAGTACGTAGCCAAAATAATAAATGATGGGCCTTGCTGGTGGGTAAGTTCAGATCTTTGGCGATTTCCAGTGCCTTCAACTGGATGACAGCTCTGAATACAGCCCCTCATTTATTTTTTCGGCAATTTACTGACACACTTTCCTATCAGTTTCTTTGAAGTGGACTCTTTAAGACTGCGGTAAGCTTTTCTTTGTCTGTTAGCATCTTTTTGGCTTGCCATCTTCTAACATTACACTCTGACACACTGTATTTCTTGGCTGCTTAATGAGAGTTGTTTGACTCGTTTATCAGTCCTGGGGGAACCACACATTTTGGCGCTCACCATTGTTACAGGTGTATTATTCATATAAAAGTTTAGACCCCAGAATATAAAAGAAAACCCAATTTTTTTCAGATGTATTTCCAAGGGGAAAAAAAAGCAAACATTGTGTTATATTTGGAACAATAAAATAAATGTATTAAAATAAACAGAAAATCAATCAATCAATCAATCAACTTTATTTATATAGCGCTTTTACAATCATGATTGTGTCAAAGCAGCTTCACAGTGTTAAACAGGACAATATTGCATCAAAATTAGATTTGGCTGTACAGTCATTCTGGAGAAAACAGTGTTGTTATCAGCTTATTTTAATTTATCATATAGCGACAATGTTGGCAGATCCGTATTATAGTTTATAGAATTGATTAAAACCTAATTCATACATTTTATCTGTATAACTAGTTGAATAACTTTGATCATAATTTTAGTGTCCCCAACTGAGCAAGCCAAGCCAAAGGCGACAGTGGCAAGGAACCAAACTATGCAAACTATGCTAAAGCGATTGCTTCATTATTAAGAAAAAAAAAAAAAAAAAAAAAAAAAAAATATATATATATATATATATATATATAAAATAGTAGAACTGTGGATTCACGTGAACAGTGTGTGAGACATAGACTCGGGAGCGCTCTTGTTCAGAAAAGTAACCTGCGCATTATTTTTTAGCCGATTGTAATGTATCTAGTTCAATAAAACATGTACTCTAACCGATGATGATGTTAATGATTTACCTCTGACATAAGCAATGAGTGAGCTTGCAGTGTATCGCGCTCGTACTGCAGAGAATGTGCTCAGTTTAAAAACACACTTTTCTTTCGTCCTGGAGTCTAATAAAAGTTAGACAGAAAATATGGCACCTTATACAACTGCACTTGTTTCAGAATAGTAATGTTAATGTTAATCCTTTTCTTTCCCTATTAATGTTTGCTGCTGCATCCTTTACGTCCATGTCTTATCTCAATTCCACAAAATACGGGCTAGGCCACGGATCAAACAGAAATGCATTATTAACACTTTCATTTTGACAGCCCTAGTTTAAACACATTGTGTTCTAAGCGTTTGACGTTTGAGCAAACAAGGGTGACTGTTTTGTCCACGCTTTTTGATCGTCGATGTTGCTGTAATGTATTGGGAAGCTGTGTATTAATCGACAGAAACACATTAACCTATATCTTGAGAGCACGGTGGCAAATTGTAGACAAATTGCTGCTATGTAAAATAATTTAATTGTACCAAATGATACATGCACACATTCCTGGAATGAACACTTGCTATATTTTCAAATGTGTGAGTGCATTGTCAACAGGCTGATACAGACTATCCATGAGTTAAGAATAAACAGTCTCTCAAGCACAATTTATAAAGATTCCTTAATTGTTGCACTGGAAAATAATTGATTCAATGTTTTGTTTTTTTCCTCTATAGTGTGAAGGAAGGGTTAGGTTTGCTGCTCTGAAAGAGAGAAACATAGTGAGATATTTGTTGAGCATCACTCTCCGCTGAATGTGTAATTGTGTTCATGCAGGTCTATTTTTGTGGCTTTAATGAGATGTTGTTTCCGGATCATGGTGCTGGGACCCATGTCAGCAGACTCTTATTTGGAAACCTTGTCAGTGAGTGTTTTTCACACGCACTCACCACCCGCCCAAATGCTCTCTCTCCAGTCACACAGCATGTAGTTTTCTTGGTTTTCAGTAGTCTAACTCTTTCTTAGACAGTAACTAACTAAAATAAGTGACTAAATAAACTGCACGTTTCAGCAGAGTTTTTTTTTTTTTCTTCTCTCCTTTTCGAAATACTGCTGCAACAAAAAAAGCAGTATGTTGATTTTTTTTTATTATATTACTAAATGTTACCTCGTCTTTCACCTTTAACATTTTTAACTTTCACAGCCCTGGAAATACATTTTGTAAAAAAAAAAAAAAATAGTAAAAAAAATCAATAAAATCCTGAGCACTGTGTTCTACTCTCTTTGACAGCGTTTTTATTTTATTTTCGTGTTTTATTTCCCTTAGAAAAGAATATGACGTGTTAAATTTTGTTTTTAATCAAAGATACATTGCGGTTGGAAACAGGAGTGGCCGATATGACCAAAATCTTGTTTGAGGTATTTTACTTCACAATAACATTTTTGTCCTTAAAGTTGGTGTGTTAAGCCCCGTTTCCACCAAAATTACCCGGAACAATTTGTACCAGGAACCTTTTTACAGGAACTTTTCTCCCCCCCAGTCCTGCAACTGTCTGCCATTCCACCGCAATCTAAAGTTCCGTGAAGATTAGGCAAATTAGTCCGGTGATGTAGGACTGCGCGCGAATGCTCCTCCAAGTCAGTGACGGACAGTAATCATTTTTGCTTGTACTGATTGAAAGATTTAGTGGACTGTTTACATGAGACGTTATCTAAACCGATCTGGTGTTTACATGTGATGACTTTCATTGCAATCATTTTGTGACATGAAGTTTGTCTGCTGCATCAAAAATGTCAACGCTGTTTTCTCCACCAGCTGGAATGTGTTAACTGTAGCCATAACAACTCTTAATGGCCACCAGGACTAATACAGTATTATATAAGCGATTTATTTGTTGTAAAGTTTAATAATCATCTCAGAAAAAAAAATATATATTCTGTCAGGCGCAGTTAAAGTAAAAACTGCCTGGGTCAATATACGCTGTGTCATTATTCCAACATTATCTTCATAACTTACAAAATAAAAAGTTTACCCCTAAGAAAAATTAGCCTTTCTCTCTTGTCAACATGAGCGCGGCACACGCTGTCACGTCATGTAAGGACGCACACTTAAAAGTAATCAGATCAGGTCGTTTACATGGTGAAAAATAGACTGTAAAAAAACGAATAACGAGTATGGAAGAGATTCAAGCTGTGCTGCTTTTGCTGGTTATGTATAGGTTTACTAAAGAGGTAATTAATAACGACGGAAAAGGGCACTGATATGCAGATTCAGCTGCATGCAGCATATTCAGAAAGCTTGTAAAGCTAGATTTAAAATGACAATGTCTATTATTATCAGCTATTACGGACATTGCACGTGAGATGGCTGAGACGAACGCGCGCCATCAGACAGAGAGCAAGACTGATATTTACTGAAAGCAGACCGAACCTCACAAAAGACTTTTAAAAATGCCGGTTGAAATAAAATGCTAAACCAATCAGCATGTTCAGCGCCCAAGTCCCGCCCTCGAAGGTTCCTGAACTTTGAAAAAGTACTACCTCGCGAGCAGGGTCGTTTGGAGGGGGACATATTTACCCAGAACTTCATTTAGACCCCGGTTTCTGCGGTCAAAACACACCGAGTACCACCCAAAGTTTCTGGTTAAAGTTCCTACGGTGGAAACAAGGATTTAGAAGCAGAAAAAATGGGCAAGCGTAAGGATTTGAGTGAGTTTGACAAGAGACAAATTGTGATGGCTAGGAGACGGTCAGAGAATCTCCAAAACTCTAGCTCTTGTGGGGTGTACCCAGTTTGCAGTGGTCATCTATCAAAAGTGGTCCAAGGAAGGAGCACTGGTGAAACGGCGAAAGAGCCATGGGCGGCCAAGGCTCATTGATGCACGTGGGGAGCAAGGGCTGGTCTGTGTGGTCCGATCTATCAGACGAGGTTAATGCTGTTTCTGACAGAATACACAGTGCATCACAGTTTGTTGCGTATGGGGCTGCGTAGCCACAGACCAGACCGCACAGCACAGCATATCACAGCAATGTCACATGAGCGTAATAGAGACGATATTCCAAAATCTCTACCCGTTGACAAATTCCTACCTGTTAATTGTGTCTACCGCACTCAAAAAAATTATTCAGACCCTTCAAAGATATGACACATTTAAGTTATGTTTACTTTACTTAAACATATCTAATTTTGACACAATTTAATTGTGTTCAGTCAACCTAATATATTTACATCTGAAATTTACTTAATTAATTTGCTAAAACTACATGAAATATTTGTGCTGACATAACTAACTGGGCAGTGGATCTGTAGTTCCCAGCATGCTTTTCAAGGGACTGCGTTAGGAGAGTATATTTAGGGATTAAAGTGTTATTTTATGTGTTTTCCAGTAAAGGGAAAGATGTTGCTAGTCTATGTTAGTGTTTAATGTTCAGTTATGTTGGACATGAGTTTCTGTGATTTTGTGGTTACAACACGAGATCACACGTGTGTCAGACCAGAGTTCTCGCGCGAGACTTGGAATTGTTATTAAAAATGATAAATTGCACAAAGTTTGCTTCAAATTGTATGTGCGCTGATTTGTGGAGAAAAAGAAAAAAGATTATGGCGGAATAAATTGTTGGAGAGACAGAGGGAGCCAGGATTGTGTTCTGCAAAGACAGTTTGAGGTAAATAAACAATTTTGTAATGTGCTGCTGCTGCGGCTGGATGTGCAAATGTTTGGCATTTGTTTCTGTTTGATAGAATTGTAAATATATCTATTAATATACTGATATTCTGCTCTATAACTCCTCCCTGAACTTCCCGCTGCCCTGTATCTCACTCTTTCATTGGCTGTCGGTCATCACCAATGTAATTTTCAGTCAGAACGCAGTTCACACAGCAGGAGTTTCAATCGCTGACAGGTCCAGATATTTAGCTTGCCAAATATCTTGCAGGCGTCGGCGATTCTCTCTGATTGCGTCTTTTATTATTCACATTGTGTGATTGTCACTCGCGTGTACGAGCACCGATTTGCCTATGATCTCGGGCATTTGTCGGTGATTTCACAAAACCTGTCAGTGACTCAAAATCGGGGCAAAAATCGGGGCAGTGTGAACTAGGCTTTAAATTAGGGATGCACCGAATCCAGGATTTGGGTTCGGATTCGGCCAAATATTGGGCTTTTTGACTGGGTTCGGTTTCTGCCGAAATTTTCTGCCTGAAATTTTTTTCCACCGAACCGAACCCGCTTGCACTACGCGATACTGGTCGAACATGATGCCGCGGTTGATTATTGCAACGTGTTTACTAGGTGTACCGTTCGAATGCAGTAGGCTGTGAGAAAGTGAAAATGGAACTTGTGAACAGAAAATGTGTTGTTTGGCAGTACTTTCAGTCACAAGAGGGCAATTCAAGTCGAGCTATATGTTCAATTTGCAATGCCGATTTGTCTCGTGGTGGCAAGAACCCTAAACAATAGCAGCTGGATGTCCGGTTCCAAAGAAATCGTTCTTTTAACCGGATCTTTTTAGTGATCTGGTCGAACCAGTTCACCAAATCAGACTGAATCGTTCTAAACGGTTCGCGTCTCAAATCAGCGCTGATCCCACAAGTTCCTATAGTTACTCACTTTCTGACATGAATGACAGTCCCTCAGACTAGAAATAAACTAATATCTTGAAGTATATGTTGTAACTCCAACAGTTCACTGAACTGAGACATGTTTTGCTGTGAGAACCGGTGAGCTGAGATACTGCATGCGTGATAGCGTCGTCTTGAACCTAACTGTTTCTCTCGGAAAACTGATGATAATATATGAGCACGGGTGAACCAAGGATTTGTCTAAGTTTATGTTATGTCAATTTAATCTGTGTAAAACATCAGTGTTTGCACGACAGTGGCTGTATTGAGTGCTTTTGCAAAACATGAATTAAAAAACATATCCAAGATGATGATGATGATGACAATAATAATTATTACTATACTAAGTTTTGATTACAAAAACTTTATATGGATGTTTTTGAATGTATTTTCATCCGCCGGGATGATAGACATGATGTCATTACGTAAGGACGTAAAAGAACCGGTGATCCGTTTTTTTTTTAACCGGTTCATTGAAACGAACTGTCCGAAAGAACCGTTTCACGGAAAAGAACCGAACTTCCCATCCGAGAGAATAAGAGTTGTGCATGAAGGAATCTACAGACAGCAATACGGCACAGTCATCCTGGAATAATGTTGCCTTTAAAAAAAAAAAAAATAATTAAATTAAAAATACACTGCTGTGGACGTTGTTTATGTCATTAATGTGTTTACTGTGATAACGGACTGAGGATGGGAGTTGGATTCGGTATTCGGTTTTGGATTCGGCAGAATCTTATCCAGTGGATTCGGTATTCGGCCAAACCAAACCTCAAAAATCTGGATTCGGTGCATCCCTACTTTAAATAGTGCTTCTGTGGTAACAACATCTACAAAGTAGAAATAGATCCTTAAAATACCAATTGCAGATTATCCCTTTTCAGTACGTTTTTAGTACCACCCAAATATTTTTACTGTGCCTCTCTGGCCATCCCATTAAAAATTTACTGGAGGTGCCACTGCAGATCTTTTCTTTTCTTTCATGTGTGTTTATTGGTAGCTAAGGTGGACGAGGGATGTATGTTTTCTGGAAATCCACCAGATTTCCCATACTTTCTCTCTGATAACCTTTAGCTGTGCAGGTCTTTGTGTCTTGCTGAGATGACAGCATCGCTTCAGGAATGAAACAAGGGATGCCTGCAAATCCACAGCTTATTTCTAATCAAAGAGAAAGACACAAGCCTTACAGCGAAGCCCAAAAGGATGCTTTCTTTTCTGTTTCTTTGCCTGTTGTGTCTGCACGTGTTTAAGAAGACAAAAACTTGAGTTTCCACTTCAAATGCTCTGAAAGCTGGTGTTTTTTCCTCACAGACGTCCAAACTTCCCAGCGAGAATTTCTCTTTTTCCATCTTCTGGCCAGAGCTCATTAGCTCTCTTTCGTCCTGTCTTATCCGTCATGTGTGCAGACCTACCTCTTCTTCTATCACAGCGGCACGCAGCCACCACTCACCCATCCCCGATCCATATAAATACCAACCCAATTCGACACATTTTCCACAGCGTACATTTTTCATTTCTCTTCAATTGTCTGAAAATAAGCAGCGGGATTGCACCTCTCTGCTCAGTGAACACTTATTTTTTTCTTTTCCCGCAGCTCACTAAATCCTCATAAAGTGGATTCAACCTTTACGTGTGTCAGAGAAACCGAACGAATGGGGATTTGTAGATGGTGGGTAGATTCTCACAGCGGCCGTCTGTCATCAGCAGGCCTGTTTTTAGAGGAGACTCCATCAGCCGCCCCTTCTCGGGCTGTGCCGTTACTGTGACTAATGCCTCCTAGCGCTGCCTGTGACTCACACACCCATTTTTAAGGCTTTGTTTATTTATGTTTCCCTCAATCCCTGCACTCAGTTTCATTCTTTCCCATGCTTCCAATCATCTCGTCTGTTGGTTTGCAGCTTGGCTGAATTTTAAACTGACTTTCTTGAACCAAAAATCAACAGTCAGCTCAGTATGTGTATGGAGTATTTTGCTGTTTGATTTGGTTTTGTTTCGACTAAACAGTAGGGAGGCACAATAATGCATGATATTTGGTATGCCAAATTTTTTTTTGACTGATTTTGGCCAATACATTTTTTTTTTCTTTGTCTTTCCTGTGCAGGGATTCTATTTTTCATATCAGTTAGTTTTGAGCAAAAACATGTTACACATTAACTGTAAAATTATTTAATTTACAAGTGGCATGTTTGCAATATTTACACTGATCAGGCATCATTATGAATAACACTAATTATCTCTTCACCGTGTCACCTGTTAGTGGGTGGGATATGTTAGGCAGCAAGTGAACATTTTGTCCTCATAGTTGATGTCTTATGGGTGCTGCACACTGTGCGATTTTTCAAAATCCTTTGCGAATGTTGCTTGTCAGACTGTACGAACATGATCACCGCTGTAAGGCGTGCTAAAAACGGATGCAAGCAAGAAAACGAATCCGGTGTTTTATATCATCAATGAATGACGCGTTCGGTGACAGTCAGACCTGAAATGGTGGCTACAAAGAAATATCTAGCTTGATTAAACAAGATATTTGATGATCGTCGTAGGAGAAGTCACACTGCAGTATCTTCTGACACTTCCAGAATTTTGTCTGAGGTAAAATTTGACCGCATTAATCAGCTTCTGCTGAACATGTCAAACTAATGTTAGATTTTAGCCTAGGTTCAAAGGAATCTTTTAGGAATTGCAAAATCCGTCTCAGACGGCCAAATCGTGGGCAAAATCGCACAGTGTGCACCCGGCTTTAGAAGTAGAAAAAATGGGCGAGCGTAATAATTTGAGTGGTTTGACAAGGGCCAAATTGTTATGGCTTGTCAACTGGATCAGAGCATCTCTAAAACTCTTGTGTAATGTTCCCATTCTACAGTGATCAGTATCTATCAAGAGTGGTCCAAGGTATGAACAGTGGTGAACTGGCAACAGGGTCATGGGTGGCCAAGGCTCACTGATGCACGTGGTGAGCGAAGGCTGGCCCTTGTGGTCAAACAGACGAGCTACTGTAGCTCAAATTGCAGCTTAAAGCTTAAATTACTGCTTAAAGACGTTAATGCTGGTTCTGATAGAAAGTTGTCAGAATACACAGTGCATCACAGTTTGTTGCGTATGGGGCTGCATAGCCACAGACCAATCAGGGTGCCCATGCTGACCCCTGTCCACCGCCAAAAGTGCCAACAGTGGGCATGGAAGCATCAGAACTGGACCACGGAGCACTGGAAGAAGGTGGCCTGGTCTGATGATTCACGTTTTCTTTTACATCATGTGGATGGCCAGGTGTGTGTGCATCGCTTGCCTGGGGAACACATGGTACCAGGATGCACTATGGGAAGAAGGCAACCAGCAGATGCAGTGTAATGCTTTGGGCAATGCTCTGCTGGCAAACCTTACTTTGAACCGTACCACCTACCCAAGGCTCTACGCTAACTTTTTCCTTGAGGAGCACTTGTGCTCCTAATAAAAAAAATGTAGGAGCACAATCAAAATTTTAGGAGCACTTTCTAATCCATCAAACACATTCCAATTATAACTTTCCCATTACGGGACAATATGTTTCCCTTTCAAATTAGCGTCCAGGGGCATTTTTACCATCATAAGAGCAATGTTTTGTAATCTCATTAAATGTATGCATCATCTGTCAATTTCTTAAATTAAAATAGAAAAGTTGTTTTTAAAATGTTAATTTAAAGGTGCCATGTGTAAAAATTGAGGTAAAAATATCCAAAAAATGACCTACACGCATCAAAAGAATGAGAAGAAATAAGGGCGACGATGTCATTAAAAAAAGATCAAATTATAGTGCTGCAGAGATATCAACCTTAATTAACAGTAGCATTACTAGCCCTGGCCCGACAGGTATCGTAATACCAGTCTTGGCCATGGGAGGCGGTATGTGGGCAACATAACCACCAGACAACCTGCAATACACTAATAACTCGCACGGCTTGTGGGTGTGTACTTGAACCTGATGTCAATCGTGTGGAAAGTACAGCCCACTACTTCATTTCAGGGAAGAGAGCGGACGGATGGCCGAAGGCCTTGGCCCCTTAAATGTGTCTGATATGATAAAAATAGCTGTTTTTACCTGACCGGAAAAAGTGGAAGTGCGGGCGAATTTAGAATTTAAAAATATGTAGCCTACAAATTAAACTTAAAAAGTTTAATATTTTAAATACAAACAAGTCCATACAAATTAAAAATATGAAGAAAAAAAAAAAAACGCCTGTAGGTGGTGGGAATTCATTCAGTCAATAGTTCAAAACACAGATTCATTTAAATTGAATCGCTTGAAGATGCGCATCAGTTCTGGTGTGGCTTTGATTTTCACTAAATAGACAGTGTTGTGGCTAAAATGTTGTTACTTAATATCAACTTGTCTATTGGACTTTTGTACAAGATCAGTATCACATATGCAATCATGCCAATACTCTGAAATATAGGAAACAGTAGGAAACGTAGCCTAACAATTTCTCTGTGTTGATGCACTTTGGGAGTTGTAGTTTTTATTCCGATTGTACCTATTATACATTCATTCATGGTAATTGATCAGGTCGCTCGCACCGGTGCGCCTAAATATTTTTTCACAGTCGTTCGCAGTATTTTCAGGTGTAAATGCGCCCAAAATTGGCGCTATGTAGAGCCCTGCCACCTACCTAAGCATTGTTGCAGACCATGTACACCCTTTCATGGAAACAGTATTCTCTGATGTCTGTGGTCTCTATCAGCAGGATAATGTGCACTGCCAAAGCAAAAATGGTTTAGGAATAGTTTGAGGAGCACGAGTTTGAGGTGTTGACTTAGCCTCCAAATTTCCCAGATCTCAATCCAATTGAGCATCTGTGGGATGTGCTGAACAAACAAGTCCAATACATTGAGGTCCCACTTCCCAACTTACGGGATTTAAAGGTTTTGCTGCTAACATCTTGGTGCTAAATACCACAGCACACCTTCAGGGTTCTAGTGGAGTCCATGCCTCGATGGGTCAGGACTGTTTTGGCAGAAAAAAAGGGGGACCAACACAATATTATGTGAATTTGTCATGTAGGCTATAGTTTTTTTTTTTTTTTTTTTTTTTTTTTCAAGCAATCAGCACTGTGATTTTGACTTGTATTTTGTGGTTTCCACATATCTGGTTTGGAAGAGAAAAAAGTCACACATTTTGAGGTGAATTCAAACAAGCTGCTAACAATTATGACTCTTTAGTTGTTCTGTACACTAATATGATAGAGACAGGTAACAATAGTCAATATCAAGATTCACTTCAATTCCTGCTGTTTCCATTCACTCAAATGTGCTCATTTATTATTATTTTATTTTGATATTTTAAATAAGAACTGAAGTCACTTGTAAGATATAAGTCATAACTGCAAGAAATGAAGTTTTCATATTATGATATAAAGTTGGAACTGTGAGAAAGTACCAATTACGAGAAAGTTCTTGCAATTATGACTTTATATCTTAAGTATGACTTCAGTTCTTATTTGAAACTTTATTTATCTTGACACAACAAGCTTCAATATGTCACAGTTAAGAAGTGGGGGGTTATCCTGAAAGCATGCATCGCATGATTAGTGCATATAAAATAGTTACATGATAAATGAGTTTGGCCTCAGCCTGGTTGCCATTAAAATGCAAACTAAACAAATTAACCCAAACAGATACATGGAATGTGGAAAAGTTGCAGTTGCATTTAAGACTTTTTTATTCTCTCCCTTCAAGTGTAGAACAGCAACAAGATTGCTTTCAAAAACGAGATCTTGAAATTTATCACGGCCCTGAGCATCATCCCAAGAAATTGCAGGGGATCGATACAACATCATAAGAGCCATGGTCCCTCACTGTTATTTGGAGCCTTTGCTCTAAGTTGTTTGTTTCTTGTGTCTGAGTGGTTTTATGGGGTATTTTAATAAACGAATCAAGCTATTGGTAAATGATAACACTTAAAAACTTTTCCTCTGCAAGGACAGCATGCCTCAGTTAGCTGACATTACAGCATTTACAACCTCTGCATGTAGGGCTGGAACTACTAATCCTGGAAATACTTACTACTAAGTATTTGATTATGTACTGTTTATGTTCATCCCTAATGCCCTGTCACG
Organism: Pseudorasbora parva; assembly: GCF_024679245.1. Lineage (NCBI taxonomy): Eukaryota > Metazoa > Chordata > Actinopteri > Cypriniformes > Gobionidae > Pseudorasbora > Pseudorasbora parva. Next base: position 28,113,102 of record NC_090195.1, read on the forward strand.
TTTCACACAAAACTCTACAGTAGAGCAGATTCTAATGACTAGTATGGCAGGTTGTGGTCATTGAGTGTTTTTATTGTTTTTGTTTTGTTTTTGTTTTTTTGTAATGAGTGGGACAACCCCATTCTGTAACCGAACTGACACCTTTACATTTTTAGGACTCACAACCACATTCTCGACAAACCCACGCTGAATGAACAGAACCGCACTGGACAACTAGTCATACAATGTCAGCTATATAATGTCAGAGAGCCACATTAAACTGTATAATCATGATGGTTTTAGTTTATTCACAGAGACAGATACATGATGTACGTTCCCAAGATCCATCAGAGATGCAGTGGGTGCGAAGTTCTTGTGTGGCTCAAATGTACTATCTGCACTCGGTTACTAAGCATTTAAAGTCTTTGTTAATTTTTTAAAATGCAAACACGATTCCATAAAGCTAGTACACTGTACAAATTGTGAATAAAAAGGAATACAATCATTTACACATATCATAAACTTATATTTTATTCACAATAGAATATAGATAACATATAAAATGTTAAAAGTGAGACATTACAAAATCATGGCTGCGTAGAAGAAGGATCCGAGTACTGAAATGGCCAGCCTGCAGTCCAGATCTTTCACTCATAGAAAACATTTGGCGCATCATAAAGAGGAAGATGTGACAAAAATTTCCATAATGACCAACAAAATTTACCAGTTACTCTCTGGTTTAAAGGGGGGGGTGAAACACTCAGTTTCAGTCAGTGTCATGTCAATCTTGAGTACCTATAGAGTAGCATTGCATCCTGCATATCTCCGAAAAGTCTTTATTTTTTTTATAATTATATAAGAAAGATGCGCTGTTCCGAGTCTTTCCGAAAAAAGCCGAGCGGGTGGGGGCGTGTCGTGTGAGCGGAGCTAAATAATGACGTGTGCAGCAGCGCGCTGCTATTGTGTTGAGTCGAGTGCGTCGTAAAGCTGTGTCATCCCTAACAGCGGGAAAAAAACTTTATTCAAAATAAAAATATGGCTTTTAATCAGATACAGCCATACATCTATGATCCGGAATCAGACCCAGAGGCTGCAGTTGAACAGGAGCAGCAGCAAAAACGACTAGAGCAGGACGTCTCTATGTGGTACAAGTTATACACTAACTATATAATATGCTTAGCGACTTGTGTTATTTACATATTTATACTTGAATTATATCGTCGTATTTTTGTCTTTGAAGGTGTACATGTGGGAAGTGCAGTTGTGCACGTGTGTGTGTGTGTTTACGCGTGGTTTGTGTAGACAATTGCAGTAAGCGGACTGGTTTTGCACGGCAGGCTAAGTTAGTGTTTACATAGAAAGACACGGAATAGTAGCACATTTGAATGAAGAAGCGCGCTTATTTAGTTCAACATATTTCCCCACTCTTTGTGTATTGTTGTTTGGAGTGCTTTTACAATACACAAACATAAAGTTACACATATAGTGGCCAGCTAAACAATTGTACACGCACTACACATCGCATGCTCCATTGATCAACTAACTATACGTGATCATGTTTGGGCTACTTGATGAGCATAGGCAAAAACACAGACATTTGAAGCAGTCTTACTCACACTCTGCGGTTCTAACGTTGGGACCTTTATCGTTGGGACTGCTCCATCCTTCAGCATTAGGCGATCGGGAAAATCCGGCGTCGAGCTGGGCCTTGTTTATGAAACAGTCGGCACCGAAATGCAGCGAACAGATATAAACATTCGCGCAACTCAGTTGCTGATCCGGAAAAGCAAATTCCATCCACTGTTGCCTTAACGTGGGGTTTTTGGGGAATCTGTGCAGGACTGTCTTGGTCTGGCAACCAAAAATGCACTTTTTTGGTGACATTGTAATTGTGCACATCACCTGTGCAGCGCATCCTACAAGCCAGCGCTTTGATGGGCGTAGCCTGTTACTTTCGCTCTCTCCCTCTCTCTCTCTCACGCTCTTCCGGTAGAATTGTCCGTACGGCCCATACAAGGAAATTCCGCCCCCATTAACGTCAAAGGGGACGCATGATCTCAAAAAACTTGCCGAAACTTATGACTAACCGGAAGTAGTATTTTTGACAAAGAAATACTCCCATCAAACGTCCACCTTAACTTTTGAAACTTTGTCTATGTTTAGTATGGGAATCCAAGTCTTTAACAGTGTAAAAAGATCAGTATGCATGAAACAGCATTTCACCCCCCCTTTAAGACATGCTCTTTTGGGTGGTAAATAATGGCACACCAGTAAATTGACATGCGGAAATCTTAGTAAACTATCTTGCATGATTAATTTAAATATTCTCCTCCCATACATTTTTGTAATGCAAGCTTATAGTAAATTTGCTCCTTAATATTCCTGGGACGTTAAATGTCTCGTTAGATGTTAGATGTTTGATTTGCACCTCGGTTGACTTTGTAGAAAGTTTTCATTTTACTTGCTTCTCTGATTTCTTTTTCTTCTTCTAAAAATAAACCCTTGCCTGGTATAAAAAGCTACAAAATAATTCACTTCAATGGCCTTTATGAATATTTACACGTTCTTATGAATAATTATGATGTCGATTATTTTTTTTTTATATATCTCCCTAGACATTAAAACATTGCTGTTTAAAACATCTGGACTGCTGGCCAGACATGTTTATCAGCACCACTAGTAGAGTACCATGGTAATTGAATATGTTAATCACACAGTACTATGGGACATATCAAAGTTTCATATCAGGATATTTCCACAGTTCTTTTCTGTAAGTTAATTATTTACCTCACACGATGCATGGTGGAGGATGGAGGACCAGGTTAGTGTATTTGAGAAGGTCAGGCACAGACTACACTAAGGGTGTCGAAATGAATATTTTCTTCGATGCATCACATTTGCAGACAAGGATGATTCGGTATCGGTTCAGTAATAAACCATAATCGGTTATAATGTACATGTGATAAAAGGTGATTCTATTTTAGAAACACTGCTACTTCGCGACTGGAACAACAACACAAAACATATCAATGATAATCTCAGGTAATATTTATCTGCTTTACATAATGTTAAAAGTGTGTAATGTGACTTTAAATATATTTTAGTGCTCACAGCTCTGTACCATAGGTGTAACGTTACTAAAAGCAACAATGGATAATTCAACTCAGATCTTGAAATGAAACAAATGGAAACAAGAACGTTCAAACTGTGAACAAAGAAGTATATTTTATAACAAAAGATTGTCTAAGACGTCTATACTGAAGCTTGGCTATGATGATGAGTGTCTCTCGGCAGTGAGGTCCATAACAGGTAGGACTTGAAGGCTTGGTAATCTGAAAAAAAAGAAGAATATGACAGCCAAACGGTGCACAGTAATATGCTGATACTTATAGTGGAGAAGGAGGCAGGGAGGTTGCCAACGGTTTGAGCATACTTCCAGAGCAGTAATGTCACTTATCCTAATGTCTAAAGGGGGAATGGTAGTGATTGGAACAATTTGACAGCTGACAGCTGACCTCAGCACTATGCCTATGTGGCCTGACTGAACCAATGCTGCGCTTGATTTTAATTATGTATGGAGTGGGTCTCTGTGTTTTTTTGCCATGCTGAAATGATGTGACCCACAGCACAGCGGTTGTCCATGTCAATAGTTGGCAGTACAGCATCTATCCATATCATTACTTTAAGTTCACAAACAACAGTGTTGCTAATGCCCACTAAACCAATACCAATTGCACCTTTATTTCATGTTTTTCAATTATTTCTGAGGTGATTCAGTTAATGTGATCTATTCCCATGCTTGCGGATACACTCTAGAAAATGCAGGGTTAAAAAACAAAAAACAAACTTGGGTTGGAAACGGACAAACCCAGAAATTTGGTTGTTTAAATGGGTTCATTCACTGGGTTCAAACAACCTAATTTCTGGGTTTGACCATTTTCAACCCAACTTGAGTTGTTTTTAACCCAGCATTTTTTAGAGAGTGGCAAAACTTACCAAGCTTACCAGAGCTAGCCATAGTAACCAAGAGTGGATGTTCAGTTCTTCCATTCTGTGTGTGTGTGTGTGCGTGCGTGCGTGCGTGTGTGTGGGTGGGTGGATGTCTGGAGGTCACCTTTTAACTGACATGTTACTTACCCTATTTCAGACAGAGTTCAAGCTACTATAGTCTCTCTTCTCTATTGGTGCAGAAACAATTCCTGGGTTTAGCCAATCCATGCAGAATAAAAGTATGCCAGAAATGATTTAGTGTGTGTGTCAGGAACAGATTCTTTCCTGCTTATTTTCCTTTTCTTTCTCATCTTTTGAGAACAGACTGTTTTTTTTTTTTTTTTTTGCTTCCATCACAGATGCAGAAAATGTTTAGCAGTAAAATCCCACTCGATTTTACATTAGCTAAAAAACACTGGAGACATGGCTCAATACTAAAAAAAGCATGATTGAGAATGTGCAGATTAGTCCCTTATCCAGCTTAAAGAAACGTGAGCATGCACCCAAGTCTGCAAATCAGATCTCTATATCAAGTACCATGTCTAAATCTGAAACCATTCTTCAAACCGTTTGTTCTATATGCGTTGCGGGCAGGGAGACTGGATCTTCTCAGGACTCACGCATACAGACACACACAAACATCCTCACACTCACACATGCACAATTTGCAGTCTCCAATTCAAATAAGCTGCATGTCTTTGGATTGTGTGGGAAACCAAAGCACCCAGAGGAAACCCATACAGACATGTGGAGAACATGCAGATATCTCACAGAAAGGCCTTCTGGCTCGGACTAAAACTGGGGACCTTCTCGCTATGAAAAGTCAGTGCTACCCACTGAGCCATCATGCCACACGTAGTCCAAAATGTGTGACACTGAATTCAAGAGGCCTGATGAATACAGCAGCCACTTCCATCCATCCATCTTTCAATAGACACCCAGAGGAAACCTAAGAAGAACATATCTACTCCACACAGAAAAAGCTTCCTGGCTCAGCTGTGACTTGGAACCAGGGACCCTCTTGCTTTGAAGCAACAGAGCTACCCACTATATATATTTTTTTTTCTCCTGCTCATTAACATGCAGGTGTATCCGTTTCAATTGCTAAAGTGTTGGTTAGCAGCAGATCTGGTTTACAATGAGCTGCTGACTGCAACATCAGTAGGGTATCACAATGTTATCGTACACATGCATTACGTGTTCCACCTCTATGCAGACCTATTTTGTGTTTTTGCAAGCAGCAATGAGGTTTTTTGGTGGGGGGAGCCTACCTGGTTGCAGAAAATGAGTTCTGACATAGCAATCTTTGGAAGCCACTGAATAAAAGACAACAAAAAAATTATATTTTAGAGTTTATATCTCCCAATTCTTGGAAGGGTAACAGAATTGCAAGATATATGCTTTATTCTATCGTTTTTTCCTCAGAATTGCTGGTTTATATCCCACAATTCTTTTTATTTGAATGCAGGACATTCATCTGCTACACATCAGCACTGTTTCAATTTACTAGAGATAAAATTGTTTTGTAAGTGTTTAACTATGTGAATTATAAACATGAGGCATTTGTATAGCACTTTACTATGTACTGCTGTACACCCAAAGTGCTTTGCAATCAAATCAAGGGATTTCTCCTCATCCACCATCAGTGCGCAGCATCCTTTTGAGTGATGCGACAGCAGCCACAGAACAACGACGCCAGTGTTCTCACCAAACACTAGCTATAGGTGGAGAGGAGAGAGATAGATTGTGCCAATTCAGTGGATGGGGATTAATAGGAGGCCATGATTGATAAAGGCCAATGGGTGGAATTTGGCCAGGACACTCCTACTCTTTATGAGATGTGGCATAGGGATTTTTTTAATGACCACAGAGAGTCAGGACCTCGGTTTAACGTCTCATCCAAAGGATATCAACTTTGTCATACGGACTGTTGCCATAGTGCCTTTTTATATTTTTGAAGCTTGATGACACTGTTCTGTTATTCAGGGAGCATTTGGTCTTGACTCAAAACCGAAGACTTCTTGAGCACTACAACACTGCGGAAGATTTTTGTGGTCTATGCCATTATGATTTGCTGTGTACTATTGAGCCTCACTAAAGCACATTTTGTGTGCACTGTGGAGATTCACTAGCCTGGATGCCAGCCGAACTCAGCCCCCACAAGATTTGAGCTTGGCTAGTTCGGTATGGACTTGATCCATAGAGGAGTAATTACGTCCAAACAGAAACAGTTCGGACCAATCAAATTGTCAGGACGGGTTTCAGACGATGATGGACAGATAAAAAACAGTAGCATAATCATCTACGTCATCAAATCGCTTCTAATCCTAAACAGAGAAATTGTTTGTGACGTTATATGCATTCACCTTCACTATTTCTCTCAGAAATGATGATCTTGGTTAGCCTGACAAGCCAGACCCTCATCAAGATGTTTGGTCTGGAAACTCACCATTGACAGGGCTCAATCCAAGGGGCGGGATAAATGGTTGTCTTTCAAACTCCTTCTGCACGGCGTACACGCAATTGGATAGCGCTACAACCAACCAGAGCTAGTTGAAAGATTAAACTTTAACCGTAGCCAGTCAGCAAAACTCAAAACACATCTTCCCTTTTTAAGAATGACTTCAGTGCCGTTCTTTGTTCTTTTCTCAGAGAAAAGCTTAACTTCAAGTCTTCCAGAGTCACGGTCAAAGCTGATTTGACAGACCGTCATTCGCCAGTTTCTGTGTTTACTAGAAGCACGCAAACGCAACTCAGCCGTCATTATGTTAAGCCCCGCCCACAGACTCTATACAGAATGTGATGGGCCCGACCAGAGTTTGGCGTTTACAGCTCAGAAGTGTATTGAGAGTAGCTAGATGACACTTGGGGCAGATTAGATTTGCTGCCGCTAGGGTGCGTCTAGATTTCTAGGCTAGATCTTGGTGGTAAGTAACGTTACTCTATGTTGTGTGTTAAATATGACAACATCAGGCTAGTGATGTTCTAGTGAAGACACTGCTGTGAAACCAGAATCCATTCACCCCAAAAGAAAATCACTTGTTTTGACTCGGACTCACCTATTCAGGTCAGAGCCTGGATGAATCAAATGAGGTTGTCTTGACTACAACACTGATTGACAGACTCTAGACATTGTATGTGGCATACTAAAAATCTGCATGACTATTCTGCCTAATTGCTCTTTTTATGTTCCATGGAAGAAAGAAAGCCATACAGGTTTGGAATGACTTGAGGGCGTGAAAATAATGACCAAATTATGTTTTAAAACTAATATTCTTTTAATACCCTCCCCAGTCCCACCATGCAATTTTCTTTATTCTACACACCCTTGCATTCCAGTAGATGTCTTTCTGAAATTAGCTTCAGCCATAGATGTTGGTCACTGTGTTGAGGTCACTGTGTCTATGATGTGCATCATAGTTTCAGTGGATTCCTGCTAGAGGTAGTGCACTGGCTGGGCTGCAGGCGTAATGTTCTCTCAGGCCTTTGCTGTGATCTTTTTGCCCCGGGGCTCAACATTTGGTTGTCACCCTAAGCACCCAGCTCTAGCCTGCGGCTCTATGATGGTCTGTCAATTGAACAAAGAAGCCTGTAACCCTACAGGGCCTTGTAGGGACTGCAGGGCTTAGCCTCATTACTTATTTACAAAGAAGCATATAAGAACACACTTCATATGTTGCTACTTTGCTCCTGTACCTGCAAAGACAAGCATGTTTTATGTCACCTTTCCCTTCATGAAACTGCTTGCTATTAAAGGTGATATGAACTGGCTTTTTTATTTTATTTTATACTGTTGTCTGAGGTCAACTAATGACGTTTGCATGATTTTTACATTCAAAAACATCATAACTAATAAGTAATAGACTATTTTCTACACTGGTTTTGAGGCTTTCTGCAAAACATTGGGTTTTGATGGGCGTGATGAACTGCAGTGTTTCCCACACTAATTTGAGGTGATCCGCCACAGAATCAATACTGACCGCCGCATATTGCTTGGCCATTTGTTTTTTTTTTCTTTATGCTATTTAATAGACGCACGCATATTCATTCAGCTGCTTTTCCTTAATTAGCTCTCCCTCCACCTCTTGCGCATCTCTCACAAGGTGCGTTGCATTCGACCGCAAGTCTCCAACAAGTTTTGTTGCATTTTGGCACATTTAGTTTGACATAACTGTTAAAACCAGAGCAGTTGAATAACAAAGTTGCGACATGCCTTCATCTCGCAGCAGCGCGCGTGGTCACAGCCCTCTCAATAGTTCTAAACAAACCCGCGCTGTGTCAATCAATACATGCTATTGACCTTTTAATAGACCAGTGTTTCCCAACCGGGATGCCGTGAGCAGGGGTGCCGTGTAAAAGATGCCGGGACACACTTGCACCGCGGTTCATCTCACATCTGAGGACGCATCTATAATGTGGGTTGTGACTTGAAAATTACAGCTTCACATTGATTCTTTGTTGGATATCAATCTGTGTTGTTTATTCCATTCTCTGGGACTCTTACCTTGATGAAACCCACCACCCTTTACTCATGCTCTTTTGTCTGACTAAATGACCGGTTCCTTGAACCTGGAGCTGAGTTAATTCTCCTTATCATGACCATGATTGCAGATCATGGGGAACTAAGGTTCTGCACCACACCTCCAGTTTCCTCTACTCTTAGTGATGGGTAGAGATGAACGATAAGATATGTTAGATTGAACACTGAAAAAGTCTGGTCCACTCCTGGGTCTCAGTTGCTTGAAGAAAAGTTAGAAGGGCTTGATGAACTGGCTCCCTGCTGTGCATTGATCAATAATGGCGTGTAACACAAGCGTTGCTCAGCTCGTTTATGTTCAATACTCACGGCGAGGTGGCTGCGCTGCAGGTAATGAGCCTCACTTATGGATTGTCACATTCTCCCCAATCGAACAGAAAGCCTTCATTTCAAAGCCCTGGTCCATTGAAGAACATGACTTTATTGCAATTTACATCAACAGCAACCGTTAACAGAGATTAAGTGCTGACCTGGGGGGCGTTTCTCGTTGAACGATGTAACTCTCTGCTAAACTACCATAGTGCGATGCATAGCTAAAGAAATCAACTAACTAGTCATGACCATTTCCCCGAAACCACATTGTCGCACATTTGTCATTCAACCACATTTTTTAATGATGTTATGCAGGTGGCGGAGTGATTACTTCTTTTAAGGAATCCGTTTGAGATCAAATTAATGCTAGATTTTTTCCTCTAAATTCCAGACACGGCACCTGAGGACTAATTCTCAATTTTCTCAGTTATTTTGCTTTATTTCCAGATTCAATCACAGGCTAATTTTTACATACTAGAGTAATTAGTCCTCAGATGCCACATCCATAATTCATAGCAAAAGAATCTAGCATGAATTCGATCTCAAACTAATTCATTAAAATCAGTTATTACTCCACCACCTGTGTGACATTATTATCCAACGTGGTTGAACAACAGATTTGCAAAAATACGGATTTGGGAAACCGCGACTAACTTGGTGATTTCCTCAATGATGCATCGTACTATGGTAGTTCAGCAGTGAGTTACGTCGTTGTATGGGAAACACACCCCTGAATGTCAGCTTGCTTATTTTGCTCAAGAGAAGTACAAAGAAAGTGCTTGTCATGCAAACAAGAAACTGCTTCTAACCACAGGTCGAGGGCTTCAGTTCCAACCACACAAGTTTGCGAAACTGTTTGCGAATGTTCATTGGAACTATGGTTTCAAGAAACACCCACTCGTTGAACTATGCTGATAAAAACGGAACTTGTGACCATAGTTTGCTGGTGATGCTGAAAACCAAACATTTGTGGTTAATCTCTGTATTAGCAAAATGATCTAATGAGAATTAATATTCATTTGTATGTAAAGTGTGGTGTGAGAAGTGGTGGAATTTAACGAAGTACAAATACTTTGTTACTTAAGTACATTTTTCACGTATCTGTACTTTACTTAAGTAGAATCAAAAGTGCATATGTTTACTTCGTAACATTTTGACCAATTATTATACTTTATACTCCTTTACATTTCTACAACGCTTAGTTACATTTTCGTTATTTAGTTATTTTTTTATCAGTTTCCGGGCTCGAGATTAAGACTTGTCTGGAGAATTAGTAGGTAATAATATAAAATGGATAATGAACTGATGGTTGCGCTGTTGAGGCTCGCGCAGCCTCTCGAGGAGAATGGAAACAAATCAGCCCCGCTTACGCAGAGAAACTCAGTAACATGCCAAGGGGCTAATCTAGCACTCGGAAAGCGTTCCACTCATAGGGGCGGCCATTGCTAACCAAGCCATCACCTGCTGTTAGCATCCAATTGAATCCCATTCATTTTTGAGTCACTTTGACAGTGAATAACTTTACATCTGAGGTGTTTAAAGACTCCATTTGTCCATTGTTTATTTATAAAGAAACACAAAAATGCATAAAAGGCTCCATTACCTTGTATTTTACACTATCGCCCCGTAGAAGCTGTTTTTGTAAAAATAGGCTAACGATTGCGTCATAACCAACGCGACTCTGTCACACAGTTGAGAAATTATCGTATAGACAGGAGAAGACGCTTGCTGGCAATCTTTTACTGTCTATGAGACAGTCAGGGGGATGTGGAGATATAAAAGTCCGATAAATTCAAGGGAGAAGAATGGGGAGAAGCCGATAGTGAGCCAAAAGCAAAGGGAGAAAACATTTAAACAACGTGATTCAGATTTCACTTTCCACAACTACTAGAAAACATACAACTGTCAGACAGGTTGCTTACGTCACATCTACGTCCTCAAGCTCAGTCTGAGGCTGCAAAGTACGCTCAGCCATCAGGAAGTGAGTGCCTCTAATTTGGGATTGCTCTGTCCATTTCTTTTACTGTCTATGTAACATACTACTGTAAAAATTAAAAATGTGAAGTTTTTATATTTTATAACATATAATACAGTTAAAAAAACATCACATGACACAATTAACCAAGAGTGCTATTTTCCTGAATACCATCATGACTGAAAATGTGGCACTGATGAAAGTTTCATAAACAATTAATTAACATTGTCACATTTTAGATGCAATATTGACTGCTTTTGTTCTATTTCAGCAGCAAAATTATTCAATTATTTTCCACATCAGAACCGTAACGCATCTCACAGTAATAGTGTGTTACTGAATGATTCAGCGTTTTCAATGAGCTAATCTTAAACGACTGCCTCATTCATGAATGAATCAGCCATTTAAAACGAATCGACTCAATGATTCACTCATTAAGACCTGCCGCCACCTACTGGCGGTTTAGTTTAATGTTTAAACATTATTTTCAACATTTCTTATTTGTATTAAACATATGTATTTAAAACAATCTCATAACATTATTTAATGCAGTTGTAATTTTCAGTGTAAATTATTTAATTTGATTGGTAACAACCTGTCTTATTCTAATTAAATGTATTGATAAAATGTAAGAATATAAAGGGAAAGCTGAAGCATATAGCCTATATTTAATAAGATTAGGGGTGGGGGAATCCCCTTTATAAAAGGTAAAAATAGCATAAAAATTCAGATTTAAAAAAAATGATGAGAATGTTGCTTCAGAATAATGATATTTAACTAGGCAGATCACCCTGATAGATAACCAGAATTGTAAGTCAGAATGTAAACTTGGCCTCAGAGGGTAAGCACAATTACATTAACCCTAAACCAACTTAATTACAATGTCACAGCCCTTACTGTTTTTTAATTTTTATTATTAGAATATAGACATTAGGATAATAAATTATGCAAGTACTTTTAAAACTTAAAGTGCATTTAGAATCGGGTACTTTTTACTTAAGTAGGGTTGTCATTGTAGTACTTCTACTTTTACTAAAGTAAATATATCTCTGGTTACTTGTACTTTTACTTAAGTACTGAGATTCAGTACTTTCTCCACCCGTGTCTATCAGACATACAATTACTTACGTTTGCACAGACACTGAAATGTATAGTATTGATGTATTGACACCATGTTAAATGTAAATTCAAATATATTTTATTCTGTATAGTGCAATCTCATTTCAAAGTTTTACGTTTAACGAGAATACACTTTAAAAACATAAAATTAATAACATCTGTTATATTTATTTTGTTTGCCGTTGTCACAACACTATGTATCATGGTCAGTAATGAATGCATGGTGCAAAACTTTCAACTAAAACTTTATTACTAGAGAATATACACAAGGAAAAACCAAAACATTAACACTCAAATCAAAGACGAGAACCGACAATGAACCTAATGGAACAGGGATTTTAAATACACAGAGAAACTATAATGGACAGCTGAACGTAAGAGACTAACTAGAAAACAATCAAGGCTGAGTTGAACTAAAGCACAATAAACAAACACAGGAATAAAAATACAACACACAATCCTGTATAATCTTAAAAAATACAAGCATAATCCTGACAGCCGTGAGACACAAAGGCAGAATAACACATTATAGCCGCGTTTCCACCGCAGGAACTTTCCCCAGAACCTAGGAACTTTGGGGTTGTACTTGATGTGTTTCGACCGCAGGAACCGGGGTCTAAATGAAGTTCCGGGTAAATATTCCCCCCTCCAAACGGCCCTGCTCACAAGGCAGTACTTTTTCAAAGTTCAGGAACTTTCGAGGGCGGGACTTGGGCGCTGAACATGCTGATTGGTTTAGCTCACACAGTATTTTATTTCAACCGGCATATTTAAAAATCTTTTGTGAGGTTCATTCTGCGTTCAGTAAATATCAGTCTTGATCTCTCTGTCTGATGGCGCGCGTTCGTCTCAGCCATCTCACGATCAATGTACGTAATTGCTTATAATAACATACATTGTCATTTTAAATCTAGCTTTACAAGCTTTTAGAATATGCTTTAGTATTGCTCTTTTCTGCTTTTTGTTATTTTTGTTTAGCTCTTTAGTAAACCAATACATATCCTGACTGGAAGGAGCAGTCACATGCAGTCTTACACTACATCACTGGATTAATTTGCCTAATCTTCACGGTATTTTAGACCACAGTGGAAACGCCGACAGTAGCAAATAAAGTTTCTGTAAAAAAAAAGTTCCTCGTTGTTCTGAGTAATTTCTGTGGAAGTGGGGCTTATCTCTTCATCACGGCACATGTCAGTGGGTGGGATATATTAGGCAGCAAGTGTACATTTTGTCCAAAGTTGATGTGTTAGAAGCAGGGAAAATGGGCGTAAGCGTAAGGATTTGAGCGAGTTTGACAAGGGCCAAAATGTGATGGCTAAACAACAGGGTCAGTGCATCTGCAAAACTGCAGCTCCGGTCTGCAGTGGTCAGTATCTACCAAAAGTGGTCCAAGGAAGGAACAGTGGTGAACCGGTGACAGGGTCATGGGTGGCCTTTTATATTACATTTCACCATGGGGTTTCCCCTGCTCACATTTAATCTATTTTATTCCAGCTCTCCTAGATACACATTCTTAACAAGCCACTATGTCCTGCATTCACCCCTTTAAGGTCATTTGAGAATCATAAAACAGTCTTTCAGCTGGCTAAGAGAGAAAGACGGGGCAAGCACTTGTGAGTAGTGAGAGCGGATGGGTTGAAAATCCCCTTCCTCACTTTTTAGATAAAGCATTGATTCCTTCTTTAATGGCAAATAAAAATAATGCTAGGATCTTATTTTCCAGCTTAAAAGGAATACATTTGTGTTCTTTGAATCAGACGCCACAGTGATTTTTAGCAAATGGCTCCTGATGCCCTCCCAGGCTCCTCCATTGGGTATTGCCAGGCAATTGCAACCTGCCAGACATCTCAGAACAATGCTTTGAGAGCTAAGAGAGCACAGCAGGAATGCATTTAGAGCTGTGCAGGCTAGGGAATTGGGAGCTTCTTCTCTCCTCCTCTTTTTTCTTTCTTTCTTTTTCTTAGTCTCTCTCTGATGCGGGTCGATGATGAATTCTAAATCAGCCTCTGTGAAGTGTGAAATTTCGGTATTATGTTTCACGTATATGGACGGTCGAAGCTTGTTTTGTCTGATGCAAGCGACAGCCAGTGGAAAAATCCCACTGTTCTCACATACAGAAGAATCATCTGGCATGTAAATATCACTCATCCCATAAATCTGTCCTTAAGGAATGTTTTTTAAAAGATTCCATAAAACCAACAAGCTCATGTTAAATAATAATCAAATCCTTAGTATAATGACACTAAGGGAACAGTTCAAAATATTTGTAAATCTGATTTGACTTTGACTGACTTTTTCTCAGATTTGCGAGTTTACTGAGAGAAAAAAAAAATCTGAATTGCGATGTAAACACGCAATCGTGAGAAGTAAGTCAGAATTGTGGGATAAAAAGTTTCAATAATCTTTTAAATTGTTATTATTTAAATGGTTAATAACGTTTTAAAATTTCACATTTAAAAAAATCTAGTATTTGACCATGTCTAAACATGTGGTCATGGACCATAATTATGGCACAAATATTATTTAGTACCAAAAGATCTCAAAAGGACCTCAAAATATTCAATAAATATTACAAAACCAAAATATAGAACATTTATTTCATTGAAAAATAGTTAAGGTGTACAGTCACATTTGACCATGATAGTAAGTAATACTTCAGGGCTAAATGCAAGAAGAGCATAACATTAATGTTAACAATGTTGCATCTCCATCGATCTTCATAATACAATCCTACTGTAAATGTGGTTTGATATAATAATCAATGCAAACTATGCTGTACTGTTTACCAAAACTTGCTGAAATACCTGAAGCTGTTGATGTATTGATTGGCAAAGCACTGGTTTGAACTATTGAGAGCGCCGTGATCACGTGACCCCGCGCCACCACGAGTCGTAATTTCGCAACCAAAGCCAAATTATAAGAAACTGAAATGTTTAATTTATTGATTAGTTGTTGGGTCAGGCTATTGCAGTCTAACTCTGTTAGTTCACCTCACCTCCTGATCCGAGACATTCTTTCTTTTGCAACTTCATATTTATCACGTATTCACATATTTATCACGTATTCACTAACTCCTCGAAACGTTAGTTGTCGACTGGTCTTTGTCTGACTGATCAGATATGGGGCTGGGCCACCTGGTCCGGAAACAAAAATGATTAGTTCATCTTTCGAGTCTCTCGAGTTCGGGTTTGGCCGGTTCTGAGTCTTTCATTCTTCCTGTCAGTCCCATAGAGTCTATGTTGTCTAAAGCGGAAACAGAAAAAAGATTAGTTCTTTCGAGTTCGAACCCCAAATCGAAAGAACTAATCTTTTCTGTTTCCGTTACTGACAGCATATACTCCATAGGACTGACAGGAAGAACGAAAGACTCAGATTCAGAACCCATATGTTGTGTAATGCACATGCACGATCAACACAAAATGAACGAATCACTTTCTGAGACAACTCGGTAGTCCCGAGTCATATTAAAGATTCATTCAAAATGAACGAATCGTTCATGAACGGCACATCACTATATGTCGAGCCCTGAGTTGACTGGCTGATATAGCCTGATACCGCAGTACTATCAGAGTCATTTATCTTTCCGAACAGGTAACCACAGGAAGTGTTATACTCAGAGTTAGTCTTTCTGCTGAGAAGCTTCCAAGCAGAGTAAAGGTAAGGGAACATGGGTAGTCTCACATTTACGCCTTCCTCTCACTCAGTGTGAAGGAAGAACACTTACCACTGTGCTGGGCTCTCTGCTCTTATGGAAGCAGGCACTGAAGAGCTTTTGTGCACATTAAAGAGACAAGTGCTCAGCAGGTGTCATGCTTCAGGAGTGATAATATTCTACTTACCATTGTATTATTGCTCCGTGCTGTTCCATGTGTTTGTTTATCGTGTGATGGCATTAACTGCTTCAATGAAAGGGCTCAGGAACTCTACTTTCTTTTGTTTTGACATTTCACAAACTTCACTGACATTTCAACATTGTTGAAGAAAGCCTTATTAATCTGATAATTCCAGCTCTAAAAATCGTATTGGATGAGCCATGTTCACTGATCTATATTGAGAACTGGATTGCTCATGACGTCATAAAAAGTAAAGCCACACCGTCATATTAGTATTCCCTAGTAAGCTCACGCATTCTATTGAATCGATAGGAAATTATATGATTTTACTGAGAAGACATTACCTAAGGAGACACCGTTTTTTTAATATCTGAAGTCTCCCTGTACATTTCTTACAGCACAAACGTCCTGAGCATATAAATGGTTATTCGTTTAAAGTCTGGAAGTTCGGCGGGCGGACGAGACACTTCAGTGCATGTATTTTCAAATGTCAAAGCGCGCAGTTAATGATTTAAACGATGGTGAAATAAATGTTTAATTCAACAACATGGCATACATAACACTTGTATGGAATACTTATGCTCATATAAAGCTTTACTCATATGGAAACTGTAAACGGCATACATTTGACTCTTTAAGAGTCTGAAATAGATGTTGCTCAATCAGGAAATAAAATACACACATCATAACTTATTCAGGCAGATAACACTGACTGCTTTATTTCTGAGATGATGCATGGAAAACTTTGAATTGTAATACTGTATAGTGCAATATAGAGGATTGTATTAATTTGTATTAGTTAAGCTATTCAAATCAATTTCTGCAGTTAAACACCGATATATGTTAATGTTTAATATTTCCTCCATAATTACACACATAATTAAATATATTTTGCATTTGTTCAGCTACATTACCTGTCAGCAGTGTGCAGTACATACACCCACAACGATTTCAATATATGACTCATCCTTTCTGAAAAGACCATAAACATTACAGATAACATCTGAAGTAACTAGTCATTTACATACATATACTGTAAAACTGAAGACACTGAGACTGAGACACTGCAAATCTTGTGATTTTAGCTCAGTGTTTTGGCTGTAGGTCAATGATGCCCTCTGTCAGTAGGGAATAGGAAGATGGCCACACGAACACTTCCGGTTGCTTCGTCTGATGGCAGTTTAGAATGCAATGAACAATACAGCCATTATATAGATCAGTGGCCATATTCAAAGTATAATAAGCAAATTTCACAATTCGAATCTATCTCGATTCACAAGCTTGTAATTCGATTCATTTAGATTCTGATTTGATTCAATATTGATTATTTTAGATATATATCAGGTACAATACATGGAAAATTTTCTCAAGAAAATCAAATCTCCTAAAGGTGCACTATGCAACTTTCCGTCCACTGGAGGGCGCCAATTCTAAACAAAGGTGTAGTTTGATGACGCCTAGTGTGAGCGCAGTATCTTGGGACATGTGGGCTTCACCTCTCAGCTGGTGGAAAATAGGACTCGGGCAGAAATCATGTTCATGGATGCGGTTATTAAAGGGGGGGTGAAACACTCAGTTTCAGTCAATCTCATGTCAGTCTTGAGTACCTATAGAGTAGTATCGCATCCTTCATATCTCCGAAATGTCTTTAGTTTTATTATATTTATAAAAGAAATATAGGCTGTACCGAGTCTTTCGGAAAAAAAATGAGCGCCTGGAGGCGTATCGTGTGGGCGGAGCTAAAGAATAACGAGAGCGCACACAAAGCGGTGACGTCCTCAAGTGTGGAGAAGAAAACGTTACTCTAATAAACCATGGCTATCAATCAGATTCAACTAACAAAAAGATATGATCCAGAATCAGATCTAGAGGCTGAAATAAATTGAACAGGAGAAACAGCAACAGCAGGACGTCCGTCTCTGTGGTATGTCCTGTGTTTAGTGGCATGTCAACATTTGTGTGTGTTTACTCGCAGTTTATGAGGACATGATTCGGTTTATGGACTATTGTATGCGACTAAACCTTAGCAGTAGCAAGCAAAACGGTTTTGCACGTCAGACTAGTGTAACGTTATACATAGAACAACAATGGAGTAACCGTTGGCGCATTTGAATGATGAAGCACGCTTTGTGAGAACGCTAGGTTTATGTTTGGGTGGTTTTACAATAAACAATCAGACACCTATATTTGTCAGCTAAACAAATGTATTTAAACACACACCATAGATCGCATGCTCCATTAATAAATTAACTGTAACGTTACACGATCGTGTTGTTTACTGATGTTTACTTACGCGACATTAGCCAACAACATAGAGCAGCCTTTCTCAAAGTGGGTGCCCCGTGACTGTGTCAGGGGTGCCGCCAAAAAATTACGTTGGCTAAAAATAAATAATAATAATAATCTGAAATTTCATATATAGAATATATTTGAATTTACATAAATACATTCTTCTTCTTTTTAACCCTTTCGCACGTATGATCACACATTCACGCATGTGATTAGAACGGTCAGTGCATCAGGTTCATTCAAATGTGCTTTCGCGTTGGCTTGCACTGAGCCAGAGACAGGCGCGCTCAGAGCTGTCATATATCACAACTTTTCAGTGTTTTCAGCCACATAATGTTTATTTTAGGTTTCAAACGTATACATACTAAAAAAACAATACATTTAGAGTTTGTAAAATACACAATGATGAAAAATGAAGAGGCAATAATAATAATTTCCATTATAATTAGTTTTATTCATATCAGATACACATTGTGTAAGTAACTTTAAAGTTTACTCTATTCTTCTGCTAGTTCATCTGCCACTTACTTCTATGTATTTTGGGAGAAGTGGATGAATTCACGTCTTGTAACTTAAATCTAACAGATCCGATTTTCTGAACTGCGCCTGCGGCGGCGATGGCGGCGCCCATCGTGCATAGCTCAACTAACGCGATCATTATAAAGGTGTTTAAACGACAAAACACTGCCACTTGTATATATTTGACAATCGGAATATCAGATATATCAGGCCATATCTAAAAAATGTGTGAATATTTTGAATAAAAAAGGAAAAATGACATAAAAGCAGATCATCATTCATTCTCTGTTGTTGCTGCGGTGTGTCACGTGACAAGCAATGACGCGTCACCATGGAAACCATAAAAGACACATTAATAACGGTCGCTTTGAAAAACTCACTCTGGGGGGTCAGCCAGAATGTTTTAAATTTACATGTGAAAGGGTTAAACATATTAGCGGATTATACTCTGTTCATTACTGTCCTGTCTAAATAAACAGGACATTTGCATTTATATTTGGGTTATGCAGTGTTTTTAAATTATATTTTAAACTGGGGTGCCTTGAAATTGTATGCACTTTTGAAAGGTCCCCTGATTGAAAAAAGTTTGAGAAAGGCTGACATAGACATTTGAAGCAGTTTTACTCACCGCCTGTTTCCAAAGCAGGACCGTGAACCTTTATCGCTGGGACCGCTCCATCAAAAACACACTTCTTTGGTAACTGTTAACTGTTGATTTCGTGAAGTCCTGTGACAGCAGTGACCGTGGAGATCCAATGTTTGCGACGCGACTGAAGCGTGATGTGACGCTTCCCGTCATTTCTTTGTTCAAATCGGTTCAAATGCAGCGCTGCCTTCCCGGAATGCTGTGCTGAAGCGTTGAAGTCGCTTGATGTCACCCATAGGAATAAAGTGGAGAGCGACGTGACAGACATGTTGCACGGACGAGTGGATCTGCACCTGAGAGCAGTGTTTATGGGGTGTGCATTTCCTCTCTCTCGGTCGCGCACCCTTCCAGGAGAAGAGCCCATACGGCCCATTCCGCTCTATCGACGTCAAGCGGACCCATACTCGGAAAAAACTCCCCGAAACTTGTGAGAAACCGGAAGGAGTATTTTTGACAGAGAAATACTCCATCAAACGTCCAACTTAGTTTTTGAAACTTTGTCTATGTTTAGGATGGGAATCCAAGTCTAACAGTGTAAAAAGCTCAGTATGCATGAAACAGCATATCACCCCCCCTTTAACGTTACTGTAGTGTAAAGCAGAGCAGGACCGAGTGTTGTGGAGCTGAGCACAGCCTCTGGACCGATTGTTATACAAACACACGGCTCGCGAGTGCCGGGACTTTTATTATGACGGGATGGGACACAGTCGCCGTGCACGCGCACTTCCGCTTTTTCCGGTCATGATTATAAGGCAAAGCAGCTCTGTTTATCATATTAGATACATTTAAGTGTGTTTAAAATGATGTTAGGACGTTACTCTGTGTGTTCGCTCGGCGCTGCCGTGGCTTGTTCACACTGCTAAGAGTAAAGCGTTTCTGCAGAATAAAACCGAGGGTAACGCAGATATGACGCGATTGACAGGCGACTCGCTCAAACGCTATGCTGAAACGTCCGTTCCTTGGTTAAAATAGCAATTTTCTCACAATTTACAAATAGTTGGAAACATTTGGGATATTGTAAGTACTCAACTGAACAAAATATATAACACCGGCCTAGTGTTTTTTGTTTTTTTACTGCGAAAATACTACATAGTGCACCTTTAAATAAATCTGTAAATTATAAGAGTCAGAGGTCAGCCTATTTGGATACATTAGCCTACTATATATAAATTAACTCCAACCGTCAAAATAAAAGTCCTGCTTCTAACAGAAAAACTGATCGGCCAATGCTGGAATTTTAAAAATGCCAAAAAATCGGTCCACTATATAGGTCGACAACTTATCATGACTAGCTAGTTAGTTTCTACAACAATGCATCCTAGTACGGTGATTGAGCTCTGAGTTATTTTGTTGTATAGGAAACACACTCTAGACTGGAGCATGCTGGTTGGAGAAAACTTTTTCCATATTTTTCTGCAGTATTCAACAGGTGCTCTGTGAAGAGCCTGTGGGCAGTTTGTGGACAGCTCAGGCTAAGGCTTTTTCGAATACTGTCTGCAGATTTGAAATGTAATGTGAAAAGTGAAAGTGGCGTGACATGAAATTTGTGCTCTGCTTTTCACCCATGCAAGTGCACACACACAGCTGTGAGTATTGAATACATAAACACACCGTGAACACACCCAGAGCAGTGGGCAGCCATTTTTGCTTGAGCGTCTGGGGAGGGATTGGGAGTTAGGTGCCTTGCTCAAGGGCACCTCAGCTGTGGATAAGTGGAAGAGAGCGCTGTTCATTTACTCCCCCCACCTACATTTCAAGGGACTGAAACTGCGACTTTGGGGCTAGAGATTAGACTCTCTAACCATTAGGCCACAGCTGCACCCTCCCATAGGTGAAAAATTACCAGTCAAAAAAAGATGCCAATACCAAGTATATCCTGAATGTAACAAAAAGTGGAAGACTTGAGGAGGTCACATCAGACAATAAGAATTAGCAATGCAAATGTCCTCCATTTAACACACTTCTCCTTACTGTGCCCTGAATCTTAATGAAAGCAAATGATAGCTTGCTACTGATTCAAGCATGCTAAGTGGACTTGTAAATATTTATTTGTTTAGTGCATGCCACCAATAATTGAAAAGTCTTTAATCCTGTGGTTTTTTTCCGGGTTTTTTTTTTTTGCACGCTTTCTCCAATCCCTTGTCATATTGATAATGTCAAGTTATTGCCATGTTTTATGCACCGTTCCATATGTGACCAATCACGGAAAATATGGACACAAGTCCGTTTTGGGTCATTTTGAGTTATTCACAGATTCTGAATGTAGTCTCCAAGCTTTCCAACCATGTGCAACGCATGTAAATCAGATAATATTTAGAGAAGTTGTGGCCATTTGAATGTAGCCATTTAGAAAAGTTTAAACAGGAGAAAACAGCCTCTAAAGATTGTGCAGTTCTCACCTGTTCTCACCTGCTGGGGGTGACAATAGGGCTCATTTACATCTCATTTAGATAAACCATACCCCCCCCCCCCCCCCCCCCCCATTATAGTAATGGGGTAGAGTAAAAGTCATTCAGGCCCACTTTCTGTTTGCCGGGTTCTTCTTTGTGGATGTACTGTGCATCTGTTTGACCCTAGATGTCCAATAATTCACATGTCCTGCCACTCTTTTTCCGCAGCTAAAGAGTATGTTGTACACATGGGCGTCGGAACCATTGTGTGTGGGTGGGACAAGACCTACCAACTTTTTACTACCAATGATATTGGACCCACTTACTTTTATCGTCTCTAATTCAGCCAATGTCTGTTTGCCTAACCCTAACCGAGAAGCACTTATTATTATACATTTCCACTTTTCTAATATTTTCTCAATTCTTTATTCTAAATATGTATTTGTTTAGTGCATGCCACCAATAATTGAAAAGTCTTTAATCCTGTGTTTTTTCCCCCAATCTGATATGTGATGGGAAAAGGGAGTAGAGAGAGTGTGGCAAAAAGCAGAATCGAAACCTCTGATCGATTTGCGTCAAAACTTGATGACATGCGCCTTACACCTAGCCTAGAAATCTAGACGCACTCTAGCGGCAGCAAATTTAATCTGCCCGCAAGTGTCGTCTAGGAACTCTCAATACCCTTCTTAGCTGCATTCCCCTCACTCTGGACGGGCCAATCACATCGTGTATAGAGTCGGCGGGCGGGGCCATAATGACGACGGCCGAGTTGCATTTGCGTGCTTCTAGTTAACACAGAAACTGGTGAATGGCGGCGGTCTTTCGAATCAGCTTTGACTGCGATTCTGGAAGACTTGGAGTTAAGCTTTTCTCTGAGTAAAGAACAAAGAACAGCACTGAAGTCATTCTTAAAAAGGGAAGATGTGTTCGGAGTTTAGCCGACCGGATACGGTGAATGTTTAATCTATCAACAAGCTCTGTTTCACCTTCGTTGCTCTGGTTGGTTGTAGCGCTATCCTATCGTGTGCAGAGGCAGTTTGAAAGACAACCGTTTATTCCGCCCCTCGGATTGAGCCCTGTCTATGGTGAGTTTCCAGACCAAACATCTTGATGTGGGTCTGGCTTGTCAGGCTACCTTACCCCTACACAATAGCCACGGTTACGGATTTTACCAATTTCTCTGTCTTTATCCCTGTCAAATGTTACTATCGATGTAGCCTCTGATATCTTACGGTCCAACTTGTCTGACGCCAGTCCGATACATTCTTCCTCTTCTTCAGTCTTGTTATGCCGCTTTCATCGTTGCTCAGATCGTCTCTACAGCCGGCCAGAGCGCTGCATAAATTATTAGCCATACGTCCCTTGGAGGGCGGGGCAATAACAAAAGACACACAGACAAACAAGGCGATTTCAACCTCAAAATGTACGCTTTAAATATACCAATACTGCTATCTCAAACATGGAGAGGCTTCTTCATGATTTCAACTAACAGATTCTGCAAAAAAGATTCTGTAAAAAAACACTTCTTTCTCATTTTGCTCGAAAGTAGTGCTGCCAACTTGTGTCATTGGTTTCCGTGACGGGTCACATATATTTATTTATAGATTCAAATCTTTTTCGATCATATGCTCCTCCAACTGTTTAGAAACAAGAACTCGAGCTTAGCCCTATACGTCAAAGACAGAAATGCAGCTTGTACATTCACCTTACATCCTCCCTCCTATCTGTCTGTTCCCATTGTCTTTCTGAGCTGCACTCAGGCTGTAGTGTCTTTTCAAGTGTGTGTTTTTTCGTTGTTTTTCTTTCCGTTGGCTTTGTAAGCTGTAGTCTCCTCCAATCAGCGAATGAAAGCTGGAGTACTGCGCTCTCTCTGTTGTTATCAACAGATCTGTATTCATTTCACACCTGCCAAAACACTTTCTCTTTTGTTATTTATTTTATTTCTTTTCTATATCCTTTCTCTTTGTGCAGACAACATGGCAGTAGATTATTATCTGGATGTTTGTGCAGGAGTGTTTTTGTGCTGTACATATTAAAGCACGCTATAGTTAGTGGTCAGCGTGGGTTTGTTGTATTATTTTGAGTTGCTGGTAAAAAAATAAAAATATGATGATGGTTTTCTGGACGGCAGCCATTATAAAGTATAATAGCTCTCCTGGTAGGTAAGTGTTGCGGTGGTTTAATGGAAGTCAGAGGGCTTGTCGTAAACAGGTGTGGTGTTTTCACTAAGCAGCCGCTGTAATGGCACGGTCATTATGATAATAGTCCAGGATGGATGTCATAGATCTAGGTTGTCCCTCGCTTGTGTGTTTGTCTTGTGAAAGGCCAGGTGTGGGCCATTACTGGACTGTATTGCAGGACGTTGCTGCAGGTCTAGACAGAACAAAGCTTATTTGGGCCACACTCAGCATACAGTGACAATACAGATTACCAATGTTTATTTACTGTTTAATCCATTTTATATCCATCGTAACAGTTTGAAGAATTGTTTGTAAGGCATCATGACAGTTTATAGCTCTAACTCGAACATTCATACAGAACACGTTTTTCCCCTTTTCCATTGTTTTCCAATGTAAACACATCTCTTTTGCAGTGTCTCGCATATAACACAGCATTCTAAAAACACAACAATCAAGTTAAAAGAAGTTTGACTTCGTCTTCAGACCTAGCTTTTTTCATTCCATTGACGTCTCATGTTTTTAAAGGATTCTGTTCAAAATAAACCTTTCCTGATATTTTATTCACCCCCATCTCATTTAAGAAGTTCATGTCTTTCTTTCTTCAATCGAAAAGAACATTTTTTTTTTTGAGGAAAACATTCCAGGATTTGTTTTTTTTTTCACTTAATGGACTGTGAAAGCAACCAACAGGAGCTTCGAAGGGCTTCAGATGGCTCTAAATGATCTCTCTAAATGTTCTTATTTAGCTAAACAACCTGTCATTTAAAAAATAAAATAAAAAAATTATATACGTTTTAACCTAAAATGCTCATCTTTCGATGCTCTGCTCCATGGATTGTGTTATCAAGTCGGAAAGGTCACGCTAGGCGTAGACAGAAGTAGCGCACCAAGTGAACATGCAGAGATTAATACAAACGCCCTTTACCAAAAAACTCCATCTCCAACTTTAAAAACAGAGCACCAAAGATGAGCACCAAATGACAGATGGTTTCGCTAGATAAGACCATATTCCTCAGTTGGGATCGTGCAGAGCCCTTCAAAGCACTTTGAAAAAGCCTTGATTTGGACCTTCAACCCGTTGGTTGCCATAGAAGTGCATTTGGTGGAGAAAAATCCTGGAATGTTTTTCTCTTCTTTTAGAGTGAAGAAAAGAAGGACATGAACATCTTGGGTGAGATGGGGGTGAGTAAATTTTCATTTTGAAGTGAACTAATCCTTTAACAGCAAAAAATAAAAACACGTTTTGTGTAAACCAGCACTAAGAAAAATAAACAATAAGCCAAATATATATATACATATTTAGTGGTCTTAACCATTTTAATCACAAATCACTGGTCGGAAAATGAGCAATAATTACACAAATACTGTATAGTAACTTAGCACGGAATAGCCTTCCCATTTGTTTTCTTTAAATATTTTTGCTGTGTGGGTAAACTTGCAGATAGCTTTTTACTGGAAGTGTCAGTTTTGTCCCAGTCAATGTTAATCACTTCAAAAAGTTCATACATAGTTAAAATGTCTGCCAGATCATTTGAGTTTAATGTGAGACTAAATATTCACTATGGGGTAAAATCTAGACTTTTGTTTTTTTTTTGTCAATTTGGGCAGGATAATTTTCTTGTTGAACAAATAACATCTGATCATTCCTCTATATATAGACGGTTTCATCGAACGCACGCTCGTTGCTACGGTTACGCGCCTGGCCCGAAGTTAACTTCCGGTCTGTGTCTGTTTATCGGTGTGGCTAATGGATAGTATGGCGCACTACTCAGTAGAAATACATTTTGACGTACTATTCTTGGTTAACATGATATAAATATTAAAAATCAAGCAGAGAGCACATGACACAAGTTTCCCAACATTAATCTTATATTATGAAACAAAGAAACATGTTATTCCGACGCATTGCATAATTAAAAGGCGAGTGCGCATGCATTTATATAGGCTACTGTACAGAAAACGGCATATGGTCCTTAAAGGGTTAGGTCACAAAAACATGTTAATTCTGTCATTATTACTCACCCTTATGTAGTTCCAAACCCGTAAGACCTTCGTTCATTGTCGGAACACAATTTAAGATAGGCTACTTACGGGTTGGGATCAAGTCCAGGGTTTCCGTTGTCCGGTAATTACCGGACATTGGCCGGGAAAAATATTAAATGTCCGACAAAATGAAATCTTTTCGGTCAAATTGTCAGATTAAAACTGCCTCTTATCGATACCGTAAGCCTGCGACGTGATGCCCTCGCTGTCATGACAGCGCTCCGTGGCTATGGAGGATTGCAATTCTCCACAGCCTGCGAAGCAGAGTAGGCCTATGTGAGCGGAGCGGAGTGAGGAGTGGAGCGGCGAGATTTTGAATGGAGTGAGGAGCGATTTTTTTAAAAGGCGGAGTGTTGTGGTTTTTACTCGCTCCGAGAGAGCTCCACTACCGCTCCATCACGAGAACAATTTATGACAATGGGCCGGCACAGCACTACATTTTTCGCCAGAACTAGAGCGTAGATCGGCTCAAAAAAATAAAGCCCAACCCTACCCGAGCCCATGCACCCGAGAGACCGGCCCTGCCCGTGTAAGCATCGAGAACGAGCCTGTAATGACTAATTAGCGGAGCGGAGCCGGTGTGATCAGCTCAATAATCCGCAGGCGCGCGCTCATGAACCCACCGGTAAAATGATGTTTGTTCAAATCCAGCTCAGACATGACATAAATCTGTAGCTTACTACTTGTTGTAGCCATTAAACAATGTTTTTTTTCTTCATATTTATGTTTAAATATTATAATATTATTTTTAGATTTCATCTGATTATGATAGGCTATAAGTGCAAAGATGCAAGTGGGTCAGAAATGATTTTGGTGGTTATATTTAGTTTAATATTAAGTTTTGTTTTGTAAAAAGCCTTTCTTTCGTTTTGTACAAATTGTCTCTTAATTTTAATAAAGGTTTCTTCGGTTAATTGCATGTGTGGCAAGGGGGGCGTGGTTCAGCGAGGTCTGCAGCGGGAGAGAGAGCCACGGGACGAGCGGTAAGTGAGTGGGTTGGACGCAGATCAATAACACCTGTCTCTTGTTCCAGTAATGAGCGCGGAGAGGGTATAAAACCTCGGCGGAACCAGAGACCAGGGAGAGAGAGAGACGGACGGTTGATGCTGAAACACAGACTGCGAAACCGGAAGCGCCGACCCGGAAGTGATCGCGAGTGTTTGGAGTTGGAAAGAATCTCCACACCATAAGTGTGCTTTTGATATATTGAGTTGATAAATAAAAGAGCATCAACCGTCCAGCCGACCCCCGTGTCCTCTTCCTTCCTCACATTAAGAACTTTGTTACAGCATGTATTTAATAAATAAGAAATAAATAAGTGGACTAGGTCGCGGAAGCCATCGCTTTCATTGCTCATTAACTGAAGCGCGTCTCAAATGAACTGAAACTCAGCAGGCTTGCCTCACAGACATGAGAAATATGTAGCCTAATATGTGTAGAAACAAAAAGATTTAAATGAGCACATGGTGCAGTGTTCAGAACTCACACGGTACACAACCAGCTGGATACAGTCGATGGGCATGAGCGGGATGTTAAAGTTTAAGGGATTTTTTTTTAACCTTCTACTGAATATGATCGGGTGCAAGCACATTTTAAACAGGTAGCACTTATTCACACACGTAATTTTGTGAAGAAGTAATTTTGTCGTTTTCTCTAATGATTTCAAAAACATCTTGTAGTTCTTACCTGCTTACAGTTATCTGTTATATTCTATTATATGATTTTGTCATTTCACACAGTGGCCAATTTAAATGTTACCAACTAAATGAGACATACTGAGTTTATAATTAAATTTATTAATTGCGTTTAATTATTGCATCTAAACACAATAGTGTTGTGCCAAGATTTTTCACGTGAATAAAGGCAAATAGATTTGCACACTTTGCTTAATCACTGGTCTAGTCTGTTAAACTTGTCAGAAGTTCTCGTTTCTAATCTGCCCTCGTGGTCTATTTTTTCTCTCATCAAAACCGAATACCATCAGTGGTTGTACATCAAGGGCAGGAACAGTTTTGGTGCATTTTGTTTCGCGATCTGACCGGAACAAACAGAAAGTCTCTGCAACGGCGTTAAGCGTTAGATTAAAGCGCTCGTCTGTGTGAAGACTGCATGAGCCGCGAGAGAAATCTGCAGCACTGATTACAGCGGCACCGAGCGATCGCCTCTTATTTAACAAACGAATGAAATGATACTCTTCTAGTTAACCAGAGATGTTTTGTTTGTATTAGTTAGGTTAATCCGTGAAGCAAGATGCTTTAAAAAAAAGTGGTGGGGACATGTCCCACCTGTCCCACCCTTTTTTTCTAGCGGAAACTCTGGGATCAACGTGACGGTGAGTAATGAATGACAGGATTTTCAGTTTTGGGTGACCTACCCTTTAAGTGGGGCGTTTTCCCACTCTATATTAAAGACATAAATGGGAGATTATTTATAATAAACATGCTGAAACAAAAAAATATATATACATTAAGATAATGGTGCACAATTAAAATTAAAGATGCTAGCGCATAAGAAAGATAACGCATCCTCTGGTGTTATTGATGTCTACCGGAAGTTAAGTTTGGGCCACAAAAGCGCGCATGCGCAGTAGGGTTTGTTTATGTTGTTGCCGTTGAAACCGTCTATAACAACTTTTCATGTGTGGGAAGAAAAAATATTCTCCTGTACTCCAAAGCATTAAATGGCATTTCACATGAATGACACCCCCTTCTCCATGCTTCACTTTAGTAAAGATGCATTTATTATTATATTTCTCAGCAGATTTTCAAAGACCGGTCTAGAGCATCACCATGCACCCTTCTCCATGCTTCACTTTAGTAAAGATGCATTTATTATTATATTTCTCAGCAGATTTTCAAAGACCGGTCTAGAGCATCACCATGCAGCTCATGTTTATTGTGATTCATCACTCCACACACAACTTCCCATACTCTGCCAAAAACTCCATAATCTGTCTTAGATGTTTTTAAGTAGTGCATTAAATGATGCTTGAATTTTGTTAATTTCCTAACCAATTATTTGTGGTTGACACAATTAAAAGCTTGTTTTAGGTTTTGGGAGGTCTTTATTGTTAGCCTGGTTCGACCAGACTCTTTCATTTGTACAGAGAGTCTGGCCACTCTCCATTGACATGCATTAACTTCCTTGAAGACGGGTACTCTGTTTAAGTTTTAAACTATTGCTAACCAATCTCTAACCTATGGCCGTGACATGTCATCTAAGACTAGCACATGCCATCAATGTCATTGTTCTCAGCCACTCCCTCTGTTTGCTGATTGGACCGGTTAACATTTGACCGGAGAAAACCAGAGAATATACCACAGTCCCAGACAGAGAACTGAAGGAAAATCGAGAGGAAGTACACAGGAGAGCAGAGCCAGGCTACTTTATTGTCCCAATAAGCCGGCATCAATTTTAATCATTTTAATAAATATAATAATTTTACACTCTGTGTTATTATTGCATACTGTTTAATAGGGGTGTCCATGATTAACCGATTAACCGTTAAAAATTGCGTAACCGTGTGAAACATTTTGCTCGGTTAAGTGGCGTCAGTGACGTCCAGATGGCCAGAGGAGAACTGGCACCCCGACTGTGTCTGGTTTCTCCTAAGGTTTATTTTTCTCCATCACGCCCTGATGGAGTTTTGGTTCCTTGCCACTGTCGCCTTTGGCTTGGCTTGCTCAGTTGGGGACACTAAAATTATGATTAAAGTTATTCAACTAATTATACAAAAAATGTATGAATTAGGTTTTATTTAATTCTATAAACTATAATACTGATATGCCAACATTGTCGCTATATGATAAATTAAAATAAGCTGATAACATCACTGTTTTCTCCAGTACGACTGTACAGCCAAATCTAATTTTGTTGCAATATTATCCTGTTTGACACTGTGAAGCTGCTTTGACACAATCGTGATTGTAAAAGCGCTATATAAATAAAGTTGATTGATTGATTGAACGTGCTTTGAATTTAGTTGTAATATATTTTTGCACCACTAGAGACCGCCAGAGCGCTCCCAGACATTTGTAATATCCACAAGAAGAAGTCATGACCAGCTTTCTAACATGAAGTGGGCAAAGAAAAGTACAGCGTGGGAGCACTTTAAAATTGAGAGTGACGGGGGCAAAATGCAAGTATTGCAATGCAGTCCTTCCCGCATTTTTTCAGGCTATCAGTCGCTCCGGAGTATAAGTCGCATCAGTCAAAAAATGCGTCATAAAGAGGAAACATAATGTCGCACTGGACTATAAGTCGCATTAGGGCAGAAGCAGAGCGGGAGCCGCGCGCGCTGTGCATAACGGATCAGAAGAAAGAAAGTTTGAAGTGACAATCTTGTGAGGGACTAGTGAAAAGCAGAGGTTACTTTAACTGTAATGAAGAAAACAAAAAAAAGCTAATCGCAGACTGAAAGCAAGATGGCCAGAGCTGAAGGAACGAGTCCA
This sequence comes from Pseudorasbora parva, assembly GCF_024679245.1. NCBI lineage: Eukaryota > Metazoa > Chordata > Actinopteri > Cypriniformes > Gobionidae > Pseudorasbora > Pseudorasbora parva. Next base: position 28,143,365 of record NC_090195.1, read on the forward strand.
CAGATGCTTGAACTCTCTGCCGGGAAAGGCTCAGCTACGCGAGTCAAACGCTGTGTGAATCATTCTCGGCTGCATATTTTACTACATGCCCTAATCATGCAGGCGCCCTCGCGGCCACTTGCATTGATCGTGAACTGGAGCGCATCTCATCCTAATTTAACGAAACGCAGCGTAGGCCTCACAGACATGAAATATATCTTAAGAAAGCTTGAAATGTCTTTTAACAATTTAAAACGAAAAGAAATAGGCTACTCTCTGATTATGTAATCCATGATGTGCATTTCTCTCTATAGGCGCGTTCACTACGGAGATGGCGGTCGTCAAATTATCGTCAATAATAAACTAAAAATAATAACCCTGACGCACACTATGGTTAACCGAGTATTAACTGCTAAGGGCCTCGGTTAACGGTTAATGAAAAACTTGAAAACGTGCAGCCCTACTGTTTAATGTACAACAAGAGGTACAAGTATAAATATCATCTAACTATTACACTTATTGCAAAGAAAATACTGCTGTTTTTACAGTGTAATTAGAATATATAGTTATTTTCACTTAGTGCGAATTGTTGTGATGAAGATTGCATATTAATAATGTAATTGATTAAATGTTACTTTGGGTACTCTGATGTAGGGTGCTATTTTTAGATGCATAATGTGGTGTCATTTATCTGTTCAATATTAACTATAGAAAAGGCAAACAAAAGAAAAATAATCAGCTCACACTTGGCCTAATATTTTGTCATGCACCTGTCATTTTGGTGTTTTTGTGTGTGCACATGTAAGCATTAATCAGACTAATGTATAATACATTCTCTTAATGTGGCTCATTAGCATTGTGGACAAAATATGCCTAGCTTTTACTGTCATTAAGATAGCATATGTGGGGTAGGGCAAAAGTGAAAGTTGAAAGTGGTGGTTAGTGCTGTAATGCTGTCTCTATTCACATGAGGCTCAGTGGCTCTGTCTGCACACCGGAGAGGAAGAGTCTGTCTGTGTGGCTCTAGAGAGGAAGAGAGAAACACAGAGAGAAAGGGACTTTAATGAGTCCTTGTAATAGGTGTCCCAGTAAACAGGCTTTGGCTACTGTTATCTGCAGGCTAATGATGTCTGGCGCGCTATTCAATTAGGACAGGAACAAGGTCACTAACAGCTCAGGCCTTAAAGAGTTTAATGCCGCCCTTGCCACTAGACTTCCACTTCATTAGTCTGAGTTGAGTCCAATAAAAACATCAGCCGCTGGAACACAGGCCACAGCCGCATGCTACTTTCAACTCTATTTGCATGCGTTCTGCTTTAAAGCCGCACTTGGCTACTTTTGCTCTCGGGGTCCCCCTACAGTTTGGAAAAAATAATGTCCTCAACTACTGTCGTAAGAGCTGTCATCCTACAACAGGGGATGCCATCGCGCATGCATTTGTTGACATGACAACCCTGATAGCCCTGAACTAGTGATGCGCGGGTCGTCTCATAACCCGCGGACCCCGTATGTCTATTTAATGGTCGCGGGTGCGCGGCGGGTTGTAAAAATATATACAGTGGTGCGGTGCGGGCCAAATAACTTCATAAAAGCGTCCCGCGGGTCGGTGCAGCACTAACAGTTCCCCTGAACACTGCAAGAGGTGTTCTTCTGGCGGCGAGTGTGAAATGTCTTCATCCCAGGTACAGTCAGTGGCATATGTTTCAGCATGTCATATGAATATAATTTCATGGGTTTTATTTTTTTCAAACGCCAAATAATCACGATGCTCACGTTTACAAGCCAGTGTCATTATAGTTGTCTATTGGTTACCGTTTTACAGAATCTATATGATACTTCAGTTCAATGTTTGAGTGGTAGCTCACCGTAACAAGCAGGACAGCATCGGTCGGGCACGCCTCCTTCAGCTCACGCCGACAAGCAAACGCTGGTCACATGTTGATTCTCGTCCTGCCTTTAATCACATCACTTTTTCGTTTCCTCTTATTGCTTTCCTCCAACAAAACCTTTTCTTTCTTATTTGTCTGTGCTGCTTCGGACATGACTATATTATCCGACGAACAAAGTTGGGCTCGCACGTCCGAATGTAAGGAAGTGTGTGTGTTGGTGGAAGTGACGTATATGCCGTAAAGCAGTCGAATTTTGTAGTTCTTTTTTTTTCTCGGGTTACTACCCGAAACCCGAAGTTTAAAAGTACGATTAAAAACGATACAGACCCCATCAGGCTATGGCAGACGTGTTATTCAACCTATTGTAAGTCGATTTATCATCACAAGAGTCTTAAAAAATATATTATGAAGGTTGAAAAGTTACCTAGTGCTGATTTAAGTTCAAATGCTCTGTGTCTACTGACCGTCTTGCTGTGATTCTCATGTTTTGACAGAGTCTGTGTGAGCGGGTGTGTTCTCTGCATCTTTAATAAACAAACAGTTTTGATTTATTGAGTTGATTGTCTGCTATTCACACTTGATTCATCGCTAGTTTGAAATAGCTCCTCGTGGTCAAATTGATGTTTTCATGCTGAGGGACTTCCATTAATTTATCAAATTTGCTTCAGTTAGAGCTTCTGCCAAATATTTAACAAGAAAATTTGCTCTGTTTTAGGCTTAACATCAATGAATTAATCTCAGCTTTGTAAAAAAAAAAAAACACATAGTTCTTACGGACAACACATGAACCAACTACAAATGATGTATGCATTTTTGGCCTTTAGAAATTAAAATGCCCTCAAGCTTTTCAGAACTGCATACTTTATTCAAACAATAAATCTTCCGCTATTGCTGGAAGAAAGAAAGTCAAATGTTCAAAATGTTGGGGTCAGTATGATTTTTTTAAATATAAATTAATACTTTTATTAAGGTGGGATACTTTAAATTATTCAAAATTGACAGTAAGATATTTATGTTACAAAAAAAAAATCTGTTAAATAAATGCTAAATAAATGTTATATTCATAAAGGAATTCTGTCAGTGTAAGAATGATATTCATTCATTCTATTTCTGTTCATCAATGTATCATGGTTTGAACAAAAAATAGCTGAAATCTGTTTTCAACATTAATAATAATAATAATAATAATAATAATAATAATAATAATAATAATAATAATAATAATAAATGTTACCCGAGGAGCAAATGGGCATTTATAATGATTTCTGAAATGCAGAAGACTGGAGAAGTGATACTGGAAATTCAGCTTCAATCACATACATTATGTTTCATTATATTAAAATAGAAAACTCTTATTTTGCATGTCTGAAAACATTTCACAATATTACTGTTAATTAAATTTAAAGGTGCTGTATGTAAATTTTTCAATTTACTAAAACTAAAAAAATATATATAAAAAAATACCATCATATTTCTTTTGCTTATATTTAGGAAACATGCTAAATCCACCTACCTGTTTCTCTGAAAACCAAGGCTACAGCCAGTTATTCTTCTTTGAAATTTGCATTTTTGTTTTGTTCATCAACTTACAGTGTGGCTTTCATTGTCATTTGTGCTCGCTCCCGTTTCATGTCTTCAAACTTGCAAACCACGTGAGTCTGATGAGGAGAGGCGAGGGAAACAAAGCTCTCCAATATATTTTGAATTTGGACTGCAGAAATTTTGACCACTAGATGTGAATCCTACATACTGCACCTTTAACATACCGTGTGTGTGTGTGTGTGTGTGTGTGTGTGTAAATCTGAGCCTCATTGGTCCGTCAACGCTCGTCAATGTCAAAATATTTGATAAAACCAATCAGAGTAGGCGGGCTTTATGGTCACACAGAAACTGCTGAGGCTGAGCGCAAATTTTAGTAGCGCAACTCAACGTCAAGTAAGATAAATATAAGCAGCTAAACTAAATATTCATGTTTGACATGTTAATTCAGAAATATTAAACAAAAGAAAAAAATAAACTTTTGTCTAATTTCGCCATTTTTAACTGGAAATATGCCTATGTGATTCATGTAGGCCTTAACGAACAAGAAATATTAACAAAGCCATTTTCATCAGATTAGGCATAAGATTAATACTGAATGTGTATATATTGTAAATTAATATCATTATATTTGTAACATTCAGTAAATAAAAAAACTCAGCATTTTTTTAGCCTGTATTGGGCATTAGTAATGAATGTGTTCATATTGTGAATTTAATAAACTTAAAACTTTTAATAAACAGTAAATTAATGTGTCTAAGAAAATTATTTATGATACATATAAATATCAGTATGTTAATATGTAAACCATATGTTTACTTTATTTACTGACAAAAACGGAAAAACTATATTAGTCAAAGCTCAGCATTATGAGGGGAAGAGACAGGGTAATATAAAAACAGAGAAAAAGAGAGATGTGGACATAAGAAAGACAAATAATCTACTGCCCAGTGACATGGTCCAAAAATTGGGCTGTTTTTCTGCAATGGGACCAGGACGACTGATCCGTATGAAGGAAAGAATGAATGGGGCCATGCATCGTGAGATTTTGAGTAAAAAAGTCCTTCCATCAGAAAGGGCATTGAAGGTCTTTCAGCATGACAATGATCCTAAACACACTGCCCAGGTAACGAAGGAGTGGCTTCGTAAGAAGTATTTCAATGTCCTGGAGTGGCCTAGCCAGTCTTCAGATCCCAACCCCATAGAAAATCTTTGGAGGGAGTTGAAAAGCCGTGTTGCCTAGTGACAGCCCCAAAACATCACTGCTCTAGAAGAGATATGCATGGAGGAATGGGCCAAACTACCAGCAACAAAGTGTAAAAACCTTGTGGCGACTTACAGAAAACATTTGACCTCTGTCATTGCCAACAAAGGGTAAATAACCAGTGTTGTGCAAGTTACTTCCAAACTGTAATATATTAAAGATTACTTATTACTGCTATTTAAAAGTAATTCTTTACATTACAATATTACTGTCTAAGAATTGTAATGCGTTGCATTACTCTTGTATTACTTTTGAGTTACTTTCACCAAAATAACTACAGAAGTAGCTCTAAACATTCTTAAATATAGGCTACCACAGAGCATTTTACATCCAGTAGAAGGCGATATGATGAACCATGAGTGTGATGTGACAACACCGATAATAACGGTATCTGGGCTTTTAAATCACTAATTCTATCTAACCGAAAGGCATTAATAACGGGAGCGGATGCAAAGCGAGTGCTTTCAATGAATTCCTATGAAAGTTATTCTTCCATATGGACTGAAAACGCGCCAGTGCGCGCACACCGTGAATGACAGCTCGTCAGTAAATGCGCGCTCTGTGCGGCCAAGCAGATTTTAGTTTTGGTTTAAAATTAGCTTATTATTCTTAATGAAAAACACAACACAATGACAAACTCCCTTTATTAGTCGCTTTTACATTTCATTTTGAAACCAAATCTTCCGCGATCATCTGTCAGCTCAAGATCTGTCTCCTGCAGCGACGCTTATTTGGATCATGCTTCGACACCTTCAGTGTTTATTTGAACGGCCTGTTCTCTAACTGAACTAAATTACATTATTACTATAAAAAAAATCAAAACCACGGTGTGCAGTAGTCTTATTCTGTCATCTTCACCCAAGTGTTTAGTTCAGCAGCGCGCCTCGTCTCTCGTCCGTTCTTCGACGCACTCGCCGTTGTGCTATTCTTTTAAACGACAGAGCCTTTAAACCTTCTTTAGCCACTTTTCCACTGGCCAGCGCGAGCACAGAGGCTGAAATAATGCGTGTGGCACTTCTGTAAAATCCGCCCTAAACACGCACTGGACTATGTCACACAATAGGCTATACAAATGTACACCAGCAAAAGGGAGATGAATAAAGTAAATCGCTTTACAAATATATCAGAAGCTGTCATTTAGTCTTTATTTACTAACCTGGACACCACGCGGCTATTGACTGACCACGAACAGGTAATAACGAACAGGTAATATAAAAAGCATTTTTCATTCGTTAATATATCGCTATTTTTTTTCCTTTTCCGTTTTCTTTTTTTTGGGGGGGGTGTGTGGGTAGCACAAGCGTTACTGTAAATGTACAGAGTAAAATATTACTGAAAATTCATTAGTAATGCCTTACACTACTGCGTTACATCAAAAAGTAATAAGTTACTGTAATGTATTACTTTTGTAATGCGTTACTCTCAACACTTTATATAACAAAGCATTGAGATGAACTTTTGTTATTGACCAAATACTTATTTTCTGCGATAAGTTGCAAATAACTCTTTAAAAATCAAAAAATGTATTTCCTGGATTTTTTTCCTAATCCTGTCTCTCATAGTTGAAGTGTACCTATGATGAAAAAAAACAGGCCTCTCATCTTTTTAAGTGGAAGAACTTGCACAATTGATGGCTGACTAAATATGTTTTTGTATGTATGTATGTATGTGTGTGTGTATATATATATATATATATATATATATACACATACATACATACATACATACATACATACATATATATATATATATGATGTTGGCAGAATTTGTTTTAGGCCAACAGCAGTTTCCCAGGAGGTGCTGCTCACTGACACACAACTGTCCTTCGCTAACCTCCCATTTGCATTCATCGACTCACATGCTTTCTCTCTCTTTGTCCGTTTTTTTTTTCTGTAGGAGCTGGTGGGAAGTAACCCTCCGCAGAGGAACTGGAAGGGAATAGCGATTGCACTGCTTGTTATTCTGGTCATCTGCTCTCTGATCGTCACCTCTGTCATTTTGCTGACTCCAGGTAAGCAGCCTGGGAGCAAAGGCCCCGGGGCCACAAGCCTCTAGGCCATAGTGTACACACACATGCACACACACACACACACAATGCTGTTAACAAATCAGTTTCAAGTGTCTACATACAGGTGTACAATTCTATTAAAGCCGCAGCCTCTCATGTTACTGCATCCTGCCAGAACACATTGAATGTTTTCCAAAACATATTGGCTTATACCTGGAAGTTTTTGATTGGGTGATATTTTGTAACATGACCATGTGAACATAATAAACACTTAGAAGGTGCTGGACACATCCAATGTGGCTAAACAACACAAATGTAAAGTACTAGTAAGGCAACAGCAACAGTAATTAATTACACTTCTAGTTGTATTGCTTTTCTATTACACCCCAAATAAGTGGTACTTATTTACTTCTCAAAATTCTAACTTCATATGTGCCTCTTTGGGAATTGTATAGTATATTTAAATTATATTTAGTTCATATTTATTTAGACAGAATCATAATTTCTATACATTTCCACTGAATTATGTGATCTGCTAGCACTGCTGTCTCGCTGTGTTTTCACTTCCTATGATCGCTGTTATGACTTATTTGCTGCATACAGTATATGACACTCATATTAGGTATTCTTAGAGAAATGCTACGCAGGTGCTGTGATTTGCTTATTCTAAAATCCATCATTCTCATTAAATGACCAAAATAAAAATTTGATTGCAATTGGAAGTTATTACAGACACTCAGTATTGTGTCACAGTGAGATGAGTTAAAGCATAGTATAAATCTCATTAATTGTAGCTTGATGCTAATCGTAGCTATAACCCAGAGCAGTTTACCCAGATACTATTATATTTCATGGTGTATGTTTTCTAAAGAGTTAATGTAAAATCATAAGACAATGACAATAGATGGGTATAATAATAATAGTAATTCATTACATTTATATAGCGCTTTTCTAGGCACTCAAAGTGCTTTACATAGAAGGGGAATCTCCTCAACCACCACCAATGTGCAGCACCCACTTGGTTGATGCGACGGCAGCCATATTGCGCCAGAATGCTCACCACACACCAGCTGATTGGTGGAGAGGAGACCAATTAAGCCAATCAGGAGAAGGGATGATATATCAGGATCAAAGAGATGCGAATGGACAAGCCACGTAATGCCACAACTTACATTTGACAATGATGTTTCCATTTTCCAAACTATCTTGTAGCTTGATGCAGTGATGCCACGTGCTTGTGTTACTGTTAAAGATTACAAAAAAATAAATAATCTAGGAATGATTTGATTTTTATATTTCAAATCAGTACACTGTAAAAAAAAAATATTGTTAGTTTAACTTAAAAACTTGAAGGACAACTCCGGCGAATTTTTACGTTTATCTTGATCGTTATATCTTTGTGACTACAGTGTATAGAAAAAAAAAACGAACCGGATTGTTGCTTGCAACACGGAGTTATTACAGTTAATGCCCAGAGCCCCCCCTCAGCTAAAACGGCAGCTTTGGGGGCATACATGTAAAGGGTGTCTTTGTGCCTCTTAACAGACACAAAATGCAATTAAAATGTCTGTCCAACATGAACAGGTCCCTTACATGACAACGAGATGCGTTTAGCCACTTAGCCATTGTTTAAATTCACCTGTTTTAGGCGGCTAGCTGTGTCTCGCGCTGAAGTCCCGTGGGAACGCAGCGGTAGCCGGAAAAACAGTCCAGTGGGGAAGAGCGTCGTGTGTATGAAGAGGCTCTGCTCATCGGCTCGTCAGTTCTCAGTATTGAACGTGTCCGAGAGAAATAGTTTTCGATTCTGTACTGCTGATCCGATGAGGAACGCTGCTCGTTCAGTTACTCGCTCCTGCTCAGTATCAGCTGCTCAGAGTTCATCAGATCTCTCAGCAAAACATGTCTTAGTTCAGTGAACGGTTGGAGTTACAACATATAATTCAAGACATTAGTTTATTTATATTCGGAGGGACTGTCACTCATGTCAGAAAGTGAGTAACTAAAGTAACGTGTGTGGTCAGCGCTGATTTGAGGCGTGAATCATTTAGAACGATTCAGTCCGATTTGGTGAACTGGTTCGCCCGGTTCACTAAAAAAAGAACGATTCGTTCATGATCGGACATCACTAGAGTGATGATCCGATCGGGCTCACGAGTGAAGAAGAAATTGTTCGCGTTTGTGCCTTTCCGAATTGTATAAATTTGCACTGAACACTTGACTAACTTACAAAGACACAACACAGCCGGGCCGGTTGAAGAAAAATGCCATTCTGTGGTCGAAGACGGGTGCAACCACTGTGGAGGTAATGTACACTTTATTTATCCTTCCATTTTGGCACACCCGGCTTGAGAAAAGATGTGCAGTAATTTAAAATAATCTCGTTGTCATGTAAGGGACCTGTTCATGTTGGACAGACATTTTTTTAATTGCATTTTGTGTCTGTTAAGAGGCACAAAGACACCCTTTACGTGTATGCCCCCAAAGCTGCCGTTTTAGCTCTTCATGCCAGACTGGGGAGAGAAGAGCTTTAATAATGTAAAATATGGGAAAAATAATCAGTTTATTTATTTATTTATTTATTTATTTATTTATTTATTTATTTATTTATTTATTTATTTATTTATTTATTTATTTATTTATTTATTTATTTATTTATTTATTTATTTATCAAGCATGAAAACACATATATTCCACCCCAAAAACAAAATCAAGACTTTGTGAAAGGGCATATTAGGACACCTTTAAGTAGTAATTTGGCTACTAAATACTATTTACAGTTTAGGATATACCCGCATTGAGTCAAATGCAGACGATGCATCTGAATGTAAACATCTCATCAAAGTATACTATTTCAGTGCCTTGTTTTACTTGTTATTATTATAGTACAGAGAACACTATTCAATAAAGTGTTATTTTTGACCCACAGACAAAATCAGCTCTTCTCTGCCATTGAAATAGTAAAAGAAGCATCCATACCATAAAGAACAGGATTAAGCTCTCAGCACTGGAGGAAGTACCATATTTAAGTGCAGTTTGTACATGGGCAGTGAAGCCTGTTACTGGGCAATATAAATCTCTGCATTCCCTTGTGCTCTGAAAGCCATTAAAATCTTCCAGCCGTGGTTTAATTAGTGTGCTGTGAATGCTGGTTTGCCTACACTAAGCTAGCAGGTAGAGTCTTTGAGAAACTAATTGAGTAGTTTTGTCTGTAGTGTTTGTGTTGTTTTAAACATTTACATATTTCTCTAATAATAAGTTCAGTGTAAAATATTTTAATGGGAGCCTCATATCGAGATAAGACACTTTGATTTGTTTTCTGCTTGTGTGTGTGTGTGTGTGTGTGTGTGTGTGTGTGTGTGTGTGTGTGTGTGTGTGTGTGTGTGTATTATTTTATATACACTGATCAGGCATAACATTATAACCACTGACAGCTGAAGTGAATAACACTAATTATCTTGTTAGTGGATATGTTAGGCAGCAAGTGAACATTCTGTCCTCAAAGTTGATGTTTTAGAAGCAGGAAAAATGGCCAAGTTTAAGGATTTGAGCGAATTTGACCAAAGTGTGATGGCTAGATGACTGGGTCAGAGCATCTTCAAAACTGCAGCTCTTTTGCACACCTTCAGGGGTCTAGTAGAGTCCATGCCTCGACGGGCCAGGGCTGTTTTGGCAGCAAAAGGGAGACTCGGGAGACAACACAATATTAGGAATAATACGTAATATGATCGTTGTATAGTTTGTGAGGACCAATGTGTATAATGACGTAAAAATGGTTTATGATGACACTTCGTGTGTCCTTGTACGGTATAAAACCATTACACCTATGAAGAGTCCCTGTATCGCGTGTGTGCGTAGTGAGTGTGAGTGTTGTCACAACCTCTTCTGTCCGTTTGGACACCTTGTCTCGCTGCAGACTTTCACTTCACGCCTGTCCTCTATCTAAACTGGAGCAGAAAACAGTTTAGGTAGTCAGGCTAATAGACCAGCGAGAATGAGCACAGGCCGTAGAGACAGAGCAGGTGGGATCTCTTGCTGGAGTCCTGACGCCACTCCAAAACTGCAGGACAGGACATAGGACAGGTCTCAAAGATCTCTATAGACTCCTGCCTGTAAACCAGGTCACTTATATAATACACAATATGAGGCACATTGCAAATAATCCTATTCTTGACGTCAGTATGACACCATTTGCAACCCATTTTACTTCCGCAATGTGACATTTCAGAGTGAAACAGGATGTTTGATGACAAAAACATGTAGGGTGGGATTTGTATCTATCTTATAATTGATTGGATTATGTGAAGTGTTTTTAGATTATGGTTATTGGATGGGGAGAAGTTAGAAAAGCAAGAGGGAATGGCGACTTTAGGAAAATAAATCTTTAGAGGTGGAAAGTTTTGAAGTTTCATTTTTGATTTAAATTGCAAACTTTATTTTTTTCTCTTTTAATTATTGTGCATGATAAATCATACTGAAGACAAGGAAAAAAAGGCTATTTATGATTTTTTTTCTTTTGTTTTATTCAGCAAGAATGCATTATAATGATCAGTGAATGTGTTTTTACATTTTTACAAAATGTTTCTTGCGCAGCAAATCATGAATTTCTGAAGGATCATGAGACACTGACGACTGGAGTAATACAGTGTTTTTTCAGTCGCAAACAAGCATTTGTCCAATCAGTTGTCACATTTTTAAAACTCTAAACACAATTAGCACAGCATCAGTCTTTGGTGGCCATACCTTTCACACATTCCATGTCATTTTACACAATATGCAGTGAGTGAACACATTACCACAATGCTTACATCAGACAACCTCCCAACAAAATGATGGATTGTTTTTTTTAGCATTTAGGAATGTTAACACACAATATCCCACATTAGCAAACACAATATTCCAAACCTTAGATACAGTGTAAAAACCTCTGCTTCTACAATGATATCAGTTAAAAAACAATATGTCAGCTGTAGGCATGTGCCGATATCAATTTTTCATGTTGCGATTAATTGATGAAGTTTTATCACGATATACGATATTATCACGATATTGAAATAAGTTGCAAAAAAAAGTGTTGCCATAGCATAACAGCTTTAAGAACTATTTTTGTAAGAACAAAAATAACTGAATATTTAAATACAATAATGCACCAAAAATATATACAGCTCTGGAAAAAAAATTAAGAGACCCCTCTTGAGAAATCAATGTTATGTGGTCTCTTGATTTTTTTCAGAGCTGTAAAAGTACAATTTTCAAACAGATTAAAGTGCAAAAGAATTAGGCTATAAAGAACAACAGGTAGGCTTACAAATTACAATAAGGTCTCATTATTTGATGCATTAACTAAGATTGAGCAATAGCTACATTTGGTACAGAAAGTATAATGTTTTTGTTAATGTTAGTTAAGAAATACTGATCATTGTTAGTTTTATCTTAGGTCCATTAAAAAAGTTATTTTGATTTTAATGTTATTAAAATGTAACTAAGAAATTAACATAGAATGATTAATTCTTTATAAGTATTTTTCATTGTCAGTTTGGTAATAATGAATTAACATGTTAACTAATGAAGTCGTATCTCAAAGTTTTACTGAACAATAACAAATAATTAGAACAGTTCTAATTATTAGGGTATGTTGTAGTCCAGATTAAAACATAAAAATGTTTAAATTTGAAAATAAATAGCCTATTAAGTCTTTAAGTATTAAGTATTTGGTGCTGTGATGAACAACATTGAGATTACAAAAACGAATGGCTGTTTTAAAAACTACACGCGTTTTTTTTGTTTGTTTGCTGGTTTCCGGGGTAACCGGCTGCATTCTGCAGTTCATCAGCGCCCTCTGCTGTCACTGAGCGGCACTTCAGCAGCACGTCTCCTTCAGTCATGTGCAAACACACGTTGGACTTGTTTATATCTGAGTGCGTGGCAGAATACAGCGGTGTTGAGCATTTATTCCGTTGATGGGCAAAGTATTCTTGAGTGCATTATAAAAAAATTATAAATTGTTAATAAATTATTATTTACGATATTTTAAAGTGCCCACGATAACAATATCGTGCATATTCATTATCGTGATAAATCGCATTAATCGGCACATGTCTAGTCAGCTGATAATAAACAAAAAAATTAATAATTGACACACAGCTGTGTTAGGGGTTAACAGCTTATGACCCAGGACCAGTAGTGAAGAAATGAAGACAGAGTCAGGATTGCAATTAATTAAAAGAAAAATTTACTTAAGAATAGTTTGCAGTTTCAAAAGCAGAAGCCAGCTTCAAGTCTCACAAGGAGTTCGTAGGCCACGCTCCCTCTCTCACCATCTCGTTGCCTCGCCCTGTCGTACATACAATTGTCCCAACAGTTATACCGTTTTAAAGGTCTTATCCATGTCATTACTGCAATGTGGATGGTTCTGATTGGCTCAGAGACCATGCACAGTCATGGTAAATTTCCACTCATGTCAGTTAATCTGATGCACATTTCCATAGACGTGTCACTTGTTGATGCTTTCACCCTAGAATTAGGCCCGCAGTGACCTTCCAGATCTGGTGCAGGCGCCAGCTGGCTCAGAACAACAAGTCCACCCATCTCTTAGGGTGCCCATTGTACACCTTACTGATCTGTAACATAGAATATTGCACACATACACAGATACACTGTCTCTCCAAGGTTGGAGCTAATTAAGCTCCAGTTATAACCAAAACATACTGATAGCATGTGCTTTCTTTCAGTGAGAGGGACACACAATACAGGCAATATTCATCTTGAGTCTTTAGTGTTTCAGTAAAAGGAATAAAATATAATAAATTAAATGAAAGACAAATCCATATTTCATCTCTGGAAGCTGGGCTAAGTGAGCAAACCCTGTTACTGCACTCCTGACATGTTAGGGGTGTGTGATACCTCAAAATCACAAACACATGACCTTGTCGCCAGTGTTTAGTGACACATCACACATCTCTAGGCCAGACCCTCAGTCACTCCTCAGAGACCAAATCTGCCGTGCAAAGGCAAAAGGCCGTAACTTCGTTTTTGGTCGAAAATGAGTTATTGACATTTTTGGGACTTTCAAGACCTCCTTTATCATGTGGATAAATATCGTTAGTCAATTATGTTGTTTTTTCGAGAAAATTATGGATTGTCTGAACAGTAACTTCCAAAAGTCCAGGAGAAACCAAGGCAGAAAACCGTAACAGCAGTTACCGCTCTTTGCCTTTGTTTTAGACCGCTCAAACTGAGTTACGGTACTCTGCCTTTGTTTAGCCATGCGTCTAAATTAAGTTACGGTACCGACATGCAGTTATGGTGTTCCGCCTTTGTTTTACTGTCTATTAAAGTTTGCCGCGTTTAAGTTACGGTGTAGCCTGTGTACTGTCATACATGTTTTCATAATGCAGAATATTCTCTCAGCGCGCTGTCAGGCAGTCTGGGGCTGCCCACTGCACGAGTGTGTGTACTCGAATGCAGTGACAGCGTGCGCTCACGCATACAATCAGTCGGCTAGTAACAGTTCGCAATTATATCCATATATCCTACCTTTTCTTGTAAACCTGATGAAATCCATGGCAATGAACGTCATCGGGGATGTTTAATCCACAAGCATTCTGAGAATTATTCCTACTCGTCGTTCACATCAATCTAAAAGTTGTCCTTTTAGGCTAGGCGATTTTCATTCAAAGATGTAAAAGTAATTAAGCTATGTAGCCTATTGTATCTTTTTTTACTAGATAAAAACATTAAAAACATATTGCAATAAATAATTACTCTGTTTAGCCTATGAATGGGCAATCCGATCCAGTCAGCGCTGTCATTAGAGCGTGATAGCCAAACTTAACCCTTGATTGACCAGCGGCACTGTTTGCTATTTATCTTATTCCAATCCCATGCATTTTTACAAGATTTTTTATTTGTTCTATTTTTTATATCTTTGCATTATATATGCAAATGTTTACTCATTAGAAATAATCTTATCTTGTTCATATAATTCAGTGTCACCTATCAACCTGTAAGTTTTGCTGCACATCAATGAAGATTCTCTTTACTAGAGGTATTGTGTCCTTAATAATAATAAGATGGCTATAATTAATTGTAAATCATCCAAAATAAATGCCATGATCATTAGATTTTATAAAGGTGTTACTATATTGATTTTGCAAATGGTGATCAGCAACCAAATATTGATAATATGGAAGTTACTGCCTTTTGCCTTGGCATGACTCCTCATTTTTTGCAGACAATACAAAGGCAGAGTGCAGTAACTTCAAAATAGGGGTCAAAAGTCAAGTTTGAGTAAAAAAAAAGTGTATGTAGAGAATTGTCATTACTAAAAAATCTAAATGCCAGATTTCCAGTGTCCTACCTATAACTAATTTGGCTGGACAACAAAAAATCTTTAAAGTCATTTTTCTCAGTTCCACACTCCAGTGAGTTAAGGTATTTTGCCTTTGTAGGGCAGAAATATACACTTTAGAAAACAAGAAACTAAAAGCAAAATCATAACTGGAAAGAATCATTATAATAATATAGGAAGATAAATAGTGATTAAGGTTTTGATTATGAAGTTAATTAGGAGATAAATATATACAGGTATATTGAAGCGGCAGTGAATTTCAGAATCCCCCTTCAGCTGATTCCAGTCTGGCTTAGACTTAGTGGCAGGGTTTTTTTTATTTTTTTTTATTTATATTACATTGACACTTATACAGTAAAAGGAGGACTTTGAGGAGTGATGTTTTCGGAAACAGAAACAGAAAAAGACAAACACTGTAATGTCTGGATGAGGAAAAGTAAGAGCATAGGGCCAAGGAGAAGAAGAGAGAAGAGCAGGCCCAGTGAGAGGAGCAGGAGAAGTGAGAGATTCAGTGAGAGATGCATATATAGATAGATTCAGAAGTGCACAACAAACAATTAAATCTATAGATTTATTTATTTCTAGGGATTTAGTGGTGCTCTGAAAAAATACATTTTTAAACCATTTTTAAAGCATTTATTTATTTCTATCACTTAAAATTGCTCCATCTGGACCAGTATACCAATTTAGATGCAAATGCTCGAGGTAAACTTGTCAAGAGTAAGATATTTTGTCGAGGGACATTTTCATCTGCTATTAAATATTAATATTTATAATACACTGTATAATGTTTTTATTTATTATATTTATGTTTTGGGTAAATCTCGAACCTCCTGCTAGTTACACAAGCTTTTTTTCTAAAGATAATTTCAACTTTAAAAGCATGGCCCTTCCCAGGAGTCCCAGGAGGAGGTCATAGTAATAGAGTCCCTGTCAGTTCATCCTCCTCCCCTCTGCCCCGCTGATGGACAGTTTCGTGTTATCCACACTGCCAGATACAAAATGCTCCTGACACCCCACCACACTCTATCAATGATGTTTCTCTGGATTTCCTCTTGCCCGAGTGTTTTTTCTCAATCTCTGCTCTTGTCTCGCTGTGACATGTAACTCTCTTTCATGCAACGGATTGGTTGATATGATAGGGCTCGATCAGTGCTTTGACTGGAAATCTGGGTCAGGTCTTCTTTTATGCCTGCTTTATTATTATGTTTTTTAGAGAAAACATTTCTCACTGAAGACTGACGCTTGATTGACACAATGACATCCAATTGGACATGTCAGAGGAGCTCATTTCTCTGAGGGTTTGATGGAAACTCCTTTTTTTTCTTCAGGAAGGACTACTTTTCCACAAATCTCTTAGGAACAGTTGCACTCCGTGGCACCATAGCGGGGGGTCTGTCAGATAACCTTCCCCGAGTTATTTTCGCTTCTCTGTCCTGTTGTTACAGAAATTGCACTTTCCTTGTGCGTAGAGATCAGCCAAGTCACCTTCAGACTCTCCAGGAATTTTTCAGTGCGAATGCCAAAGGATTGCCCCCCCCCCCCCCCTCCAAAAAAAAAAAAAGTTCTCTTTAAACGCCTCTTAAATATGTTGCTGATATCTAAGCTGACAGCAGTGAATTGGGTCAGTTACACCAGCCTCTCTCATGAATACTAACATTGTCAGAGTACATAGACAATCCTGTGTGCATATCAAGATTCAATGAAAACGTAGTCAATGCATCAAAAATACAAATGCCCTTTAATAATGTTCCTGCCTCAGCATTCAAGTTGCATTTTCACGTCAGCAAATGATGAAAATAAA
The DNA here is from genome assembly GCF_024679245.1 of Pseudorasbora parva. NCBI lineage: Eukaryota > Metazoa > Chordata > Actinopteri > Cypriniformes > Gobionidae > Pseudorasbora > Pseudorasbora parva. The sequence continues at coordinate 28,160,195 of NC_090195.1, forward strand.
ACTCTCTTCTTCTGCTCCACATCAATGAAGCGGCATATATTAAGAAAAATAATGAATCATACACTGAACCGGAAGGTCCCCATTTCCTTTTAATCGTTTCATTAACTTTGGGCCGAAGGGCTGACAAGAAAGATCGACAGGTCTGTCAAACAAAGAGCAGTGCATGTGAACTCTGCAGTATGCTAGACCTACAGTCTTACAGATAACACTATGATCTCCTTAACCAACAAAAGGTTCTTTCATTCAGCCATTCTGACTTTGAAGTGGAGATCATCTCCCATTTCCACATCTTATGAAAGCTCTTGCTGCTCTTTAATTAATGCTGGAATTGTCCTCATTTTCTTATTTGCTCCGTTACATGCTCCTTATTTTTGCCATTTCTTGGCAGTGGATTTCTGGGAGAGATTCATCACCACTCTAATATTATGCAAAGGGTTCCATAAACATTTTAAAAGATAATTGCGACTTTTTATCTCACAATTCTGAGAAATAAACTTGTTATTAAGTCAGAATTGCATGATATAATAGGCCCTATTTTGAGCGCATGGTATGTCCAAATTTTTGCTATTTTAACGACGGGAAAGATGGTCGTTATGCCCGGCACATGGTCCAAAATGGTACCTAGTCTCTTAAAGGGGGGGGGGGGGGGGGGGGGGGAATGCTGTTTCATGCATACTCAGCTTTTTACACTGTTGAAGACTTGGATTCCCATCCTAAACATAGACAAAGTTTCAAAAACTAATGTTGGACGTTTGATGGAGTATTTCTGTGTCAAAAATACTCCTTCCAGTTTCTCACAAGTTTCGGAGAGTTTTTTTTGAGTATGGGTCAGCTTGACGTTAATAGAGCGGAAGGTCCTTGTATGGGCCATACAGGCTCTTCTCCCGGAAGGGTGCGTGCACGTGTGACTAGAGCGAGAGAGGAAATGCACGCCCATAAACACTCTCTCAGGTGCAGATCCAGTCGATCCAGGCGCTGCACTCCACTTTACAGTATTCCTATGGGTGACATCAAGTGACTTCAACGCTTCAGCACAGCATTCCGGGAAGGCAGCGCTGCATTTGAACCGATTTGAACGCAGAAATGAAGGCAAGCTTCACAACACTTCGCTTCAGTCGCGTCGCAAAAGTGGATCTCCATCGTTCACTGCTGTCAGGACTTTACCAAATCATACCAAAGAAGTGTGTTTTTGACGGAGCGGTCCCAGCGATAAAGGTTCGGTCCTGCTTTGAAAGCTGCCGGTGAGTAAAACTGCTTCAAATGTCTGAGCTGTTGGCTATCGTCGCGTGAGTAAACATCAGTAAACGACACGATCGCGTGCTTCATCATTCAAATGAGCTAACGGACTCTATTGTTGTTCTATGTATAACGTTACACTAGTCTGACGTGCAAAACCGTTTTGCTTGCTACTGCTAAGGTTTAGTCGCATACAATAGTCCGTAAACCGAATCATGTCCTCAAAAACAAGCGAGTAAACACACACAAATGTTGACAGGCCACTAAAAACAGTACATACCACAGAGACGGACGTGCTGCTGTTGCTGTTTCTCCTGTTCCATTTATTTCAGCCTCCTGATCTGATTCTGGATCATATATCTATTAGCTGAGATCGATAGCAAGGGTTTCTTCACGCTTGAGGAAGTCACCGCTTTGCACTCTCGTCATTCTTTAGCTCCGCCCGCTCGATACGCCTCCAGGCGCTCGTTTTTTTCCGGAAAGACTCTGAACAGCCCATATTTCTTTTATAAATATAATAAAACTAAAGACTTTTCGAAAATATATGAAGGATGCAATACTACTCTATAGGTACTCAAGATTGACAGGAGATTGACTGAAACTGAGTGTTTCACCCCCCCTTTAATGAGTCATGTTTTTTTTTTTGTTTTTTTTTGCGTAACGTGCAATAAACTAATCATAGTCTAATCTCCCATTCCCTATAAAAGCCACTTGCATTTGCACTCTAGTGAGGAAACTGATCTGCTCATCCAATGACGTCTGCTTGCTCGTTAAAGGATTCAATTGTAAAAGATTGTGTACATAAACATAAAAATCCCTACTGTAATAAAGTTCATAGAAATGGGAAGGAAGGAGGCGGGAACCTACAAACGTTCAACAAAGACTTTACTCAAGTAAATAAACAAATCGAAAGTAAACCGCGGGCAGCCCCTCACGGACGACTGCCCATACACACATAACAAAACTCAACATGAAGACCAGGGCCTGGTCCTCTCTCGTCTTCCACTGTCTTTGCTTCTCCTTTTATACTCCCGTCACTCCGCGGTGGTGAGACGAGACCGGTGTGTCGCGCAGCTGGCGCTCATTATCACTCGTCACCAGCCCACTCTCACAGTCCCTCGCCTCGCTGCTTGCCACACCTACGTTTATGTACACAATAATAATCTTTTAAAATGTAATCCGTAATTTTTTTCATATTTGTCATGTTTGTGTGCTGCTGCAAGTCCATTTGTGTGTAATAAGCAGAGTGTATGTGCGTTTTGCACCTGACTATAGTTACTCGCCATTACTAACGCCCTTTAAATAACACAAAAATATTGCACTTTAGACCAGGTTTCAGTTGGAATAATAAATATGTACAATATTTTTTTTGCTGTCATTTTCAGTTGTCTCAAAATACCAATGCGCCAACAACCCGCCTGAACATGCCTCGTTTTCAGACCAGCACACCCATGGACGCACAAATGGGCGCAAATGTATTTGCTATTTAAACAGCCTGGTCCAGGACATGAATAACTGCGCTGGGTTATAACTAGCAAAAAACACTTTCATCCCAGCTGGCACCCCATTGCGCTGGATTTATGATAGAACCCAAAGTCAGAATTGTGAGATATAAAGTCAGATTAGTGTGTTTTAAAGTAAGAATTGTGAGATATAAAGTCAGAATAGTGTGTTTTAAAGTAAGAATTGTGAGATATAAAGTCAGAATAGTGTGTTTTAAAGTAAGAATTGTGTGATATAAAGTCAGACTTGTGAGATTTGATCACGTGACTTTATATCACGCATTCTCACTCTTTCATCTCCGTTCAGCATTCAAACAGTGTTTCTTGTTCGGAGATGACAGTCAGCACGGTAAAACTCTTTTCGAGATGATTCAATATTCCTATTATTATATTTGATCTGTAGATAAGAGTCTGTAGATTTGCATGACATGACTTTATCTTGCTGGAGTTATCTTGCTGAATAGATATAATACATTAGAATTTGTTCACACAACATGTTTTCTCTTTGAGCCCTGAACTTTTGAATACAGAGCACAGAATTATGTGACTCCATGTTGATTTAAGCTCATCATTCTGCACCCAGGATGCGCATGTGCATTTCTGTATTGGAGCCTATCATATTATGATAGTTTTGTGCACTGAAAGATTATTAACAGCATATCTTGCTCTGTCAGATCACATCTGGTTGCCCCATTAAAAAGCTGTGCAACACATTTAAAATTAATATATTTTAATTTTATATTATTATAAATGTATTGTTTTCATATATAGTATTTTATATCTATATATAAATATAAATTATATATATTAGATTTATATATTAATAAATATCTTACCTCTTTATATATATTATGTATATTGCCTCTTTTAATTATATAATATACAGTCTTGTTCAAAATAATAGCAGTACAATGTGACTAACCAGAATAATCAAGGTTTTTTGTATTTTTTTATTGCTACGTGGCAAACAAGTTACCAGTAGGTTCAGTAGATTCTCAGAAAACAAACAAGACCCAGCATTCATGATATGCACGCTCTTAAGGCTGTTCAATTGGGCAATTAGTTGAAAGGGGTGTGTTCAAAAAAATAGCAGTGTGGCATTCAATCACTGAGGTCATCAATTTTGTAAAGAAACAGGTGTGAATCAGGTGGCCCCTATTTAAGGATGAAGCCAACACTTGTTGAACATGCATTTGAAAGCTGAGGAAAATGGGTCGTTCAAGACATTGTTCAGAAGAACAGCTACTTTGATTAAAAAGTTGATTAGAGAGGGGAAAACCTATAAAGAGGTGCAAAAAATGATAGGCTGTTCAGCTAAAATGATCTCCAATGCCTTAAAATGGAGAGCAAAACCAGAGAGACGTGGAAGAAAATGGAAGACAACCATCAAAATGGATAGAAGAATAACCAGAATGGCAAAGGCTCAGCCAATGATCACCTCCAGGATGATCAAAGACAGTCTGGAGTTACCTGTAAGTACTGTGACAGTTAGAAGACGTCTGTGTGAAGCTAATCTATTTTCAAGAATCCCCCGCAAAGTCCCTCTGTTAAAAAAAAGGCATGTGCAGAAGAGGTTACAATTTGCCAAAGAACACATCAACTGGCCTAAAGAGAAATGGAGGAACATTTTGTGGACTGATGAGAGTAAAATTGTTCTTTTTGGGTCCAAGGGCCACGGGCAGTTTGTGAGACGACCCCCAAACTCTGAATTCAAGCCACAGTACACAGTGAAGACAGTGAAGCATGGAGGTGCAAGCATCATGATATGGGCATGTTTCTCCTACTATGGTGTTGGGCCTATTTATCGCATACCAGGGATCCTGGATTAGTTTGCATATGTTAAAATACTTGAAGAGGTCATGTTGCCCTATGCTGAAGAGGACATGCCCTTGAAATGGTTGTTTCAACAAGACAATGACCCAAAACACACTAGTAAACAGGCAAAGTCTTGGTTCCAAACCAACAAAGTTAATGTTATGGAGTGGCCAGCCCAATCTCCAGACCTTAATCCAATTGAGAACTTGTGGGGTGATATCAAAAATGCTGTTTCTGAAGCAAAACCAAGAAATGTGAATGAATTGTGGAATGTTGTTAAAGAATCATGGAGTGGAATAACAGCTGAGAGGTGCCACAAGTTGGTTGACTCCATGCAACACAGATGTCAAGCAGTTTTAAAAAACTGTGGTCATACAACTAAATATTAGTTTAGTGATTCACAGGATTGCTAAATCCCAGAAAAAAGAAAAAAAAAATGTTTGTACAAAATAGTTTTGAGTTTGTACAGTCAAAGGTAGACACTGCTATTTTTTTGAACACTCCCCTTTCAACTAATTGCCCAATTGAACAGCCTTAAGAGCGTGCATATCATGAATGCTGGGTCTTGTTTGTTTTCTGAGAATCTACTGAACCTACTGGTAACTTGTTTGCCACGTAGCAATAAAAAAATACAAAAAACCTTGATTATTCTGGTTAGTCACATTGTACTGCTATTATTTTGAACAATACTGTATATATATAATTTTAATAGTCATTTGATTTGTTTGTTAACATTTTACCAGATTAGCACTACACTTAAATTCACTTCTGTTCTTCCCCACTAAATTATGTACTTCACTAAATGTTTAGATTTTAGAAATGGGTTTGCACCAAATCCTTTTTCTAAAATTACTTATTTTTTGTTATAGTTTGATTATATATATTTTTTTGTCATTTGTTGGTTATGACATTTTTTTGTATTATTATTATTATTGTGCATCCTTACTATACACCTGATTATTCTGCACAGTATGCATGGTTTATACGTTTTATGTATGTATGGAATACCTGAAAAACAATATTTTAATAATACCTGTTTTGATTTTGAAGACTACTACAATATCTATCACTTATATTTTCAGAAAATGTGTTAATAAAAAAGTAAAGATAAGATCTTTACTGAGCTTTGTTTTTTGTTTGAGTGATTATCAGTGTACTAATAAATTGCACGTTTACAGTGATGAATATTAATCTAGCTGCAATGGTGGGCGGCTCACCTTTAACAGTAAACAGTCCAGGCACACTGCAGCCTCTCTAGAGCAAGCAACTAGGCGGAGAATCTTCCAGCTGGGCTCATTTCTCCTCTTTGCACCATGCAAAAAAATCTGCCCTGTCAGCTCCAACATAGACACACCAGCTTGAATATACATCCAATACCTTTCTTTTGTTTTTACCCTTTGAAACTCACTTGACTGAACTCATTGGCAAGGATTATTATATCGTGATTGCCTAGTCGATTGCTGTTGTTTGTAATATTTTGGTTTATTCACTAACTTCTTTTTTCTGCTCACATTTAAATGCTTTCTAGTATCAGCCTCAGGGCACACATGGCCGCTCGTGGACCGCCTGATGCGAAATCCACAAAAAACATTGGCTCCTATCAGATTGCCTCGCTTTTATGCAATTTCTGATGCAGTTTTTATCGGCCCACCAGGAAACAGTCATTTTTACAATTTCTGATACAGAGTGCTTCTCAGGATATCTTTTTGTTTGTTTTTGCTTTTTGCCTTTTTATTAGGCCTTCTGCCTTTTACTGGTTCAGTCGCACAGTCATGCAGGGATCCTTTTTATTATATCATTTGAATGTTTTACTGTTAAAAAAATACAGAATCTGTGGAAATATCAATGCTTACAAATGAAATGAACAAAAGATCTGCACTCTATTGTGTCTTTTTATAAATATTATATACATATTTTTTGCAACAAAGCACATATGGATCATTCAGATATTTTCATAATCAGCCTTCATTATTCAGTGAATCATCATCATCATCATCATCATCATCATCATTATCATCGTGGTAATTCACTGATGAAAGCTGATTGCCGAAATGTCTGAATAATCCATGTGCTTTGTTGCAAAATAATAAAAAGTCATAATTAGGGCTGTCAATCGATTAAAATATTTAATCGCACATTTTTATCAGTTGTATATATCTTAAAATAAGTTTAAATTACGTTTTTAACACTTTAATCAACATGGGTATGGACAAATATGCATGCTTTATATGTTATTAGTGAATAATAATCATTGATACAGCATGAAGACTAGACATGTATCAAAGGTCATAGATGTTTATCAAAGAACTTGTTCATGTCTCTTAAGCCTTGCTTAAAATTTCAGAATAAGCAGTGATTTCTCTCATTTTAAGAATTTAAATAAAGGGCGTTTTCACACTGGCAGTTTAGTTCAGAACAGGGCACAGTTCGTATGAAACATTGCACCAGTAACACACCATACCTGGAGGAGCTCCATATTCCACGAGTAGGAATATAGTGTGGCCCCTTTAAGAAATGCGCACACTATCTATTGAACTGCCGGTATTTCGTGTGTGTGCCGAACTGTGCCGCGATTCACATGAACATTGTGAGAAACACAGATTTCGGAGCGCTCTTGTTCGGAAAAGTAACCTGCTGCGTATTCGTTTTAGCCGATCGTAATATACAGGTATTTAGTGCAATAAAACACATGCACTGTAACTGGTGATGGTGTTAATGATTTACTTTGGATATGAGTGAGAGTGAGCTTGCAGTGCATTTATGCATTACGCTCGGACTGCAAAGAATGTGCTCAGTGTAAAAACCCACTTGACCTGGAGTGTAATAAAAATTAAAGAAAAAATATGGTAGCTTGTAGGCAATAAGTGCTTTTGGTTAGTAATTTTATCGTTAACCCTTTAAATGTTTGCTGCTGTATCCTTTACGTCTATGGCTTATCTCGATTTCTCCAACTGCGGGCTACGCCATGGATCAAATAGAAAATTTGCACTCTGTTAGTTGCGCATTAATACATTTAGTGCTGTTAAAATGAATTTGCATTTTCGCGTAATTAACACATTAATTTTGATAACCTTAGTCATAATGTTTTACTTTTAGAAATATATAGTACAATTTAAATATTAAGTATTTCTCTTTCTTAAAGAGAAATAATAAAATATGCAAAATTAAGTAAAGATTACAATAACCAGTTTCAACTGTTAATTGGGCTTGTTTTCTTCATAATGAGATTAGCTCAGCTGTTTCACCCTGATATTTCGGTCTATATTTGTGTTACGTTATTGTGTGCCTTCATAACCCACACGACAGGAGATTTGAGGGAACAATCTTTAATAACTCAGTAGAACATACAGGAGAAAAAAACAACAAAAAAACAAAGCTACTGCACTAAAACATTCACAAGACTGAACGATGACCTAAAAGAACTGAGGGCAAAATACAAAGGGAAAGTAATGAATGTAAAACTGAACAGGTGAAGGAACTAATCAACAACCAGGGAAACAAACAATAACTGGGAATTTAGGCAAAACACACACCAAAAAAGAACATAACAGAATATACACATTACAGTATGCCCAACTGAAGAGGGAGGGTGGAGAGAGACCAGGGCAACGATGATGGTGGGAGGAGCCAAGAGCTGGAGTTACCAGGCAGGGACCCAGACCACAGCTAGGATGAAAGCCTTTGCAGAAGGAGAAGCCATAGTGGAGATTTGCCTCCGGGATGATGGACGGAGATAGAGCCGATGGATGTGGAGACCTGGACGCAGGCACTTAACTAGCGAGACCGGGCGACACTGATTTGTCCTAGAGGCCGAGGTAGAGCTGCAGTGACGACTGTCCAAGGTGTAGCCAGGGTGCCAGAGAGCTGAGGTAGAGCTAGTGTGTCCGAGGGCCGAGGTGGAGACAAAGGGTTGGAGAGGTGGAGTGCAGGGGACAGCTCAAAAATCCATGGTGTAGGCAAAATGACTTCTGACCAAGGCGCAGTTGGAGGGACAAGGGAGCTTATTGGGTTCATAAGACCAAAGGTCCTAGATTGAGCCGAGAGAGGGAGGAGCAAAGGCGAAGCCAACAGGCCGTGATAAAGTGATGGGGTCGAGGCCTGAAGGGGGAGCCAGGGGATCCTTCTAAGCTGATCTGGAGACTGGCAGACCTACGGCAAATCCACACAGTATAGTGGAGTCAAAGGAGGAGCCAAGAGGCTGAATGGAAACAGTGGAGGTGGGGTCGACGAACTGGCTGACTTTGGAAGAGATGGGAGAGGGAGGCTGGGTGGGAACTCTAGAGACACAGGGGACTTCAAGCTGGTCAGAAACAGCGGGGACGCAGGAGACTTTGAGCTAGACATGACCAGTGGGAACCACGTCTCAGGTAAACATCCTCTTCTAGGTCAACATATAATAAGGAAGTCAGTTGAAGAAGACCCACAGGGATGGGAGTGTGAGCGGGGTCTTCCTCAAACTTCACTACTCATCCCCCGGCGGAACAGGATGTTGCCGTCACGCACCATTTTTTGAGTCATGGGCTCTGGGGTGATGGCTTGCTCAGTCCTCAACTCTGGCCTTTTCATTGTGGCAGGCTCTGGCTCTCTGTTTGTGGTGGGCTCTAGCTTGGTGATGGCTGGCTGGGCTCTGGGTCTGTAGTGGAGCTGGTTAGGTCCTTCACTGGGCAGATGGTGAAATCAGATCAGTTGTTCACCAGCACTCACTCCACAAATGTGGCAAAATCATCTCTGGGACCATTCACTAGAAAGACATGCCTTGGACTGCTCTTTGAGGTTGGTGTGGTAAAATATGCAGAGTGAGTGGTCCAGATAGTGAGTTAGACATGCCAGACCTAAGATTGCCTTGTATTTTCCTCCAGTAAACAACATTTTTGCTCCAGCCAGAGTATTTGGACGGCAGGTAGGTCCATTGGAGAAGAAAAAAGAAAGAAAAACACCACAAAAACAATCTCTTCTAGGTTCTGTATTCTGTCATGTTACCTTTTTTAACTTTATAACACTCATGGCACATGAGATCCGAGGGAAAAAAATTTAATAACTTAGAAGAACATACACAAGAAAAAACAAAGCTACTAGACAAAACATTGAAGAGACCAAACTATGAACTGATAGAACTGAGGGCTTAAATACAACATAATAAATGTAAAAACAGAACAGGTGCAATAACTAATAAACAAGGGAAACTAATGATAACTAGATAAAAATCACAGAATAGGCGTATTCTATTCATGTGAAATTTGAATATCATTTTGAATGTATTATTTCATTATAAATGGTCAAAAAATTCTGCGTAATTTCAATGACCGTTTTATCTTGGGAGCAATATACTATCTCCTGCTATAGTTCCAACTACTTCTTAGACACTGGATTACCTAACGTTTGCTATAAGGTTATGGCCTCAAATCTTTGTTGAGACTTAGGGCGTTTTCACACCTGAAAGTCCGCACCAAGGTCCGAACCAAAGTTTGTGTTTGGACATTTGGTTCTATTTGGTTTGCTTTCACATTGCAGTTATGTTAGCGCACCAAAGAACTTTACATGACGCACTGGCGTCCTGTCGTCATCATCTATGAGGGCTGCATCTTAACATTGATTGGTTTGTTAGCGCGTGCGTCTGACGTCAGTGTGTTGTCAATTCAGCGGCTAACTTTGACAAGAATGAATGAACAGACGCATCGTTGCCAATAATGTTAATATTATGGCATTACTATCTGCAGCACCAACTATACTCGAGGCAAATTCACCAAATGAACGTCCTCGTTGTGCAAACATTTTATCGGCGCCGACAGGAAAGGAGGAGCTCCTAGAAGATAGGCTTTTTAACCAAACAATGTATTTTATTTTATAGCCTAGTTATGTTTAAATATATTATAATGTTATTTTTACATTTCATCTAGGCTATATTGATTATGAAACGTGCACAGATGTGCAAAGACATCAAGTCAGAAATAATTTTGACCACTTCATTAGATTTGTTTTGTAGAAAGCTTTATTTTGTATCTTAATTTTAATAAATGTTTCATCATTTGCCTGAATTTAATAAATAAGCTTAAATAAATAATATAGCAGACATCCCGTGACGGAGTGATCATTTGTGTTGCACATGAACTGGAGCGGTCTCATAACTAAACTGAAACTCATATAGTCAAGCAGAGCACGCTGTTCACGCGAGCTGACATGAGTACACAAGCGGTTCTGGTTAAAATGCTGCGCGATCACTGCTGCTTACATGTGCTGTGAGTTTAATCTGTGTTTTTTCACTAATCCTACACCAGAACTTCCTGTAAACGGTCTGAAAGTCCGAACTATACAGAAAATGCTTTCACACAAGAAACGAACCGAACCTTTGTTCAGTTTGGTCCGGACCGAGACTACCTCTTGACGTCGGACCAAATTTCGTCTGTTTGGTCCGGACCATGGTCCGAGGGAGGTTTCACACCTGTAATTTTGGTTCGTACCAAACTGAAAAGTCCGAAAATCCGGACCAAACAAGGTAGGTGTGAAGTTCGGACTTTCAGACCATTTACAGGAAGTACTGGTGTAGGATTAGTGAAAAAACACAGATTAAACTCACAGCACATGCAGTGATGGAGCGCGCAGCAGAACCGCTTGTGTAGTCAGCTCGCGTGAACATCGTGCTCTGCTTGACTATATGAGTTTCGGTTTATTTATGAGACCGCTCCAGTTCATGTGCAGCGCAAATGATCACTCCGTCACGGGATGTCTGCTATATTATTTATTTAAGCTTATTTATTAAATTCAGGCAAATGATGAAACATTTATTAAAATTAAGATACAAAATACAAAGCTTTCTACAAAACAAATCTTAATGAAGTGGTGATTTCTGACTCGATGTCTTTGACATATATTGCACATCTGTGCACGTGTCATAATCAATATAGCCTAGATGAAAATTAAAAATAACATTATAATATTTAAACATAACTATAAAATAAAATACATTGTTTGGCTAAAAAGCCTATCTTCTAGGAGCTCCTCCTTTTCTGTCGGTGCTGATAAAATGTTTGCTCAACGAGGACATTCATTTGGTGAATTTGCCTCGAGTATAGTGGGTGCTGCAGATAGTAATGCCATAATATTAACAGTATTGGCAACGATGCGTCTGTTCATTCATTCTTGTCAAAGTTAGCCGCTGAATTGACAACACACTGACATCAGACACACGTCCGCTAACAAACCAATCAATGTTAAGATGCAGCCCACATAGATGATGACGACAGGACGCCAGTGCGTCATGTAAAGTTCTTTGGTGCGCTGACATAACCGCAATGTGAAAGCAAACCAAAAAGAACCAAATGTCCAAACACAAACTTTGGTTCGGACCTTGGTGCGGACTTTCATGTGTGAAAACGCCCTTAGGTTCCCATGGCCATGGAAATCCTGGACATATCTGAAATTTCTTCTAGTTATGCTCGGCTTTAAAACAATTTGCCTAGAAATTGCTTGGGTGCTGTATCTATATTTATAAAAGCTGTATCCAGTAATATTGAACAATTTGATTGTCATGCGGAAAAGCTGTTGCAAAGACAGTAGTAAATAAGTGAGATCCTCAAATGCAACTTACTATTCTGCTCTCAGTCCAAATTAACATTTAGTCACTCTTAAAGGGTTAGTTCACCCAACAATGTAAATTCTGTCATTAATTACTTACCCTAATGTTGTACAACACCCCTAAGACCTCCGTTTATCTTCCATCTGAAGATATTTTTGTTGAATTCCGATGGCTCAGACAGGCCTTCATTGACACCAATGTCATTTCCTCTCTCAAGACCCATAAAAGGCACTAAAGACGTCATTACAAAGCCAATCTCACTACAGTGGCTCTACAATAATTTTTTGAAGCGACAAGAATAGTTTTTGATTTCAAAACAAAGATTTGAACGGTTATGAATCAACATCCGAATCCTGAATCGATATACTGATTCATAACCGTTCGAATCTTTGTTTTGAAATCGACCCATCACTATGGGCCCTATCTTGCACCCAGCGCAATTGACTTTGTACACCGACGCATGTGTCATTCCTATTTTGCACCCGCGCAAAGCGCGCTTTTCCCTCCACAGAAGCACGTCGCTAAACTAGTGAATGAACTTGCGCTCCCTGTGCGGTTCAGCGCAAAAAAGGAGGCGTGTTCCGGCGCAAACAATTCCTGGTGCTATTTTGCTGTTCCATTAAACAATTGTGCCACTGACCAGAAAAAAAACTAGTCTAAAGTCAGTGGCGCGTTGCGCGTTGTTCATTATGCTATTTTAAGGGCGCATGCTTGACCATAATGTATAGCGTGCACAACGCGCATACACTTTGCTCATGTAATCTACACAGATGCAACAGTTATTTTTGCAAAATCAATTGTTACACTAAAAAAATATTAACACATGAGATGACGGAAATCATTGTGGTGTGCCACGAAGATGTGAAAAAAATAGGCATAAATCTAGCTTGCAAATTATTCAGGCTAATTGTAGTAATTAAGGATCAGACCCGTTTGCCCAATAGTGGCAAGACATATATGTATATAAGGACATCTGACAAATTGGTTTGTCCGTCAAGAACCAGGAAAAAAAACCGACTGAAAAACTGAAAAAAACGTTTAACCGACGCTATTTTGGGTGGGTTTCTCCCATCCCCATACAACACAACTTCTCTGTCTTTCACTGCTCTTACAAGAACATCAGTCACGTCGGCTGTGAACCGCTCCTGGCGTGCGCCTGGTAAATACGCCATAATAATAGCAATCCATAACGGAACTTGCGCACCTGCTTTCAAAGGGAATTTTGGATGCCACTCTGATTGGTTTATTCACGTTACACCCAAACCACACCTATGGATAATGAAGCTTCTTCAGACCAACCCATTTCAGATTTGCGCCGGGCGCAAGAGCCATTTATCCCGCCGGGAAAATAGAAACAGCGCCGAGACCCGCCCTCAAAGTTACTTGCGCTTCGCGCTTTGACACTTGCGTTTCAGATCGTTAAAATAGAGACCTATATGTCATTATTTAGTTGTTGTTTTCTTGCGCACAAAAACTATTCTCGTCGCTTCATGAAATTATTGTAGAGCAACTGTAGTGAGATGGACTTTTTAAGGACGTCTTTAGTGCCTTTTATGGGTCTTGAGAGAGTAAATGACATTGGTGTCAATGAAAGCCTGTCTGAGCCATCAAATTTCAACAAAAATATCTTTGTTTGTGTTCTGAAGAGGTCTTAGGTGTGTCGAACAACATTAGGGTAAGTAATTATTGACAGAATTTTAATTTTTTGGGTGAACTAACTCTTTAAATATCACATTGAAAATTAAACTTTGGTTGGCTGTTTGACAAATCAGTCAGACAGCCCATTCCCTCCAAATGGGCGACAGAATAAGATGGAGAGTGGACCAGACTGATCAGACAATAGTCCACAAGGCTATGTTGGTTTCAAACAGTATATTTCTGTGGCTTTCTGATGTTTGCTCTCCTGCAGTCTTCCCATTTAGGATGTATAATACTGCTCATCCTGACAGCAAAATGGTACAAATCAGATATTGCCTTTTCTGCATCTTCCAATGCATATGAAATGAGACATATAGTAGACGAAAGCACTCTGTGATCATATCTGATGTGCAGAATTATGACTAAATAAATCAGGTTAGTGCTGGCATCAGCTGTAAATGCACAAAGCCCATTTTAATAATAAAACATTCAATTGGTCTAAAGCAGAGCCTGGAGGGACGCCTGATTGTGTTTACTTCCATGTTCTCCCTTTTTCCCCCTCCTCTGCGGCGCTGGAGAATTGCACCCAGCCCGCGCTTGAACCCGCACACGTACACGAGTCAAAGTGACAGCATAATATTAGTCGGAGCGAGATGAAGTGCGAGTGAGTTGATAGATTCTTCCCCGCTTTCTCTGTCAAACACACTGAATACATTCTGGTGTTCATTCTCACCTTATGGGGCTGTCATTTAATGCAAAGCTGTGCTGGCGCATTCCTTTCCAATGCGTGTGATTTAAAACGCTTTTTCACTCCGCTGCGTGTTCAGTCTATCTATGTATTGATGTGGCGGTAAGTTGGTGCACTCGTGCCGTGTGCCGAACAAATGAGAGGTAATGTCAAACAGAGGTGGCCTGATGGAGGCGATCTTTGGGCCCTGAGCACAGCGGTACGGCCGAGATAATGAACCCAAGCACTGCTGGAGGTAGGAACAGTCAGAACTTTTCCAGCACTGTGTTAAGAGAGCACTGTGGTTTTCACATCAAGCCCAAGAGCTGAAGTTGCCATTAGCCAAGAGACTATCGCTCCTTTCAGAGGAAAAATCACCAGGCTGCCCTCTAAAAAGAACCTGTCAGCCAATTCAGCACAATGCAGATACAGTTTGCCTCCCGTGAACCTGAAAAACTGAGAGTTTTTGACATGCACTGAGCAGGAGATGGTGGAGGCGTGAAGATTGTGAGTGGCACCAAATAAACTTTGAGGTCTTGTTGCTAAAAGTATTTTCTGTTTTTATTTTTCTCCCTGTAGGTGAGGACGATAGCCTGGCCTTTAAGGGAAAAGTGACAGTGGAAGAAATCTTCAAGAAAGACTTCAAAGTTCACGACCCAAACTCAAAGTGGATCAGCAGTAAGTGTTCTCATCAGCAGACATTTGATTTCCTCCAGCGTCGTTCTTCCATTAGCTGTCCAGTATCTAATTCGATTGCAGAGATTATCTGAGCATTGAGTCACAAACGTAGTATAATTCTCATTGTGCACATAATCAATTCAGAGGGGCAGCAGAATACAAGGTCGTGCATTACTAATTTCCTCTTCAAGTTGAAACGAATTCCACCTTTTTTTATCATAGTCATGAATTTCAAGCATTTGAGAATCAAGTTTGAGCATTTGAGAATCACGATCTTATACTGACCCAAATAAAATCTCAATGACCAAATGAAGAGGCTTCCAATTTACACTTTGTATGTCTACTAACCCTTACAGAAAACAAAACAAAAATACTTTAAAATAATATATTTAAGTGCGAACTGAATGTAATATTTCCGAACACATAGTTGCATGTTAATTGCATTTGAGTAGAAATAGATTATGGAAAATACATGTTTAAAATGTTGGTAACATTATAAAATAATGGTCATTAGTTAACAATAGTTAACTACATTAATAATCATTAATAATAATACATTACATCAATAATAAAAATTAATAAAACATTAATACATTAATAATTAATAATCAACTAACAATAAACTGCACCTATAAAGCATTTCTTTATCTTTGTTAATGTTAATTTCAACATTTACTAGTGCATTAAAATCATGTTAACATTTGTTAATGCAATGTGAACTAACATGAACAGCTGGATTTGTATTAACTAATGTTAACAAAGATGAACACGTACTGCTCATGGTTAGTTTATGTTAGTTAATACATTAACTAATGTTAACTAATGACCATTATTCTAAAGTGTTACCAAAAGTTGATAACCCGCCGAATGTGGGTAAAAACTTTGGCGAGTGACGCTGTAAAATCACTAGACAATCTGGCAGGTTACTTAATATGTTGACTCACTTTACTGGGGAAGTGTGTGTAAGTCAAATATGCGTAGATTTAGCGTGAATACTCAACTCTTGAGTCATTATGCAGCGTATTGCACAGAATCTGTGCATTTCTGGTGTATTTTCACTTAAACACATCATTACGCAACAAATAATGGCACGCTTGTTCATTCACATCGAAGCAATAGCAAAGATTAACAAAAAAAATTAAATAAAAATAATAATATAGCGATACCTGGGGTAACAAACCCCAGTGAAAAAAGCTGAGCAACAAAGCAGACCCTGGTTTATCCTGAGACAACAGGTTTGTTTTGTTCTGCGTCTGTTGTTGTTTGTACTATATTGATCTGTCCACCTAAATTACATTTTTGGTGAAAAGGATGATGATGAAAGAGAAAAGTAGGAAATGGCTGGATGACAGGATTGTGTGTGAGTAAAAAAATGAATGTATGAAAGCCACATTTTATAATTAATATTATTGACCAGTGTTGTGGTTAACTCATTAGAAGTAACTTGAGTTATGTAATCAGATCACTTTTTCAGGTAACTAGTAAAGTAATGCATTACTTTTAAAATTTACAACGCAATACCTGAGTTACTTTTTCAAATAAGCAACGTAAGTTACTTTGTTTTCCCCTTTATTGACTAACAGCTCTCTTGTCCCAATATTGTAATATAAAAAAATCAAAAGTGTGGAGTCGCTGTGTGTAAACATGATGGTTATTGTAAGTATAGGCTAAATGTGACCGTACAATTACTAATATCATTTGCACAAGAAAAAAAGAGAACAAAAAAAGATTCAGTATTCCTCTGTGAAAATCTGTGAAATGCAAACCTCCAATAATTAAATGTTAAATAAATCAAATATATTTATGCATTCAATCTCAGTTTATTGACCAATGTACTTGATGCTGACCTTAATAGATTCAGGTAAACCATATGCAAAAATATATTATTAATAATTATTATTATTTTATATTTTATGGTGTTAATGATTTAACGTTACCTCGGACATGAGCGAGAGTGAGCTTCAGTGTATCGCGCTTAGACTGCAGAGAATGTGCTCAGTGTAAAAACACACTTTTCTTTCGACCTGGAGTCTAATAAAAGTTAAGCAGAATATATGGTAGCTTATGTAGGCTATAACTGCACTTGTTTCAGATTCATTTTATTGTTAACCCTTTTCTTTTCCCATTAAAGGTGGGGTCAGTGCTATCTGGTAACCGTTGTTGATATTTCAAATCACCAAAACAAACACGCCCCTACCCCCAAAAGGGTCTCGCCCCTATTTTGATAGCTCCGCCCCACACATAGGTAACCCAGAGGCATCAACGGCTATGGCAGAATCTCTGTGTATCTAATCCAGGTCAAATATTCAATGAAAAATTCATCCCTGCCATCACAAAAACACAAACAATGAGGAGATTTAGATGCTCCATACGGTGTT
This sequence comes from Pseudorasbora parva, assembly GCF_024679245.1. Lineage (NCBI taxonomy): Eukaryota > Metazoa > Chordata > Actinopteri > Cypriniformes > Gobionidae > Pseudorasbora > Pseudorasbora parva. The sequence goes on from NC_090195.1 coordinate 28,177,742, forward strand.
GAAATGAACGGGTCTTTATCATCGCTGAAGTGAGACACAATACGATCGCAAATGGACTAACAAGTGAACATGACACACGAACATAGTCAAGCAGCATATATTAGGCTAGTTCTCGGCTAATGTCTGTCATGTGTGACTCGTGTGTTTTGAATAATGACGTGGACAGAGCGTGAGCGAGCGCTCTTCTCACCATCAATAGTAGACACGCCCCTTACCTGCTGATTGGCTACAAGTTTATTATTCCACTCTGCCCGTGTCCTTTTTCTAAAACGGTTTTGAAATAACACTTATCCCACCTTTAATGTTTGCTGCTGCATCCTTTACTTCTATGGCTGATCTCAATTTCTCCAACTATGGGCCATGAATCAAACAGAAAATGCGTGCATTAATAAAATTAGTGCCATTAAAATTAATTTGCGTTAACGCGTTAATTTTGACAGCCCTAATTATTACATGTTAGAATTAACAATTTAAACCTTAAATTAAATTTAGTATACAAATTGGCAGCTGAGTGAAAAAGTTAATAAAAAAAAAAAAAGGTCATTTCATAATTATTACTTCTATTGTCTTTGTCATATAATTAAATTGCATTGCTGAATGTCCTGACAAGCATTTATGGTGAACAATTTGCATGCTAAAAAATATTTATTGTAATTACTATTGAAAATTACATAATGTATTTAAATATATATTTGTTACAATATTGTTGAACATTTGTGATGATGAAGTTGCAATTTTGTACATTCAAAATATGTCAACTTTAATATTAAATAACCCCACACCATATACCTTTAAGGTTTGAATCACACTATCCAATGCAATTAAGCACAATTCTTTTTCACAAGGAAAAAATCACCAAAACAATTGATTAAAAGTTGAAATGGCTCAGAAAAGTAAAGTTATGTGAAAATTCAAGCATTCAAGCTCAGATGTCCTGCTTTGATGTTATATCTAATGGAATAACCATTCAGCCTTTTTAAGTGGGTTCTAAATAGTTTTTGGGACAGTTCTACAATTCTCAATTAGGTTAGAATGAGAGTGATTAAATCTTTGTGTCTATGTGTCTGGATTGTGATGTCTATTCTGCATACAAACTGATGGTTTAATGCAAAAAGAGGAAGGCATTTATCAGTGGATAGATTAATCAAGCAGTCTGATTTGGTTTGAGCTTTATTGAGCTGTCTCCTCTAATCAGCAGCTTTGCGGCTGTGCAGATATGGAAGCGCCTGCATACTCAAACCTCAGAAAGCTCTAGTTTTAGACTTAGTCTTGGACATATTGTGCACAAAAGCTTGCTGCCAAAAGCTTGCTGAAGTTATTTGTAAAAAAAAAAAAAAACTATAATAATTTATTATTAAAGGACAACTCCGGTGAGAAATGCCCCTAGGGGTAATTAACAGATGGTTACCAAGTAGATCGTTCTCTGGGATGCGTTTTCATGAAAATCGAATGTAAAGAGTTTTATCTCTAAAATCAGATTAGCTTATAACGCTTGTCTATGGGGCACAGGGTAAGTGAAATTAAATGGCTAGTTAATGCCACTAACAAAGATCAAAATAGCTTCACACTAACACAGTAGCATAATGAGGGTCCCTACATGCAAACCGAAGCATTGAGAACTTTGTAAGTGTACAAACATTTTAATAAGAAGATACTTTATAAAGACAGTGCATTACGCATTTACAGACAGCAGTCATCTTGGAAATCAGTCTCAACGAGTTGATCCACGAACACTGTGCTAAGTGAGCTGGTCGATAGGAATTAAGTTAAATCTAATGACAAGGACATTTTTATTTTTATTTATTTATTTTCTCTGTTGCGTTCAGTGATTTCTTCCGGAAACAACGGACCATATGAGATTCCAAGTCACAGTTCATCACTTAGCACAGCGTTCGTGGCTCGACTCGTCGAGGCTGTTTTCAAGATGGCGCCTGTCCGTAATCGCGTAATGTACTTTGTTTTTAAAGTATCTTCTTATTAAATTGTTTCTACACTTACAAAGTTCTCAATCCTTCGGTTTGCATGTAGGGACCCTCATAATACTACCGTGTTAGTGTGAGGCTATTTTTAGTCTTGTTGGTGGTATTATAGGGGTACTTCATCACTGGAAAGATGAATCTGTATTTAAACTGGGTCATTAATGTAGTAGAAATTTGAAATTATTTTTGAATTTGGTGCCTTCTAGACTGAGAAAAGACAGAAAATGTGTTTTTGTATTTTGAAGCACAATCATTTGAATATACTCCTGGGTTTCTACTGATACAAAGCCATATGCTAATCGCTGAAGTAACCCTTTAACTAGCGTTTTAATTTTACTACCCTGTGCCCCATAGGCGTTATGTGCTGATCTGTTTTTAGAGATAAAACTCTTTACATTTTCATGAACGCATCCCACAGAACGATCTACTCGGTAACCATCTGTTAATTACCCCTAGGTTCATTTCTCACCGGAGTTGTCCTTTAAAATGGCTATATGAAAAATTCAGAAACCCTTGTTATTAGCGACACTGATGGCCTTTAATTGAACAGTTACTTATTGCTCATGCACACGTAACGTAAAAGTTATCCAAAGCCCCAATATACTTCTTTTAATTGCTAAACTGCTGAGAGCGATGTTTAGATTAATATTTGCTGCACGCTTTCGTCTTAATAACAAAATAAACACACAACAAAAAGGAAAGTCTGAGAAGGTCTCTTTTTTTTTAGGTTTCGTTACAAACAGTTGGGAATAAAAAAGTTTAATACATACAAACTTCTTATATAAAGCTCCTTTAAGAAAGGAAGGGAATATTCACCCTGCATCATAATCTTCTGAACAATTCACCCATGCATGTTTCTTTTTATCTTTCTTTTCCTTTTTACCTAAAAAAGAATACTGTCCATTAGGGTTGGATACCATTCACATTTTATTGAATAAGTCTCCATCCAAATAATAAAAGATGCATAGAGCCAAGGTTTTAAAAGACATGAGGGTAATAAAAAAAGATTAAAAAAATAAAATTTATTTAGTATGTATCTTGGTTGTCATGTTGTGGCATATTTAATCCACAGTGATGATAATTTCTTTCATTACAATTTTGTTCATGTTCTTGCATTGCAGCTATATGGAGGCATCAGCAGACCCTCATCACTCTCACACAGGAACATTAACTCAGCGCTCACAGTCATTCATCTCATCTGGCTTTGATTCATAACATAACAAAGCTCAGTTCACCGCCTAGCAAGCGGGTGGAGTAATTTAGCTGGAAATTATGGCACAATGTCTCTGCTCTCGTATTGATTGATGCTCTGCCCATTTTTCACACCATCATTTTAGCTCGTTATCGTTCACGTCAGTCCAGCAAAGGTAAACAGATCTGTCGGAAGGGAATGAACTGAAAGGTAATGAGGAACCTCTGCCTCTGTTTGTTTCAATGATGAGTTTTAAAATTGCAAATATTGTTCTTTTATTTTTATTTTTTGGATTAAAGGCACAGTATGTAAGTCTCACAGCTAGAGGGTGTTTAATTAAAGACCCTGTAAAGGCAATAAAATAAAACAAATTCTAAACGCATTATGCATGTGAGAAATGTTTTGCTAAAACAAAGTCTGTGAACTCTTTAGTAATGCATTATGGAGTTAGACCGTTAAACAGTTTTTTCACCATTGCTGTGCTCCGGGTTTTCTAGGCGGGGATAAAACGGTGGCTCGATGTCACACTGGAGCCTCTGAGTCTGGCCCCGCCCCTATTTTCGATGACGCACTGGAGCCACTGAGCCTCTATAACTAGAGCACATTCACATCAGTTTGCCGCTCAGTTGCGAGTAATATTAGATACTACAGGCTGCAATTTGCTAGCTAGCTATGCCTTCGTTGCGGAAATGTGTATTACCTGGATGTGATCACTTACAAAAAAGGTTGTGTCCTTATTAAAATTTCCGAAAAAACGATCATATCATGAAGAGGTGGATTCATTTTGTGAAGAGCCACTTTGATGGAGAGCTGAAGATCACCAGCAACACCTGCCTCTGTAGTGATCATTTTACACAGGATAGTTTTATAAACTTTTCATCGGAGACAACACGTCAAGGTTGTGCCTGTTGTGGCTTCAGAAATGCTTTGCTGCATACCCCGGTTGTAACGAGTGGTTATTTCAGTCTTTATTTCAGTTATTTGCTCTTCTATCAGCTTGAATCAGTCGGCCCATTCTCCTCTGACCTCTAGCATCAACAAAGCATTTTCGCCCACAGGACTGTCGCATACTGGATGTTTCACACCATTCTTTGTAAACCCTAGAAATGGTTGTGCGTGAAAATCCCAGTAACTGAGCAGCTTGTGAAATTCTCAGACCGGCCCATCTGGCACCAACAACCATGCCACACTCAAAATAGTTTAAATCACCTTTCTTTCCTATTCTGTCATTCCGTTTGGAGTTCAGGAGATTGTCTTGACCAGGACCACTCCCCTGCCTTGAAGCAACTGCCATGTGATTGGTTGATTAGATAATTGCATTAATGAGAAATTGAACAGGTGTTCCTAATAATCCTTAAGGTGAGTGTATATATATATATATATATATATATATATATATATATATATATATATATATATATAATATAAGTGTAATATATGGACAGATGGACGGACAGACAGATAGATAGATTCAGAAGTGCACAACAAACAATTAAATTTATAGATTTGTATTTATTTCTAGGGATTTAGTGATGCTCTGGAAAAATAATATTCCTTGTAATTTTTCTCCCACCATTTTTTAAAATTATTTATTTATTTATTTATTTATTATTTTATTTATTTTTTTACATTTATGTGGCCTTGGATTGTTGTTATTAAGAGAAGCCTGAACATTTTTTGAACATTCAAGAGTAGGAAATGTGGAACATGACATGGTTTGTCACCATTTTTATATAATTACCCTGCTCCCTGTGACACCTTCAGTGAATTCATAATCATTGGCTGATTATTTGATCTTCGTTAAAGTGTCAGAAGCACTTAGTCGGGGGATTTGCAGAAAACGTGGCCCTTAGTTCCTGTCTGGAACATTAGCTATTACTTGATTTTCAAGGACAGGCCAGAAATTGAATTTTTTTTAATACAGAGTTGGTCCAGAATTTGTTTTCCCTTTTTATTTTTTCCCCAAAGAAGTTTCTACAACTCATCAATCAAAGTCAGAACGTCACAGCTGATGCAGCTCATACTGAATTAATCTATAAATGAATCAATGATACAGGTAATTTATTTACAAAGGCAAAGCCTTTCTCTCCCTCGGGCTTCTCCATCCATCGACCACTTGCTTCCATCACAGAAATCTAGTGCTTTCAGAACCACTCTTGTAGTAAAGCTCTGACAAAAGAAAAACAATTTAACACTCAGATTTCTACATTGCCTTCAAGGAAACATGGGCTATTATTAAGAAAAAGTATCACATCCAATCCTGAAAGTTCTCTCTGAAACAGTTAGTTCACCCAAAAATGAAAACTGTCTTCGTTTAATCACCATAATTTCATTCCAAACCCACTGACTTTTGCTAACCAATTCAACTCTGCGCCCCACCCATGGGTCCAATATTGCATTATCATTCAATCATTCAAAATATGCTGCAGAGCTAAAGCAAATGCAAATTTAATGCAAATTAAAAAAATAATAATAATATTAATTTTTTTGTCCGTCTATTGAAAATCAATGGAGGGTAATCAATGTAAGCTCAAACATACAATGAGAACGAACCTGACTGGTTCTTGTGTTTCAAGCAAGCATGTTTGAGCTTCAATGGATCATAGTTGATGTCCTTTAATCATGTGCATTGGTCGATATTTATGTAAGGAATAACTGGCGACAGGCTGCTGAATTGTTAGAAAAATAATGCACACCCAATGTGGTAATGCAGCCATGACGGTTTATTACATCGCTAGTGAGAAATGTAATGTAGCTTTTAAGTTGCTGATCTGAAAAAAATCATCAGAGCAGCTCTGACAACAGGTTTCTGTAAGAGTGTGTGTCCGTTCTGTATGTCTGTGCATTTGATTGGGAGAGAGAGTGGGAGAAAATGACTAGAGTATGTTTTTTTTGCACTTAAAATTAAATTTTGACGGAAAATAATTTGTCGTTTTTTATCCTATTATTTACTATATTAATTTGCTTGTTCAGTGTTGTTGTGGGTTTTGGCTCTTTATCTGTTGTATGCTGTAAGGACTTTTGAAATAACTGAAAAGATTTGGAGAAGTGATATGGAACTGTAATGCAGGCAAGAACTGCTTAAAACTACTTTAGCCGTGCATTTTCCTGAAAATATTTGCACACTTTAGAACGTTCGTCAACCAATCAGATTCAAGCATTCAACAGTCCCGTGGTATAAATGGTAATACAAGCCTAAAAAAAAATCTATTCATCATATATAGTGATCGTTTCTCTAATTAAAGGGTTAGTTCACCCAAAAATGAAATTTCTTTCATTAATGACTCACCCCAATGTTGTTCCACACCCGTAAGACCTCCGTTCATCAGTTGGTTAGGTAGACTCTTTTGAAGCGTCGACAATACATTTTGGTCCAAAAATAACAAAAAATATGACTTCATTCAGCATTGTCTTCTCTTCCGCGTTTGTTTTCAAACCTCAAATAAAGAATCAAACGGTCACAAATTGATTGATTCATGATTCATATCGCCAATGTCACGTGATTTCAGAAGTTTGACAGTTGACACGTGGATCCAAATCTTGAATCATGACCGTTTGATTCTTTATTTGTGGAATGAGGAAGAGACAATGCTGAATAAATTCGTGTTTTTTGTTATTTTTGGACCAAAATGTATTGTCGAAGCTTCAAAATAGTCTAACTAACCAACTGATGTCACATATGGACTACTTTGATGATGTTTTCATTACCTTCTGGACGTGGACAGCAAGTGGGCATTGACTTACATTCAAAGGACAGAAAGGCCTCTGACTAAATCTAAAATCTTAAACTTTGTTCTGATGATGAACAGAGGTCTTACGGGTTTGGAACGACATTGGGGTGAGTCATTAATGAAAGAAATTTCATTTTTGGGTGAACTAACCCTTTAAAGAGGGCACCGTTTTCTTTTGCAATGTCTTTATGAACTTTTCCGAGCATGAAAATGAGCAATATATTTTTAATATTTGGAGTGAATAATAAAAGTATCTTAGTTTCTTTTCCAAAGATGAACAAAAGTCTTACGGGTTCGGAATGACATGAGGGTGAGTAAATGATGACAAATGTTCATTTTTGGTTAATCTAACACTTTAAGATCGGTCTCGACTCATCTTCGTTGTCATGAATCATCTTGCAGTCTCTCTGTTTTGTCCTCTGTCTCGCTTTTGCTGTAATAGACTCTCTCATTTTGATTCTGTCTGCCTGCCCCCATTATGATTGTACTAAAGCAGCTATATAATTGCATAATTAGTGGAGCCCATTGATCTGCCTCTCTAGCTAGGAGTCTAAATCAAACAGATACATAATCGACATTACTCAACACTTGCAACGAGAAATTAAACTGAGCTAATGCCTGCTGTGGCCTAAACCATCTGGTTCCATTTTAATGGGCCACCCCTGTGTCCTTAGTCTAAGCAGCCGCGCGGAGCACGGCATATGCCGAGTGTGTACACACAGAGATTCGCTGAATGCTGTTGAGCAAACGAGTACGATTTGTGGAGTAAATATGTTTTAACCTTGATGGGAGTCATTGACTTGCCCCTTGTGATAATTTGAAGTTAGCAGCAAACTCAAGCAGGCCGGCTTCCCCGAGTGGAAAAACTCTCACTACCGACAGAGGTCGCTGATTAAATGCATCTGCACCATGTTGTGAGATATCTACTGAATTTAAATGATGGTGTAGGATAAACAATTTGCATTAGAGCTCTATAAATCCTCAACTTCCAATGTATTTATCAACTAAACTCAGCAAAAGCCTGATAGGGGAGAGTAAAGAGATCTTTTATCTGGAGATAAGAGGAAGCATATATAAGCTGTTTCAAAATCTAGTGAGTTATCTGCCTTGACAGTTTTTTAATGCGTCATGGGCACATTAGTGATGGGAAAAAGTGGGATTGTACATATTTGTCATGTAGAATGCTATCCCAGAATCCAATGCAATAGGCTCGGTGAAAATAATCCCCAAATTGCTGAGAAATGTTGATTATAAATAAGTTAAATTCAATATACACTTAAAAACGGACCAATTTACCTAATATTCGTGTGTGCTATGGACAGTGTTGTGCAAGTTACTTCCAAACTGTAATATATTATAGATTACTTATTACTGCTATTTAAAAGGAATTCTTTACATTACAATATTACTGTCTCAGAATTGTAATGCGTTGCATTACTCCTGTATTACTTTTGAGTTACTTTCACCAAAATAACTACAGAAGTAGCTCTTAACATTCTAAAATGTAGGCAGAGAGCATTTTACATCCAGTAGAAGGCGATATGATGAAGCATAATGACATGGGCTATCCAGGCTAACAATAGAGAATTGGCAAAAAAGTGAATGCTCAAGACAATGCAAGAAATCATGACGATCCAACTATGTTAAGTTAATTTTTTAGAGGTAAAGTGATTATCTGGCAATATCTGGGAATAGCTTAGGTCTGTTCATAGACACAACAGAACTGTGTAAACTCTAAGTTATGACAATTGTTCTTTTCTTATTGTTGCGACATAGTTGCGAGATAGTTATTTCAGTTTTAGACAAAGGTTGCATTTGACTGCATTTGCATTTGACTAGCCTACGTTCTTGTCCTTATCTCTGATGAACTAAGCAATGCGCATCCATCTCGCGAATGTACAGTAGGGATGAGACGGTGGGGACATTTTCCCACCTAATCAAAGTGTGATGACATCACCGGTATCTGGGCTTTTAAATCACTAGTCTATTTAACCGAAAGGAACTTGCGCACTGCCGCTTGGGCATTAATAACGGGAGCGGATGCAAAGCGAGTGCTTTCAATGAATTCCTATAAAAGTTAAGCTTCCATATGAACTGAAAACGCGCGCACACAGTGAATGACAGCTCGTAAATGCGCGCTCTGTGCGGCAAAGCAGATTTGAGTTTTGGTTTAGAATTACCCTATTATTCTTAATGAAATACACAACACAATGACAAACCCCCTTTAATAGGCGCTTTTACATTTCACTTTGAAACCAAATCTTCCGCGATCATCTGTCAGCTCAAGATCACACGCAGCAGACACCTTCCGTTTTTTTTGAACGGTCTGTTCTCTAACTGAACTAAAATACTTTATTATTATGAAAAATCTAAACAACGGTGTCACGGTGTGCAGTAGTCTTATTCTGTCATCTTCACCCAAGTGTTGTTTATAGGCATTAGGCCTATAGTTTGGGTCTGCAGCGCGCGCCTCGTCTCTCGTCCGTCTTTCGACGCGCTTGTCGTTGTGCTATTCTTTGAAACGACAGAGCCTTTAAACCTTCTTTAGCCACTTTAGCTACTAACCTGGACACCACACGTGGCTATTGAATGAACACGAACAGGTAATAACTTGCATTTTTCATGCGTTAATGTATGGCGTCTTTTTTTCCTTTTCCTTTTTCGTTTTATTGTATTGTTTTCGGGGGGTGGGGGTAACGCAAGCGTTACTGAAAATGTACTGAGTAAAATATTACTGAAAATTTATTAGTAATGCCTTACACTACTGCGTTACAGCAAAAAGTAATAAGTTACTGTAATTTATTACTTTTGTAATGCGTTACTCCCAACACTGGCTATGGACTTGCTTTAGCCTGACAAGCCAGACCCACATCAAGATGTTTGGTCTGGAAACTTCGAACACATCTTCCCTTCTTAAGAATGACTTCAGTGCAGTTATTTGTTCTTTTCTCAGAGAAAAGCTTAACTCAGAGTCTTCCAGAATTGCCGTCAAAGCTGATTCAAAAGGCAGCCGTTTGCCAGCTTCTCTGTTTACTAGAAGCACACAAGCGCAACTCGGCCGTCATTATGTCAAGCCCCGCCCACCGACTCTAGTCACGATGTGATTGGCCCGACCAGAGGTTGCCGTTTGTGCAACATCCTGGTGTTTCCTACATTATCAATTGCTTATGATTCTCTATGGAATTGAATCTTACCCCTCAAAACATACAGTTAGTTCCTTGTTATTAAATGCAAAATAGTTAAACTAGTCGCCATAGTGCATCAAGTTTGACTGGCTTAATCCAGTCTGCTGGCGATTTGATTTCTCCCTGCAGTTCAAACTGGAAACCTGTAAATTTAATTTATCCTGCTTCTGTTACAAATCCAGAAATCCAGACCCATCATATAAAGGTTTATTGCGATGGTGCGCTATTGGCAGGTTTAACACAATGACGGATAGAGAAGCCATGGATTGTTGGTCTGATTGGTTGAAGGACTATCGAATTGCAATGTTTTTGTGAAATATCAGGACACAAATGTGTATAATGACATTGGTATGACATAGGTATTACAAGGAGAGGGTGAAATATGAGGACAATGTCCCCACTTTTCAAAATGCTTATAAATCATACAGGATTTTTTTTTTAGAAAGTAAAAATGCAGAATGTTTCCTGTGATGGGCAGGTTTAGGGGTAGGGGCGGTGTAAGGGGATAGAAAATACGGTTTGTACAGTATAAAAACCATTATGTGCGTGCGTGCGTGCGTGCGTGCGTGTAAATGTGTCGTAAATTGATGAATTGGGGAGAAGAATTTTGAATTTCACTAATGAAGATAAATGTAAAGGGCCAGATCAACCAATGACCCATCCAGTTCTCTAAAATAGCTCTCAGAGATGCATCTCATTAACCTTCATTTGACAAGCATATATTGACAGATGACAACAGTGTTACAATTTATTAGAATGGAAGAACAATAAGGAAACAAACAGGGTCAACAGCCTGGAAGAAGAGTAAGAGTAAGAATGTGTGGTGGAAGGGTACAGAGGCAAACCAGTGGAATGGGCAAAAGAGGCAAAGATTAGACATGTTGCTGATACAGTAAGGGCCACTATTGTGGACCATGTTCTCAATCATAACCGTATGCCGAGGCAGGTCAAAAGGTAAAGCAGAATGTTGGGAGAACAATCACTCCTCAATCATTCAAAAAAAAAACAAATATGGAACAAGTTATATCCAAAGAGAAGCATAGGACTTAGCTTGACAGAGAGATGACACCATTCAACCTTCAATCAAAAATATATCACATGCTAAATAATTACCTGATGTTGGTAATTGAAGTTGGTCTAGTAGGATCTTCATCTCATCACCATACTCTGTACAACTAGATTTGTATTCATCCAATGAAGGGAAAAGGTGCTCTCCTGTAATACTCAGCACAAAAAAAAAAAAAAAACATTGTTAAAATTGTAAGAATTAAGTGTACACTTCATTTAGATCTAAAAATAATAAACTAACCCGATTTCAAAAGGACAAAAACAAACAAAAAAGCAGTTACAGTGTGGTAATTTAATAGCCTGAGTTGGTCATACTCAATTCTAGTCAGAATATGAATCTGAAACTGCTCCATTGCGCTGTGATTATGGGGTGTGTTTCAACTGAACCAGGAAAGACATCAATTGGGTAGACCTACAACCAATCAGAGCAACGGAGTGACACATTGTCAAATGTCAACAGAGCTCAACTGCACTGTGTTGCCAAGTCCACGCTTTTTTCACGGGTTGTTTTCTATGTCCGCGGGTTGAAGTGACTATTATGTGATATATATAGACCCATGAGTGCGAATTTTAGCTGACAACCTTGCCAAAATACCACACATTTTACCCCCCAAACACCATTTTCTTCCCGGAGAACCATTTAGAAGCATTTATCTAAAAATGTGAAGCTTTTGCAACACAAAAAAAATCTCCACTGCCACTTGATCTTGAATTTATTAATTTCTTTTTTTTTTTAAATCTTACCGACCCAAAACTTTTATATGGTAGTACAGTTACAAAAGCTTTCTATTTCAGATAAATATTGTTTTTTTGCTGTTGTTGTTTTTAACTTTTTTATTCATCATTCATTTTACGCAGCTGTTTTCAACATTGATAATACTCATGTGGATCATGTGACACTGAAGACTGGAGAACTGATGCTCAAAATTAATTTTTGCATCACAGATATAAATTACATTTTAAAATATATTCAAATAGAAAAAATATTTTACATTTTAAATAATATTTCCCAATATTACAGCTTTTTTGTATTTTTAATAACATAAATTCAGCCTTGATGAGCAGAAGAGTCTTATTTAAAAACATTGGGGGGGGGGGGCTATTTTCTTTTCTTTATATCACATTGATGTTGTACTGTAATTTTTTGACAGACCAACAGTAATTTCTTTCAATCGATATCCCTACTATTAGCCTAGTGAGTAAATTACTGTTGAAGTTTACAATATTTGCAGATTTGAAATACAGATAAAGTATAGTCTTGTGATTTGTCATGAAAAATCATTGCCATAGTTTACATATGAAAATACTGATAGTGTACTCTTATATTAACGACATGACTAAGCATTTTGACTTGATCTTATTTGTGAACACAAGGACTTGTCATTCTGGTGGCACTGATATGTTCATTGACATGAATATGTTTGAGAGAGGAATTACAGATTTTAAGCAAGTTACAGGCTTTTGCAGGTAATCCATTGTGTGGCGTAGGAATTGTTTTGAGAAATGCACTTGCTGGTTTGCAAATCGTAAGGATATTTCAAGAAATGTACCAAAGCGATCAATTGGTCAAAATGCTATTTGTGTGAAAGAATATAATTGTTTCATCCAATCTTAGTCAATAATGTTGAGGATTGTCCTGTTCGAGCTCTGTGAACATCTGTTAAAACAAGAGCCTTTGTGGGTTTATTTCTCACCCAAACGCATCATATACACATATGAAATTAATCAGACGTACAGTATACACAACTAAACTTAATATTACAATCTACATCTGCAAAAAAACTAAAGTTGTGTCCCAAATGAAGCACTATGCATTATTTTACCTTATAAAGATGTAAAAGAATGCCCCCTTATAGATAAGGGGTATAAGAGAAACAGAAAGACGGACAAAGCAGATCAAATAAGAGATGATGTTGTGATAGATGTAAGGTAATCCGAAGTGTAATGCAACTGTCAGCATGTATTTCTAAAAATATAAATCTCTTTCTCTTTGTGCTGTGTATGTGGGAGGTGACCTCTGCTCTTAATTAGCTTTTAATTAGATTAGCCCTCACACCTTCTGTTTCAGCCATGCAGTTGATGCTTATATCAATAAACGTGTCTTTTTTTGTTAGTCTTCCATGCAACAATTATTCTGCTTCAAAAGACAAGCTAGACTGTTACAAAAGATCAATTCAGCAGGCACCTGCCTAATATTTGTACAGCAGAGTGATTGACTTGTAAAACATGGAGTTTCACATTGTATTGGCTGCATGAGAATTATAGGGGCTGTTAATTGTATCGTGCACAAAGGTTGAGAAAGAAGCCCTGTTCAAATAACCATGAGGTTTATGTATCCTGTGAATCATGGCTCAGTTACTGAAAGACTTAAAGGACACACTGTGTGTGACTTAAGCCTAGTTCACACTGCCCGATTTTTGCCCCGATTTTGAGTCGCCGACAGGTTTTGTGAAATCGCCGACAAATGCCCGAGATCATAGGGAAATCGGTGCTCGTCCACGCGAGTGACAATCACACAATGTGAATAATCAAAGACACGATCAGAGAGAATCGCCGACGCTTGTGAGATATTTGGCATGCTAAATATCTGGACCTGTCGGCGATTGAAATTCCTGCTGTGTTCTGACTGAAAATTACATCGGCGATGACCGACAGCCAATGAAAGAGTGAGATACAGGGCAGCGGGAAGTTCAGGGAGGAGTTATAGAGCAGAATATCAGTATATTAATAGATATATTTACAATTCTATCAAACAGAAACAAGGCCAAACATTTGCACATCCAGCCACAGCAGCAGCACATTACAAAATGGTTTATTTACCTCAAACTCTCATTGCAGAACACAATCCTGGCTCCCTCTGTCTCTCCAACAATTTCTTCCGCCGTAATCTTTTTTCTTTTTCTCCACAAATCAGTGCACATATAATTTGAAGCAAACTTTGTGCAGTTTATCATTTTTAATAACAATTCCAAGTCTCGCGCGAGAACTCTGGTCTGACACACGTGTGATCTCGCGTTGTTTACTTGTCACATCGCACGTGTAGTTGGGAAACGTAGTTTGCGCACCAGAGAGAGAGAGAGTTGTCGGCGATTCTTCCGCTTGTTCAGTCATGCAGTGTGAACTCCTGTCGTCAAATAGTGACTGAATGATACCCCAGATAGTCATGCAGTGTGAAAAGAGCAGTGACCCGACGAGTTTGAAAATCGTGCAGTCTGAACTAGGCTTAAAGGAGCGTGCGTGCGACGTGCATCTGCCTGGACACATATGTGTATAAAGACATGAATATTACAATGTAAACATGGTTTATGAGGACACTTTCTGAGTCCTCTTAAACTAAACGGCTTTAAAAAAGCATACTTAATTGTTTTGGTTTTAAAGGGTTAGTTTACCCGGAAATGAAAATTCTGTCATTAATTACTCACCCTCATGCCGTTCGTCACTCGTAATACCTTTGTTCATTTTTGTTCAAATAATGACTTATATAGTGATGGCCGATTTCAAAACACTGCTTTGTGAAGCTTCAAACCATTATAAATCAGCATATCGAAACATGATTCGGATCGCCAAAGTCACGTGATTTCAGCAGTTTGCCGGTTTGACACACGATCCGAATCATGAATCGATACACTGATTCATTAAAGGGATACTTCAGCGCTGGGAAGATGAATCTGTATTTAAACTGGGTCATCAATGTAGTAGAAATGTGAAATTATTTTTGAATTTGGTGCCTTCTAGACTGAGAAAAGATTAATGGGGATGAAAGACTACAATTCCCAGAATGCTTCACTGCCCTGTGAGGCCATTCCCAAAGCCACCAATTTGATTACTGTGACTGAGTTAGAGAAGACACTACAAATAAAAACTGAATGTGTCTATTCAATATAATGAGTGAGTCATCGCGCGAGTGTCACAGCACTGAGCACAAACTGCAGGAGTGAGATAAATGAGCTGATGAGCTCTCGTGATCAGAGCTGAGGTAATCGCGACTACACTCGCGGCATACATTCACAACGCGAGTTCAGTCTGGCACGTTTCAGTTCATGCCTTTGAAAGCTTAACTTTCATAGAAATTAATTTGAGAAGTTAAAAGACTTACATTGCTCACCATAGCTCCGTTTAAATGAGTGACTGTAGCTGCGAGCTGAGCTCTGAGTGTGATCTCCATCCCCCATGCGCTGGTTCAAAACATGCGGAAATGGCTCCCTCTCCTGGCTGTAGTCTTTAGCCTTTGGCCAAACATTCCTCCTATGATGCAAATATCGTCAATTTGCATCATAGGATGAATTTTTCCAGAAATAAAATGCATAAATCTCTTGTCTCAGGGGGATATGAGGGGGGGGAAGCACAATCGTTTGAATATACTCCAGGGTTTCTACTGATACAAAGCCATATGCTAATCGCTGAAGTAACCCTTTAAGCTCCAAGGCTTCAGGAAGCAGTTATTTATTTATTTATTTATTTATTGCACACAAACTATTCTCGTCGCTTCATAAAATGATTGTAGAGCCACATTGTGGCCAATGGAGGCCTTTCTGAGCCATCAGGTTTTATCAAAATATCTTCATTTGTGGTTCGAAGATGAACGGAGGTCTTACGGGTCTGGAACAGCATGAGGTTGAGTAATTAATGACAAATTGTATTTTATTTTTGGGTGAACTAACCTTTTATTTTTTTTTAAATGCAGAAAGTTTTCTGTAATGGGTAGGTTTAAGGGTAGGGTTAGTGTAAGGGGATAGAATATACAGTTTGTACAATATAAAGACCATTATGCCTGGAATGTCTCCATAAAGCATAAAAAAAGTATTTGCGGCCAACGTCATCAGGTTTTTTCATTGTCCATTCGAAAGTATGGAGAGGTGGGCCTTCTGTTGTGGTGACGGTTCAATTGATTACACTGGCAGGACAGCTGATTCGTCCCCTAGCAACATAAAAAAGAAAAAGAAAAAACGTCAACCAAATCTGATCAGGGCCTTATATATCTATAAATCATGCAATACACAGTATGTACTTTTAATGTGATTTAATCATGATCTGACCTTTTCTAATGTATGTTATTACGATTAGAAAAGGCCACATTTATATTTTTTAATTATACTTTTGTTCATCAAAGACGCATTCAATTGCTCAGAAGTGGCACATTTATACATTTATAATGACAAAAAATGTAATTAATTTGAATGAAATGCTGTTCTTTTAAAGGCCCACTCATTTGAACATTGATAGCCCCTGATACGCCCTAAATTCTGCCTTACCAGATTACAGTGAACAGTGAACCAGACTATTTAAATGTTGAGCAAGCAATTTAATTCGCTGGAGAATCAGCTTGTGATTGCTAGTAGATTGCGTGTAAAGGACCAATCAGCTTGTGTTTCATAATTGAACTAGACATAAATAAATACATTTGATGCAAAATGCAGTTTAACTACACAATTATCCTAGTTGGACCCTGTCAGTGCATGTCAACACTTACATTTTCAACTTTGAATTCATTTTTAAACAAACTTTTCTAGTTTGACACTGGTCTTCGTGTAGTGTCTGTGTGGATGATCTTGTATATCTGACCAGTGTGTGTACAGAATGTGTGTTTTCGGCATTATGATGGACAGCCATGGCTGTATAATAAAGCATCATGTTCTTTAATGTGGCTGCTCGGGGCATGCTTTCCTGTGGTTAGCCGGCTCGCTCTCTGGACTCCGACAGCAGGTAGTGAAAAATGAGCCGCACGGGCGACCTTGATCAGCATTGCTGATAACTATAAATCACAGAGAAAACAGCCATTCAAGGCAGGCAGGAGGCATTGGTGGTTCTGTTATATTACAGTCTGTCTGCTTTGGAGAAGGAAGGGGAATGTGGCAGGCCTTCCCTAAGGATACGTGGCTCAGATCACGATATGTGTTGGGACATAGGTGCAATTCAAG
Source organism: Pseudorasbora parva (assembly GCF_024679245.1). Lineage (NCBI taxonomy): Eukaryota > Metazoa > Chordata > Actinopteri > Cypriniformes > Gobionidae > Pseudorasbora > Pseudorasbora parva. The sequence goes on from NC_090195.1 coordinate 28,194,815, forward strand.
AGGCTCAAGATGTGATTTAGACTGATTCAGTTATGCATGTGGTAATGCCTTAGTGAGGTCAGATGTTGTAGTCAGTATTGGTTCATTTCAGTCAAATCATCAGTGGCTATTTATACAGTGAACATGTAATAAATAATGCTGAATGATGGCATTAGGTCATCATGGAATTAAAATTGACACGTATACACTCACACACACTTAGGATTCTAAAAGGTGCTAAAAGCATTCTTTAGAAATGTTGGCCCAATGAATATTACAGTTTTTTTTATTTGCTTTGGTACTATTTTCACAAGCAAGATGTACATTTTCAAAACTCATAGTACTAATATCAAAACAGATCATCAAAAGTGCACTTTTTTCAAATATTTCACCATATTTTTAATTGTGTACAATTCACAAAACCACAAAGTATCCTCATCATTTGGTACACATGTATTTCCTTAGATATTGATTCTATAGACATATTTTCTTCTTTGTTTGCCATTTCCGATATGGATGACCATATGTACTGAATTATTTTTTATATAAAAAAAGAATTCTGTGTGTGTGTGTGCGTGTGCGTGTGCGTGTGTGTGTGCGTGTGTGTGTGTTGTGTGTGTGTGTGTGTGTGTGTGTGAGTGAGTGAGGGAACAGAGCAGAATAGAGTATAAGGGATGGATAAGACGGGTGGAATCAAATACAGCATTGTACATTACAGTATGTATGCCATGCGATACAGTAAACAGATTACCATGGTAGAGGCTGCCACATTACTGTAACTCACCCTTATAAAGGTAAGCTACAGTATAGATTCAGTCATATGGCACAGTAAAAACTTTTCCTCTATAGCCAGCAAACTCTGTTCTCATGGCTGTCATAACTTTATCACACCTTTTGATAACATACGGAATATATACTATTACAAACATTATGGATTCAACTACATAAGTTAGGTAATGTAAGCATATTTTGTTCTGTGGCATATGTAGCCTGTGTAACTGTAATTAATTCAGCAATGAGGGTGATTTGAAACATATATCTTGCATTGTTTGCTGTTGGATGAACTTACCGTTAAAAGTACTAAATTGAAAGAAAATCATAGAGTTGTGTTTCGGTGATTAAACCAAATGTTCTCATTACATACTACAGTAATCTTGTGTTTGAAACAATGATAATGTGGACTGAATATATGTGTAACTGAATGAAAGCAAGGGATCAGGTTTTGAAAGAATGAGAGTTTGGATTTTGTACTAAGAGTTTTGAAAATGTACACCTTATTTGTAAAAATAGTACCAAAGCGAATAAAAAAACTGTAATAGGATAGCATCTTGCAGTTGATGGAGATTTGTGGGATGCACATCAAGGGCACGAAGCTCCCGTTCCACCACATCCCAAAGATGCTCTATGGAGAGATGCTCTAACAGAAATCGAGACTCATCAGACAAGGCAACATTTTACCAGTCTTCAACTGTCCAATTTTGGTGAGCTTGTGCGAGCTTGTGCAAATTGTAGCCTCTTTTTCCTATTTGTAGTGAGCATGAGTGGTACCCGGTGGGGTCTTCTGCTGTTGTAGCCCATCCGCCTCAAGGTTGTGTGTGTTGTGGCTTCACAAATGCTTTGCTGCAAACCTCAGTTGTAACGAGTGGTTATTTCAGTCCAAGTTGCTCTTCTATCAGCTTGAATCAGTCGGCCCATTCTCCTCTGACCTCGAGCATCAACAAGGCATTTTCGCCCACAGGACTGCCGCATACTGGATGTTTTTCCCTTTTCACACCATTCTTTGTAAATCCTAGAAATGGTTGTGTGTGAAAATAACAGAAACTGAGCAGATTGTGAAAAAAATTGCTTAAATCACCTTCCTTTCCCATTCTGACTTCGGGTGCTCCGATCAGGATTTTTGGAGCCCATCACCAATCACAGGAAGCAGTATCTGCCAATTCGATCACCGATACAGATCTATTTGAAGCAATCTTTTTTTATCATATCGAATTATTTATAAGGAATTGTACAGGCATTCATTCAGGGCCTGAATTTTATTTCTGAAAATGGGGGAATCCCCCCCTTAGGTGACTCGTTATGTATATATCTATATAATTATCTCACGAAATCTTTGATGATGCAGTGCATTTTTGTTTTTAAAGACAATTTTTCAGGTAGGTCTAAAATTAGTATTGAGGTAAGAAATTCTAAAGAAATGTAATAAAGAATCAAATGTAAATTAATATTGGACTTCACTGAATAAATTAGATTAATCGTTACAAAGTTGCACAAGTTAGCCATTCAAGTGCAGTGAGAATCAGAATCAGAAAGAGCTTTATTGCCAAGTGTGCCTTTCACACAAAAGGAATTTGTTTTGGTGCTGAAGCTTCCAGTGTACATAAACAATACAAATACAACACGGTAATAAACAATTATAAGAAGAAAAATATAAACAGTATAAGGTCACACCTTATATGAGTGTCATAAAGGCTAATCAAACAACAAAACAAAGAGAAACTCGAAGACAGCAGCAGTTTATTTGACTGCTGTGACTTTAAGAGCGAACACACGGATACGGCTACATGCAGTTACACAAATGTTAACATTCACCTGCGAGTCACGACAGTGTTTACTTGCATAGTCGTCAAGATGGTAATTTAGTACATACGTTTTGTGTGTATTTGACCATTGCAGTGCAATTTGTACTCGCAAGCTTTTTGTGTGATGGCCTGTGTGTGTGTGTGTGTGTGTGTGTGTGTGTGTGTGTGTGTGTGTGTGTGTGTGTGTGTGTGTGTGTGTGTGTGTGTGTGTGTGTGTGTGTGTGTGTGTGTGTGTGTGTGAGGTCACGGTCTCTTGGAGAGCGTGCGAGTGCTGCACTGGCAAGACTCAAAAAATAAATGCGAATTATCAACTTTAGTGATGATGCGACACTGCCTCGATTGTGTAAGTGACAAATCCTGTGTCAGCTGTGCAGCTCCATTTTAGTGCAGATGCGATGCGCTGATGTGAAGCCATTTGAGCACTTTGAGAAGAAAAGAGAACATGCGCACGCGATGATTCACTCGCACTGTTTGTGAACTTATGTCTCACACAAAGTTTTCAAATGACTTCATAAGTTATTTAATACAGAAATATGAATTGTACCTTACCTTCAGCATTATAATTATTTTACCCACGCCAGAAAAAGAATGAGACTGTGCATGTCATGCCCTCGCTCTCACAGGGCACGCATCTTTGTGTCGTCAGCATGAGATCGGTTTATGAAATCGTCCCTTTTTTTTAAAGACTGCCGATCAATACCCAAAGCACTTATCGGCCGATTGAGATCATTCGGAGCACCCCTAATTCTGGCATTCAGTTTGGAGTTTTGTCTTGTCTTTTGACTGATTGTCTTGACCAGGACCACACCCACAACTGGCATGAGACATTTAACAAGTGTTCCTAATAATCCTTTAGGTGATTGGATATTGTTAATAAACAGAGAAAGAGAGCAAATATCACATGGTATTTACGTTGTTTAATAGTTTTACCATGGGATATGTCCAGAGCCATGAACATGGATTATTTTCAGGTTCAGTAAATTGAATGACATTAATCCTAATTCTTTATGATGTGACACAAGGATCGGTGGATCACCTTTAAATTGAAAGCGATTTGAATCATTTACAATTGCTTTTCTTTTTATAGCTGTCCAGTGCCAGTGGGCAGGTGAGGTTTAAAGTGGATTTACAGCACATTAATGTCCTTTCTTCTGTGGCACACTCTGTTTTTCCAGCCATATAGAGCCTTCTCGACTCCAGCCTCTGCCCCTGCTTTCCACAAATGACCTGAACAAGAAGAAGAAATCAATTTAATCAAGAGCGATTAAGCAGGAGCTGGAGTCGAAAGAAAAAGTAGTACTTGTTACATAATCACCAGATTTTGATTCCTTGCTGGGCGTGAAGCTTCTTTTAGCAAAGCGCATTCTGTAACAGTACTGCTGCGATTCATTCTATATGCTAGCCTTTATTTGTGCTAGAAAACATCCTACTTCGATGTGTTCGGTATTTGCTTAGGAAAAATGCTGGGGTCTGCAATGTCAGCACCATCTTTGGCAGGCAGTCATTTTTCTACAAAAGTGCTGTCAGAAAAATGTAGAACATGGGTCCAGCTTGATTCATTTCAGGGGTCTGAGAGTGGTTCGCAGATATTTTGGTGCATTACTCACAGCCCAGGCTCAATGGAAAAACATACCCGTGGCAACATTTCTGCATTTCACTCACAACATTTCTACTGTGAGTGCTAGCAGACATATCACCCTGTAGCCCAAGACTGGTTGTCCACTGAAGCAAAGCAGGGCTGAGCCTGGTCAGTGCCTGGATGGGAGACCTCCTGCTAAATCTAGGTTGCTTCTAGAAGTGGTTTTAGTAAGGGGGGGGCGCTCGCCCTGTGGTCCTAAAGCCCCAGTATAGATACGGGGACATTATACTGTCAAAAAACACTCGTATGAGATGTTAAACATATACTTACACTAAACCTACAAAATAGTGTTGATAAAAGCAAATGTGACATTAAAAAAATAATAATAATTGCTGAAGCAACCATGCCATTTTATCTTGTTTCAACCAGTCTTTGAGCTTTTTTGTCGTGACTCGTGTTTCACGGCACTCGTATCTAAACAGGAAAGCATCGCAAGTACAATTCTGTACCAGCCGAGCTGCCGAACAAGCTTAGTATGTCAGAAAATCCAAAAATATGGAACTGGTTATGTAATGCAAACTCCAAAATATATTCGTTGACAAACCATGCACTATGGTTAAAAGTGTTTTAAGGTCACAATATAATTTTGCAAGGAGCCCCATGAAAATAAATTTGAATTAACCCATAATCTGCCCCTGTAATCATAATTTAGTATGGAAAGGATTAAAATAGCTTGCTGTTTTATTGCCATTAGTGTTCATTTCTGTTGGAAACTGCAGTGATATGTATGTATTGGTACACATTTTGTGTTCTGCAGATATGTTGCCACCGGTAAGGTTTTCCAATGCGCCTGTGTTTATTAATCATGTGAATGTTCCAAATGTGGACTGCTAAACCAATAAACCCAACTGCAAAAATCTTTCAAGTTTGTTTAAGTCCAAAGTACATGTACTTAGAGGTCATCACTCATTTACCACCATCATTTTTATAATCAGCAGCCTTCAATAACACTGCTGCTCTCTGATAATGAAACATGCTCAGCTGAAGTCACTGAGAAAGAGGAAAAGAAAAAAATTAACTGTGATTCAGAGGAGTTAGTGTGTTGTGATGAGCATGTATAGAGGCAGAGGAGGAAATAAACAGTCAACCTGAAAGGTGAACACGCTTCACCATCTCTGTAGAATCTCTCGCTATAGTGTCTCTGTACAGTGACGTCACAGAGCATGGATGCTGAAAGACCTTTCACACTGCAGCAAAATACAGTTTAGTGAGTTTTTTACACACACTTCCAGTTATCTCTCAGCAGTGACAGATACTTCCTACAATTCTCAAATTTACTTCAGAATAAATCAGATAGTGATGTACACGTTTTCATGAAATCCAAAATTATTTCACTTAGTTGCATGTTAATTGGAATGGAATGTCATATTGTCTTGGGTTTAAGCGTTGCTGAATGTGCTGACAAGCATTTATGGTAATCTGAAATATTCTTAAATCACATTTTTATTGAAACTTAAAAATAATATAAAAATACTGTAGCCCATGTATTTTAATTAGTGCTGTCAATCAATTATAAAAAAATATAACTAATCACACATTTTCTGTAATTAAAATATTAATTATATTTGTATACTGTACAATTTCACAATGAAATGTGGAAACAACATAAAATACAACATAAATGTATTTTAAACGAAGGCCAGTACCAATACCAATCCAATACTGATGTATATGGATTTTTTTTCTCAGTCTCTGGGGATTACTTTTTTTATGTAATATCAAATAACACATTACAGTTACACATTTTAATCAGGTGATGACTTGTTGCATGACTGATTGTTTGTCTATGTCATTTTGTATGTTAAAAAGTAGGGCTGGGTATTGACACAAATTTCACAATTTGTTTCGCAAGCTTGTACAAACGTTATGTTTTTCAATTTCATAATAAAATGGGCATAATTTGAAATCTGAGACTTTGTTTCATATGAATAGTAACAAAGCAAAAAGATTATTGCTTTTTTATTGGATGGAAGGCGCGCTACAATGTTCCGTTCATTCAACTGAAAACAGGATGACTAAACGATTTCGATATTGGCTCGTAAAAATGAAAATCGATTTAAATTGAGAAATCAATATATTTTTTACCCAGACTATTAAAAAGATGGGAAAATAATAGAGATGCACCAACGTATCGGACAATAATCGGCATCTGCCGATAAAAGCTATTATTTTCACTGTCGGCCAACAGCCAATGATCAGGGCCGATGGTATCCTGTCAGTCAAAAGGGTGCAGAAAAAAAAATCCGACTGCAAATCATACTCTGTGTGTTTGTGTGTGTGGCCTGGTAAACCCTACGTTATGGGGACAAAACATCCCCACAAAGATGGCAATATCCAAAATCCTTGTCCTTGTGGGGACATTTGTTGGTCCCCATGAGTAGAGCATCTTATAAATCACACTAAGATGATGGTGTGGCAGTGTAGGGGGATAAAATATACAGTCTATACATTATAAAAACCATTACGTCTATGGAAAGTCCCCATAAAACATAGAAACACAAGCTACATAAAAGCAGGCTCTATTTGACCCTATGAATTTTATGTGGGTGTAACATTTCTGAAAATAAATAATTTAACACCTTTATTTAATTTCATATAACATCTTTGTTGTTAATTTTAAGAGGGTTCCCTGTATAGTTTGCAGGATTATTTGGGAAAAAGTATATTTTCAATAAGAAAAATCAAACCATCAGCATCAGCATCACCATTGGTCGATATCATTCTGAATAAACCGCCATCAGTATCAACTGAGAAATTTAGGATTGGTGCCTCTCTATAAAATAACAATAAAACAAATGAATTATTTATATATAAAATATCAAGTACTTCTGCTTTTGTATGTTAGTGAACCCATCCGAATAAGTGTACTTCTTTAAATGATTATTAGAACTATTAAATAAAATGTTAAATCGAAAATTAATGTAAAACAGTTAATTTGACATTATTACATTTTTAAAAGTGTACTTCAGTGTGTTAAGACACTTAGTCATGAAAGTGTACTCTCTTTAAGTACACTTAAGTAGCCTTTTTTCATTAATATTATATTATCTGCAAACACAGTTTTTAGAATATATTTGAAGGTCACTACAAGTGCACAGTCAATACATTTAAGTGCACTTATTTTTTACAAGTGTATCCAATTTGTGGTAGTGTGTTAATTACTTAGGCTTTAATTAAAGTTAATGTGTTTATTTAAAATATATATGTGCTTACAGACACTGTTGGCATCCATGTTTCTTGTTTATAGCTGTGAGATGCCAAAGCACTGGTTATCATTATCTCAACCATCACTAGTTGAGCCATAGACTGACTTCTTTATTTTGTAGTCACATAATGATAACGTCCCCGGTTACGTATGTAACCTTAGTTCCCTGAGAACAGGGAACGAGACGCTGCGTCAGCTGACGCTACGGGGAACGCCTTCAGCGTGACAGGTGTCTGAAATCGCTATCAAATCACAATCCTACTGACCGTCGGCAGCTGGTGATGTCATCACCGTGCGACCAGGAAGTATAAAAAGGCACCGTGCCAACATGACAACATCCGCTTCGTCTGAAGGGACTGTGGGCAGGCACACCTTGAAGCATGGCCATGTGACGCAGCGTCTCGTTCCCTGTTCTCAGGGAACTAAGGTTACATACGTAACCGGGGACGTTCCCTTTCGAAAGGGAACTCGCGCTGCGTCAGCTGACGCTACGGGGAACGATATACCCACGCCGCCATGCTGAGGGGAGTGCACGCCCCTTACTGGCAGTGAGAACTGCCTGGACGAGTGTTCGCGGAAAGTCTGAACCACTCCCCCTCTAGCCACACAGGCTGCCAGTGACATCATTCCCTACGGTCATAGCCCAAGCTATATGCCTAAGAGAGAACCTAAACAAGTTTTACTGAGGTTTCCTACTCTCGGCTTGCTCGAGGGCCTGGGACCTACTACTTTCGAAGGAAGGAGTCCCTTAAGGGAATGTGGCTAGGGGACCCGAGGGCGCCACCAGCCGTCACTAATTCGGGAAAACCCTTCACCGAATGCCACCAGGGAGGCCTCACCTGGCATCACTTCTGTGGGACACCCCAGCTTGGCCAACCCTGTCTGTCAAAACAGAGCCTCCGGACATCGCTCTACTCATGAGCATCCAGACTGAGGGACTGCAAAGTGGCAGTGTCCTCCTCAGACCGGAACTCGGAGACGGGAATCCTGGAGAGCAGTACTCAGCTTAGTGCTTCTTACCCTTGCCATCGAGGGGAGTCTCTTCTGCTCGATCCTAGGATCTACTGAGCACATTTATTACAGGGGTGCTCAGGAGGCCTAACAAAGGCCTATGGACTGATCTACCCGGGAGGCCCCGAGGGGGGCCTGCCCGTCTGATCAGACTCAAGCGGCCGTAAGCTCGCAGACGACCCTCAATGAGGGGAGCTCTTAAGCCAGCTTGGTAGGTAACCCATGCTGTAGGCTAGCCAGTCCCTGTCCTGAAGGGACTGCGCAGCAGAAACGGAGTCTCGGCCTGCAGGCAGGTGGCTTTACTGGTTCCTCAGGGGGCTCATGAGGCTATAGCGCCAGAAGCCACCCATGCTAATAGCTAGCTTGTCACCGAGACCTGGTCCGGGAATCCCTCCCAAAAAGGCCAAAAGAGGCCTGACAGCATAATACACTGGCCTACCGAGCGTCCCAGCTCGGGGGCTCACCCTCAGGCGGCCTAGAGCGGCCTACTTCCTGTCAGCCAACGTGCAAACTGTTGGGAGCTGTTGTGTTCCCGGGGCTCGCCTCCAGGGAGGCCTGTTTGATGCCTACGTACAGTCCGGTCTTTTTAGGGCGGCCCGGAGAGGCCTATTGCCGAATGGCAGTTCCCTATTAGATTGGTGACATACGGTGCTTATCCGATGGCAAATCCCACCGGAAACCCCGCAGGGCCGGGAAACGATCATAGGACGGCCTGAAACGGCCCGTCCCTGATAGCAGACTATGCTAGCCACCTGGCTAGCACCCGCGCACACTGTTGCAAGACCTGGGAACCGGGGCTCACCCTACAGGCGGCCTCAAGCGGCCTAGATCCTGTCAACCAATGGTCGGAACCCTAGGTCACCCCCTCAGGGGACGCCATGTGAGGCGTGCTGAAACTCAGCGAGCCCTTAAAGTCGGGCTGACAGTGGCTGTCTGCTGGCTGATGAGGACTGGGTATCCAGTCACTACCTGGGGACTCATCCCCAGGGAGGCCGTAAGGGGCCTACTTATGACGAGGTTTCTACTGCAACCGACATCGTTGGGGAGAACCCTCCCCGCTCACATGGGCCACGACGTCGGAACTCACCCGCAGGGAGGCCTACTGAGGCCTACCACCTGACCCAGAGTTAACTGCCCGGACTGCCTCGGCTGGCGTCTCCCGCCAGCCAGCCTTCTATAGCTGGTCCGCCCCAGCGGCCCATAGCAGCCTTCTGCGACGGCGCAGTCTCTCAGGCAGCGCCTACCAGCGTGGACCTAAAACACAATGCCCACAGCAGTGCACTCAGCATAAAGCGCCTTGAACCCTCTAAAGCGAGGGGAGTACAACTTACGCCACCTGCCTCCAGGGCGGCCGTCTGGTCGTCCAGCGGTCCGCCGTCCGCGCAAGGGCATCAGCCGTGACAGGGCTGGGACAGACCTTACTGTAGTTCATGCGCTAGCCTAACCTCACAAATTCATCTAGATATTTCACTAGCAGAGGTGCCAACGCTACCCAGAGGTGGCTACAGCTAAAAACGTTCGCCAGGAGAACATACCAGGGAGGCCTGTTTGATGCCTACGTACAGTCCGGTCTTTTTAGGGCGGCCCGGAGAGGCCTATTGCCGAATGGCAGTTCCCTATTAGATTGGTGACATACGGTGCTTATCCGATGGCAAATCCCACCGGAAACCCCGCAGGGCCGGGAAACGATCATAGGACGGCCTGAAACGGCCCGTCCCTGATAGCAGACTATGCTAGCCACCTGGCTAGCACCCGCGCACACTGTTGCAAGACCTGGGAACCGGGGCTCACCCTACAGGCGGCCTCAAGCGGCCTAGATCCTGTCAACCAATGGTCGGAACCCTAGGTCACCCCCTCAGGGGACGCCATGTGAGGCGTGCTGAAACTCAGCGAGCCCTTAAAGTCGGGCTGACAGTGGCTGTCTGCTGGCTGATGAGGACTGGGTATCCAGTCACTACCTGGGGACTCATCCCCAGGGAGGCCGTAAGGGGCCTACTTATGACGAGGTTTCTACTGCAACCGACATCGTTGGGGAGAACCCTCCCCGCTCACATGGGCCACGACGTCGGAACTCACCCGCAGGGAGGCCTACTGAGGCCTACCACCTGACCCAGAGTTAACTGCCCGGACTGCCTCGGCTGGCGTCTCCCGCCAGCCAGCCTTCTATAGCTGGTCCGCCCCAGCGGCCCATAGCAGCCTTCTGCGACGGCGCAGTGTCTCAGGCAGCGCCTACCAGCGTGGACCTAAAACACAATGCCCACAGCAGTGCACTCAGCATAAAGCGCCTTGAACCCTCTAAAGCGAGGGGAGTACAACTTACGCCACCTGCCTCCAGGGCGGCCGTCTGGTCGTCCAGCGGTCCGCCGTCCGCGCAAGGGCATCAGCCGTGACAGGGCTGGGACAGACCTTACTGTAGTTCATGCGCTAGCCTAACCTCACAAATTCATCTAGATATTTCACTAGCAGAGGTGCCAACGCTACCCAGAGGTGGCTACAGCTAAAAACGTTCGCCAGGAGAACATACGTCAGTTTATATCGCCGCTACATGCCCGCGGCATGTGCGGTGGCCTCAACTGCTCATATTACACATATCCAGAAGAGAAACAGCCTTATAAACTACTGTTGCTACACAAGCAAACGTACAGCCTACATAAACACACTGTGTTTATACAAAACATCGTTCTAGCCACCTTTACCGGGGAACTACAGGCCCACTGTTACACTTTTCTTCATCTTTTGTAGACAAAATATCCCTCAGGGACGCATAGAGTCCAAAATTACGGCATTAAAAAGAAGAATGTTTGCCCTAAAAGGGGACTCACCCGCTGTCTTCCGTGCCTCATCGCTTCATGTAACATGCATGCTTCGGCGCACTAACCTGAGGGTGGGGCGCTTCATTCTCAAGCAAGGCCGATTTTGGAGGCGGCCGCGAAATCCCGCTATTCCCAGAGACGATGCACTGTGTGCGGGCCGAGCACACACCGGCCTGGCAGGCCGTCAGAGTCTCACATCCGCTCATCATCGGCCCGCGCGGCCTGGTGTGAAGCGCGCCCGGGGAGAGAAAAGAACATAACAGAAAAACAAAGGAGGGGACACATTTACATCACTTCCGCGCCCTCGGGGGCGGAGACTCACCACCCCGCTTCCGGCGCTGGAAGCGGCTCTTCTCCCCGATGTCCCTCCTCCTGTTGCGGGTGTCCCGCCTCTTCTGCGTCCTACTCCTCCACGGAGGGGGCGCCCGAGAGGCTACGCTGCTGCGTTGGCCCAATCGATGATCCTCGGACCTCGAAGGGCCAGGGACACCCTCCTGCCTGGGCGCCGCCCCGGACCTCAGCGGAATACACGTTCTATATGCCGCTGAGCGCGCCCTCGCCTCTCTGAACTTTCCCACCACCGCCTCGACGGAGGTGCCGAAAAGCTCAGAGGGCGAGACCGGGGCATCAAGGAGAAAAGCCTTTTCTTTCCCCCCGATGTCCGCCAGGTTCAGCCACAGATGCCTCTCCGTGGCGACCATAGCCGCCATCGACCGTCCGATGGCGACTGCTGTGTGTTTGGCCGCCCGGAGAGAGAGATCCGTGGTGCGGCGCAACTCAGCCATCGCATCAGGGGGTAGGCCCTCCCCCTGATCGAGGTCCCTCAGCAGATCGGCCTGATAGGCCTGCAACACTGCCATTGTGTGCAAGGCCGCCGCCGCCTGACCCGCCGACGTGTATGCCCTGCCGTTAAGACGCGAGGTCGTCTTTAATGGTTTAGACGGCAGGGCAGGAGCTCTTAGTGTCGATGGCCGCCCAGACGCGAGATAGTTCGCGAACGTCTCGTCGATGGGCGGCATCGACACATACCCTGCCTCGGCCAATCCCTCGACATCAGCGAAGTTAAACCGCTGATGCCGATGGATTCGCGCCGAGTAGGGTTTCTTCCATGCCCCCACGACCTGCTCGTGAAGGTCGGGGAGGAATGGAAGGCTCCCGGGAGCTGGGCGGCTATGGTCGGGGAGAAACCGATCGCCCAATCTGTCTGGGCGGGCGGCCTCTCCCCTGGCTCTCTGCCACGGCAGCTGAAGTCTCAGCGCCGCGCGCCCCATTACATCATACAGCTCCCCATACACGGGGCAGGATGGCTGGGAGGATTCAGCCTCAGCTTCATTTTCCCCCACATCCACAGCCATCCTCTGATCGACCGGAAGAGCATGGGCTGACGACGAGGAGGAGTCTCCATCCGACTCCTCCTCCGTCAGCCTGCTCTCGCGACCTGGCTGATCATCCGCGAGAACTGTACTCTCCAGACGATGAGCCAGGTCCACCTGGGAGCCCCAGGACAGACGGCGCCGCTCAGCCTCAGCTTGAGCGGGACCGCTCCCAGATGCTGGCTCTTCTTCCCTCGAGAAGAAGGCCAGGCGAGAGCGGAGCGTCCTCAACGGAAAACGCTCGCAGTTCGCGCAGGAGGCCCCCTCGAGAACCTCCCGCGCGTGCTCTTCCCCCAGGCAGAGCACACAAAGGGTGTGTGTGTCCTCAGGCGTAAGAAACCTGGGACACGGATCAGCGCACTTCCTGTACGCTCCCTTAACCTTGCGTGTGCACTTCATTTTACGACTTTCCAGCGAACCAGACAAAACAGTCCCTGAAGACGAAAGGATGTTGTCATGTTGGCACGGTGCCTTTTTATACTTCCTGGTCGCACGGTGATGACATCACCAGCTGCCGACGGTCAGTAGGATTGTGATTTGATAGCGATTTCAGACACCTGTCACGCTGAAGGCGTTCCCCGTAGCGTCAGCTGACGCAGCGCGAGTTCCCTTTCGAAAGGGAACTTGGGGGATTCACATCCACAAATAAATGCAGTTCTCACTTTAAAACATTGTACGTAGCCAAGATGTGTCAGGCAGACAGTCAGAAATAAAGTCCTGCTGCTAAGTGGAGATATGCAGGAAGAGTCAAATCAGAGGCAAAACCTTGTCCTGGAATAAATTGAGACAGAAAAGACTGATGAAGAAAGAGCAGGGTAAAGAGGGATGAAAGGAATCACGCTTAGGGGTGTGTAAGAGAAGACAAGAGAGTCAAGGTGAGTGAGCTAGTGAATTATGCCCTGAAGAACAAAGCAGCACAGTGAAGGTGAGTGCTGTGTTTGAGTGAGTGACCCCAGGCTCCACCGAAGGAAGCGCTTTGTGCCGGTTCCATCAAAACCAGAGAGACACTGGGTTTGCAGAGGCCAGGAGATTCCGAGATCACAATTTTTTGTTTTACTGACAGGAAAGAGGTGATGAGAAAGTTCCTCGTAGCAAAAACAGACCCGAGGAGACAGAGAGAATATGAAATGACATATGAAATACTAAACCGCCCACCTAGGCAACAAGTTTATGTGAAGGCTGTTCCAAACCACAGGCACCAAAATAATGAAGCCTTATTACTTTTTTCCTATTTTTCCTTAAAAATTAGGGCAGCGTAGCTCATTTCATGTGTAAGGCAAAATCTGAAAAAAGATCCATGGAACGTTTCATACAAGATGACAGACGGAGTCAAGGGAATTATCAATTTGAACTAGATTTGCATTTCCCAAAGGAAATACAAGTGTGTTCGAGGCAGCAAAACACTTTAAAGCTCTTGATTCTAACTTGTACTTATAGTTCTTGTAATTGTTCAACTATAGCATTTGTTACAATAAGGGTATAATTAAGACCATTGATGGCTCCTCATTACCATGCTTAGGCTAATGTTTTCTTTCTTTTTTCTATATATAGCATTTGTTATGATAAATAGCAACATAAACATTTAGAAATTATAGCAACAACATGCCACAGTTGTAATTCTGTCAGGACCATTGACATCAAAGATGATTGATGATTAGCATATTTGGATTGGCGACGGTATGGTTCTGTTCTGGGCAAGAACTCCCTGCGCATCCATGCAGCCTAGCACGGATAAGAGCAGGCAGAGCAGAGATAACCCTCCTTAGACCCCGATCAGACAGAACACGCTTTTCAGGTACTGCAGTGCACTGACTTTTTTGGTTGACGTCTTTTTATTTAGAAAAGGGCAGTGCGCGCTGCAGGTTTTTTTATGTTGCTTGGTCTAATCAAGGTAACCGTCACCACAACGGAAGGCCCGCCTCTCTATTCAATCGATTGGATAATGTGAATAACATCAGATGCTTTTCTGCTGTTGATTTTTTTTTTGCAGGCGCTCAGTGAACTCCTACAAAACGCTAGGGGCAGCAGGGCGGCTAAAACCCAAACAACATGCAACAAACACTCGCTGGCAATAGAAAACTATTTTAAAAAGGCACTCCTCACTGCAAAAAAAAACATGTTCTGTCTAAAATGCAGTGCCAATACCAGATATCCTTACACTGTAAAAATAAAAAAAAAATTCAAGTGACTGATCACATCAAAAAATTTCAGTTGGCTGAATTTAATTTCTGTGCATTAAATTGCATCAATTCACAGAATTTCAATTCGGCCAACTGAAACATTTAGATGTGATCAGTCACTAGAACATTTTCAATTGGAGACAGCTCTGCCGTTCGAATCATACCCTGCGTCTCAATCAGCTCCCTAGTTCACTAGTCATGGCACTGATCAGGACATAAGTCAATGGGCTGACTCCCTGATCAGTGCCCTGACAACTGAACTAGGGAGCTGATTGAGACGCACCCATAGCGAATACATGACCCGGAAGAGGAGGAGCGCCGCTATCGCGTGAGTTCACGTCCGAGACCTACACGGAAGACAATATCTTGGCAGATAAAGTCATTATTTAGATTTTTTTTTCCGCACAAAAACTGTTCTCGCCGCTTGGTACAATTATTGTACAGCCACTGTAGTGAGATGGACTTTGTAACGAAGTCTTTAGTGCCTTTTATGGGTCAGATGCTTTTCTGCTGTTGTTTTTTTTTTTTTTTGCAGGAGCTCAGTGCACTCCTACAAAAAGCTAGGGGCAGCAGGGCGGCTAAAACCCAAACAACATGCAACAAACACTCGCTCCCAATAGAAAACTATTTTAAAAAGGCACTCCTCACTGCAAAAAAAAAACATGTTCTGTCTAAAATGCAGTGCCGATACCCAACGGTACCTTTTTTTCTATACTTTTGACATGTTTTCCTTACACTGTAAAAAAAAAAATTCAAGTGACTGATCACATCAAAAAATTTCAGTTGGCCGAATTTAATTTCTGTGCATTAAATTGCATCAATTCACAGAATTTCAATTCGGCCAACTGAAACATTTAGATGTGATCAGTCACTAGAACATTTTCAATTGGAGACATTTTTTTTCAGTGTAGTTTAGGTAAGTAATTAAAAAGCATGTCTAATTAATGGAAATCATGAAGCTTATACAACTTAACAACAATTTATTTATTAATACAATTTACATATTTAGGCCCCTATGAAATAGTAAAAACATTTTTACCAAAATTCCATTTCATTCCATTTTAATGGTTTAATTAAATGAATAACAATCAAAAAGCATGTCTATTTAATTGAATTCATAAAAACAACCATATATTATATAAATATTAAATATATAAGAAGCTTTTTCATAACAGGAATGACCTGTGTTAGTGATCGGGACTGAGAGTTAAATGTCTGGGATGAGCTTAGAGGAGTTCCGGAGAATGAGTGATGTATGGAGAAGTGTGTTTAGAGCACACCTGTCTGAATGTGTGATGGATAGAGTGTTAGAGATGAATGAGAGCGGAGGGGAAAGAGCACGCTTGATGAGGTTCTGATCTGAAACGCACGTCCCGACATCAGGTCAGAGGAAAAGTGTGAAAGGATTGAATTTGTCAAGCAGACAAATTATTGTTCTGGAATCTTATCAGCTCGCCAGTCAATTTCAGGCATGGAAATATCAGAGTGAAGGGCACCTTTCTCCCAACGATTATCATAAAATGAGCAAATTTAACATTCAGAGGATTACAACAACCATTAAAGGAAAGAAACACTCTTTACGCCATTATCATTCATCATCCCGCACATTAAACAATTCACGTTTTTTGTCCATACTATATTATTTACGTCATATTCATTCTATTTTGAAAGTGTCTACAGCAAAAAAAAAAGAAAACAATTTATTGCGTTCTGCAGCAGTCTGACCTGTTAGAACTGCTATGCTTTCAGTGCCTTCCGCTTTAGCTATAATGTGATTGTCATGGTAATTGTGTCACCTCTTATCACCGATTAGTTATGCAAGCAAGATAAAAAAAAGCCTTTGCGTACCATTCCTCTAATCCGCAATTAAAACTGTGAGCTGTTTGCTCACTTTGCGTTTTTCTAACTGAGGGCTGTGTGATACATTCCAGACCTCAAAGAACTTTTCGCTGATGTCCTTGCCAAAGTCATCGTCACATGTGGAAAACCAAAAATGAAAAGTTTTTATCATTCCTTTTCAACTATCAGCCCCCCTGGTACAGCCAGAGTGCGTTGAGGGGCACATTCATGACTAGATTATTGACAGAGCAAGTAAAGAGACAGTCTAAAGCAGCCTGATTATAACTTTCAGGGCTCACAGAGTTTCACGATTAACTAACTTCTCCATGACTTTCTATCTCACTAACTCTCCTCCTCTTGTCCTCTCCCTTTAGGTAATGAGCTTCTGTATCGTACCCGTGAAGGTGATGTGGTCCGCTTTAACATGGAGACCAACGAAAGCACAATCCTGGTGACAAACAGAAAGTTCGTAAGTGTCTATCCTCCCTATTCCACCTCTTTCTTCATCCTAAAATTGTGAAACCCTTTAAAGATATTAAAATTAAAGTTGTTCAAGTGCTTATTAAATGTTACTGCTCTTATTGTGCATGATTCACTCCAAAAAGTATTGTCACCCTAGGGTTAGTTCCAAAGGGTTAGTTCACCCAAAAATAAAAATTATGTCATTAATTACTTACACTAATGTCGTTCGACACCCGTAAGACCTCTGTTCATCTTCGGAACACAAATGAAGATATTTTTGTTGAAATCTGATGGCTCATAAAGGCCTTCATTGACACCAATGTCATTTCCTCTCTTAAGACCCATGAAGGCACTAAAGACGTCGTTACAAAGCCAATCTCACTACAGTGGCTCTACAAACATTTTATGAAGTGATGAGAATAGTTTTTGTGTGTAAAAAAACGAAATAACGACTTAAATAGTCCTAGGCCGATTTCAAAACAAAGTTTCGAACTGTTATGAATCAGCGCATTGATTCATGTTTCGGATAGCGTGTCAAACCACCAAACTGGTGAAATCACATGACATTGGGGATCCGAATCATGAATCGATACACTGAATCATAATGGTTTGAATCTTTGTTTTGAAATCGGCCCATCACTATATAAGTTGTTATATATTTTTTGCACACAAAAAGTATTCTCGTCGCTTCATAAAATTATTGTAGAGCGACTGTACTGAGATGGGCTTTGTAACGACATCTTTAGTGCCTTTTGTGGGTCTTGAGAGAGGAATTACATTGGTGTCAATGGAGACCTTTCTGAGCCCACGGATTTCAACAAAAATATCTTCATTTGTGTTCTTAAGTTGTCAAACGACATTAGGGTAAGTAATTAATGACAGAATTTTCATTTTTGGGTGAACTTACCCTTTAATAATGTCAGAATGTGATTGCATTGACATAAAAAAACAATACAAACAAATATGTAATTGCATATTTATTAGTTCCCTATATCGAGGGAACTTCGCACTGCGTCGGAACGACGATTTGGGGATACTCCCTTAGCATGAACGCGTCTGAAGTATGAATGAAACTAGTCCAATCCTTATTGGTCCTACGTCATGACGTAGATGTGACGGCATACCCGGAAGCTATAAAGGGGAGCCCGGCGCATAGTAGCGTCAGTTATCGCTCTTCAGCATAACGCTCTGTGTGTGTTTGAACATTGTCTGTCTATTTATTGTTGTCTGTCCCATATATATACATATATTATATCAGTAAGAGACCTAGAACGAAGATATGTCTAGTTCTGAGTTTAAGAGGTGCGTGCATCCGTGTCCCCGCTACATCTCGGGAACGGACACGCACTCTCTTTGTGTACAGTGCCTGGGCGTTCAGCATGCTCAGGCGGCTCTCGAGGGAGCCGCCTGCAGCCACTGCGAGCTGCTGACGCTCAGGGTGCTGAGGTCTCGGTTGGCGGTCTTTGACGAGGCCGGCCAACCACGCGAGCCCCGTGGTTCTGGGCCTGCGTCCGCTGAGGCGGCGCGGCGTCGCAGATCATGGGGCTCGCAGCTGGACGTATCAGCGGAGATTGAGACTGCCGAGGCACTTTCTCAATCTTCCTCTGATAGTTCAGAGATTCTCCCACCTCGTGTGGAAGCCCGCGAAGCGGCTTCTTCCCCCGGGGTGGAGAATCAGATGTTGATTCTCTCCGGATCCGAGGATCCGGAAGATATCAACATCGAGGCGGGTGGGGCCGCATATATGTCACCACCGCACCCACCCGCCCAAGAGGAGCTTATCGAGGTACTGACTCGTGCCGTGGCCAAGTTAAATATCAATTGGCCACAAGAGAGGCAGGAAGTCCAGCCATCCAGCAGGCTGGACGACCGGTTTCTCTCGCGCCGGGCTCAGTCGCCTCGCCGGGGCTTGCCGTTCTTTCCGGACCTGCACAACGAGTTGTGTAGGTCCTGGAATAGACCATACTCCGCGCGCATTTCCAACCCCCCAGTATTAGATTATGCTAATGTCATGGGTGCGCGCGAGGCAGGCTACGGGACGATGCCGCGGGTGGAAGATGCTCTCGCGAGCTATCTGTCACCCGAATCGGCATCGTCCCTAAAAGCCCCGGTACTGCCCACCAAGCCATGCAGGGACACATCAGCGTTGGTGGGCAGGGCATATATGGCGGCGGGTCGGGCTGGTAGCGCTCTGCACACGCTATCGATATTGCAGGCGTACCAGGCCGACCTATTAAAAGAGCTGGACGAGGGAGAAGGCCCCTCCCCGGAGGATGTATTAGAGCTTAGGAAGGCTGCTGATCTGTCTCTCCGCGTCACCAAGGAGACGGCCCGCGCCATCGGCCGCTCCATGGCCTCTATGGTGACAGTGGAGAGACACTTATGGCTAAATCTGTCTGGGATGAAGGAGAAAGATAAGACTTTTCTCCTAGACTCCCCGATCTCGCCTTCTGGCCTGTTCGGCGACGCCGTTAATTCGGTCGTCGACAGGTTTCAGGAGGCGAGAAAACAGTCAGCAGCCTTCGGACAGTTTCTCCCTCGTCGGCCAAAACCAGCAAAGGCTGCCACTAGTGGGCAGCCGCAGCCGTCAGCCAGCTCCTCGCACCGTCAGGTGCAAAAAGAGAGCGTCGCTTCTAGAGCCCCTCCTCCGGGAGCTTGGCAACAGAGGCGGCGCTCTCACCAGCAGGCTTCCGTGCAGAAGGGCGATCTAAGGAACGTCCTTCTCGCTAAGAAGGCTGCTGGGAAGAAGTCCTAGCTGTGGTAGGGCTTCAGAGAGCGGTCCCCCTCGCGCGGGAACAACCGAGGTTGTCTCTCGCGCGACGCTCTCGAAGGGAAAACGATGTGGTAATCCCGCCGTCACAGACGCTTCGGGCCACATCGTTTTTCCTAGGGCACGTTTCGATCCAGTCGCCTCGAGTAAGACCTGCGACTGGGCGGGACGAGTGTCCAAATATCGAAAATCGTATTTCGTCCCCTGCCGGGCATCCGCTTCAGGGGACGGGAAACGAGACTCAAATAACACCCGAGACCAGCCTCGAGAGGCTGATTCCCTTAGTAGATTATCTCGGCGCATGGAAATGCCTTCCGAATATATCCACATGGGTCCTGCGTACTGTAGAAATAGGGTACAGACTGCAGTTTGATCACCCCCCGCCAAAGTTCAATGGGGTGACATGGACTGCAGTGGTGCCAGAGCGGGTTCGGGTAATGGAACAAGAAGTAAAATCCTTGCTGGCAAAGGGGGCCATAGAGTGGGTCCCGCCGTCGGAGAGGGAGGCCGGGTTCTACAGCCGGTACTTTATAGTTCCAAAAAAGGATGGAGGGCTTCGGCCGATTTTAGATCTGAGGTATCTGAACCGGTCTCTGAGGAGATTCAGGTTCAAGATGTTAACCATTCCCACAATCGTGAGTCAGATCCAGCCCAAGGACTGGTTCGTCACGATAGATTTAAAAGACGCCTATTTTCATGTCTCCATCCTTCCATGCCACAGGAAGTTTCTGAGGTTCGCTTTCGGGGGCGAAGCGTACCAATATCGAGTGCTTCCCTTCGGTCTAGCTCTTTCCCCTCGCACGTTTACCAAATGTATGGATGCAGCTCTGGCTCCATTGAGACTTCAGGGCATCCGGGTACTAAATTACATCGACGACTGGCTTATACTGGCCCAGTCGTCCGTAATGGCAGTTCAACATCGAGATGTAGTTCTAGCACATATCCAACGCTTGGGGTTGAGGCTCAACACAAAAAAGAGCGTGTTGGCGCCAGCCCAGAAAACGACCTTTCTGGGGGTAGTATGGGATTCGGTTTCGATGCGGGCGCAACTCTCCCCCGCACGAATCAAGACCATTCTGGCGGTAGTCTCAAGAATAAAGCTAGGCCAGAGTATCACTGTGAAACACTTTCAGATAGTGTTAGGGCATCTAGCGGCAGCGTCCAACATTATTCCGTTCGGCCTGCTACATATGAGAGCTCTACAGTGGTGGCTGAAAACCAAGGGGTTTTCCCCCAGAGGGAACCCATTCCGTATGATCAGAGTCACGCGCAAATGCCTTCGGGCTCTAGGTATATGGAAGAAAGCTTGGTTTCTGTCCCAAGGGCTAGTCCTGGGAGCATCATGTTGCCGGAAAACCGTTTCAACAGATGCTTCCCCAACTGGTTGGGGCGCGGTCATGGAAGGCCGCTTTGCGAGGGGTCTATGGGAGGACCATCATTCAACCTGGCACATAAACTGCCTGGAAATGATGGCGGTTTACAGGGCTCTCAGGAGTTTCCTCCCAGAGCTTCGCGGGTACCACGTTCTAGTCCGTACAGACAATACGGCTGTCGTGGCATATCTGAACCACCAGGGGGGGTTGAGGTCGCGCCCGCTATGCAAACTGGCGCATCTCATTCTTCGCTGGTCACAAGACAGACTGTTATCCCTCAGGGCAATGTATATCCCGGGGATACAGAATCAGGGGGCAGATATACTATCGAGGCAAGGGCTGAGGCCCGGGGAATGGCGGCTCCACCCAGAGGTGGTGGAGGCGATGGTCAGGAGGTTCGGCCCAGTGGAAGTGGATCTGTTTGCGTCTCGAGAGACGTCCCACTTCCCACTGTGGTTCTCCCTCACGCACCCAGCCCCGCTGGGGTTGGACGCCATGGTACAGACGTGGCCGAGGCGGCGTCTGTATGCATTTCCCCCCGTCGCTCTGCTCCCAGGGGTCCTGGAGAGGGTTCGGCAACAGGGAGTCAGTCTCCTGCTGGTAGCTCCTTGTTGGCCAACTCGGGTATGGTTTTCGGACATAATAGCGCTGCTGGCGGATCACCCGTGGCAGGTCCCTCTGAGGAGGGACCTCCTATCGCAGGCGGGGGGCACAATATTTCACCCCCGCCCCGAAATCTGGAACCTCTGGGTCTGGCCCCTGAGGGGGCCAGGTTCCGAGAGGAGGGCCTGCCGGCAGACGTTATAGAGACCTTACTTAGCTCTAGGGCCCCGTCTACTAGGAGATTGTACAGCCTCAAGTGGAATGTTTTCGTCACTTGGTGTAGAGAACGTGAGGTGGACCCAGTTAACTGCCCAGTGGCTTCAGTACTGGAGTTCCTCCAAGATCGTTTCTCTGCAGGGCTTACCCCGTCCACACTTAAGGTGTATGTGGCAGCTATTGGAGCTTTCCACGCTCCGTTAGGTGATGGGCCTTTGGGTAGGCATCAATTGGTTGTACGCTTCCTTCGTGGGGCGCGTAGGTTAAGACCTGTAGTGCGTACCAGAGTTCCAACCTGGGATCTGGCAGTGGTTCTC
This sequence comes from Pseudorasbora parva, assembly GCF_024679245.1. NCBI lineage: Eukaryota > Metazoa > Chordata > Actinopteri > Cypriniformes > Gobionidae > Pseudorasbora > Pseudorasbora parva. Next base: position 28,217,174 of record NC_090195.1, read on the forward strand.
GAAGGCCTGGCTGAGGCCCCCTTCGAACCACTGGAGACAGCAGAACCTAAGAATCTAACGCTTAAAGTGGCGTTCCTCCTAGCTATTACCTCTCTCAGGAGAGTGGGAGATCTTCAAGCTTTGGCCATCACGCCAACCTGCTTGGAGTTTGCCCCGGGAGGAGTAAAGGCCGTACTACACCCTAGGCCAGGGTATGTGCCGAAGGTTCCATCCAGTACGGTCAGATCTTTGGTTCTTCAGGCATTTCATCCTCCGCCCCATGTGACGGCGGAAGAAGGGAGATTATTCCTTTTGTGTCCAGTTCGGGCCCTAAGGATCTATCTGGAAAGGTCAGCTCAGTGGAGGAAATCAGACCAACTTTTAGTGTGTTTTGGCTCACCCAAGAAAGGGCTGCCTGCGTCAACCCCTACTATTAGTAATTGTGCAGGCAATAGCCTTGGCATATCAGGTGCGCAATCTGCCTTCACCTATTGCCTTGAGAGCCCACTCGACTAGAGGCATGGCCTCTTCGGTGGCCCTTCTGTCCGGAGTCCCTATGCAGGACATCTGTGAAGCGGCTGGCTGGGCTACTCAGCACACATTTATAAGGTTTTACAGCCTACGCCTCCCTGCGACCCCCGGCGGCAGGGTACTCCAGTCCTGATTGTGCCTGGTCTCCAGCTCACAATAGGGCAGGCGTATCCTTGGTGTGGCCTAGTGGGTACTCGTTCCCCAAATCGTCGTTCCGACGCAGTGCGAAGTTCCCTCGATATAGGGAACGGCTCGGGTTATGTATATAACCCTTGTTCCCTGAGAGGGAACGAGCACTGCGTCTCGTCGCCACACCGCGTATCGCCTGAGAGCGTTATGCTTCATCACGATAATTGACGCTACTATGCGCCGGGCTCCCCTTTATAGCTTCCGGGTATGCCGTCACATCTACGTCATGACGTAGGACCAATAAGGATTGGACTAGTTTCATTCATACTTCAGACGCGTTCATGCTAAGGGAGTATCCCCAAATCGTCGTTCCGACGCAGTGCTCGTTCCCTCTCAGGGAACAAGGGTTATATACATAACCCGAGCCGTTTTCCTTGCCATTGCTCTATAGATTGGCCAGTCTTACAAATATATAAACACTACGATCAGTTTTAAGTGTGTAACCATTAAATATCAACATGAACTATCAATTCAAAATCATATTCAATGCATATTTATACTCGGTAACACCTTTACACTCGGTCACGGTGCTTGATGAACAAGGGAACGTCTGCCAATTCCACCATGCAGTTGAAACAACATAATTTGTATGAATTAGAATTACTTTTAACATTTAAAAACAGACATTTTAAAATTCCACAGCCTTGTTGCAGTCTAAAAAACTGACTCAATAATGCACACAATTGGAATTTAAACATTTAAACAACAAAAAAAGTATTTTTATTTTATAAAACTATACATTTCAACCACTTGGTGGAATTGGCAGACGTTCCCTTGGTCATCAAGCGCCGTGATCGCGAGTAAAAACGTTCACAAGTATAAAAATGCAGCTATAATGCATGTAGGTGATTTTGGATTGATATTTCATGTCGATATACAATGGTTACACACTTAAAACTGATTGTAGTGTTTATATCTTTGTAAGACTGGCCAATCTATAGAGCAATCCCAAGGAAAACTAACTTTACCGGACTCCTCGATGGTCGGGAGCATTTCTGTAGTGTTGTGGTGATTCCGTTGTGTTGTGGCGATTTTGTTGTGTTGTGGATTAAATCTGCTGTTTTGTGGCGATTTCTTTGTGTTGTGGTTTAATTTAGTATGGCTGCACTACTGGGCCACCGTACTTGTGTGACCTCTAACAAAATATACTCACGCCAGCAAGAAAAAAGTTAGCAAAATGTGGCCATTTGGTTGCAGTCTGGAGTCCTGAATTAGTCAACTAGTTTTATCGCACTCCGAAAGCCCCCTCGTGGTCGGAAGCATTTCTGTTGTGTTGTGGCGATTCCGTTGTGTTGTGGCGATTTCGTTGTGTTGTGGCTTGTTTCCGTTGTGTTGTGGCGATTTCGTTGTGTTGTGGCTTGTTTCTGTTGTGTTGTGGCGATTTCGTTGTGTTATGGCTTGTTTCCGTTGTGTTGTGGCTTGTTTCCGTTGTGTTTTGGCTTGTTTCCGTTGTGTTGTGGCTTGTTTCCGTTGTGTTGTGGCTTGTTTCCGTTGTGTTGTGGCGATTTCGTTGTGTTGTGGCTTGTTTCTGTTGTGTTGTGGCGATTTTGTTGTGTTGTGCCTTGTTTCTGTTGTGTTGTGGCGATTTCGTTGTGTTGTGCCTTGTTTCCATTGTGTTGTGGCTTGTTTCCGTTGTGTTGTGGCGATTTCGTTGTGTTATGGCTTGTTTCTGTTGTGTTGTGGCTTGTTTCCGTTGTGTTGGGGCGATTTTGTTGTGTTGTGCCTTGTTGCCATTGTGTTGTGGCTTGTTTCCGTTGCGTTGTGGCGATTTCGTTGTGTTGTGCCTTGTTTCCGTTGTGTTATGCCTTGTTTCCATTGTGTTGTGGTGATTTCGTTGTGTTGTGGCTTGTTTCCATTGTGTTGTGGCGATTTCGTTGTGTTATGCCTTGTTTCCATTGTGTTATGCCTTGTTTCCATTGTGTTATGCCTTGTTTCCATTGTGTTTTGGTGATTTCGTTGTGTTGTGGCTTGTTTCCGTTGGGTTTGGGGCGATTTCGTTTTGTTGTGGCTTGTTTCCGTTGTGTTGTGGCGATTTTGTTGTGTTGTGGCTTGTTTCCGTTGCGTTGTGGCGATTTCGTTGTGTTTTGGCGATTTTGTTGTGTTGTGGCGATTTCGTTGTGTTGTGGCGATTTTGTTGTGTTGTGGCGATTTCGTTGTATTGTAGCGATTTTGTTGTGTTGTGGCGATTTTGTTGTGTTGTGGCGATTTCGTTGTGTTGTAGCGATTTTGTTGTGTTGTGGCGATTTCGTTGTGTTGTAGCGATTTCGTTGTGTTGTGGCGATTTCGTTGTGTTGTGGCGATTTCGTTGTGTTGTGGCGATTTTTCTTGTGTTGTGGCTTGTTTCCGTTGAGTTGTGGCGATTTCGTTGTGTTGTGGCTTGTTTCCGTTGAGTTGTGGCGATTTCGTTGTGTTGTGGCTTGTTTCCGTTGTGTTGTGGCTTGTTTCCGTTGTGTTTGGGGCGATTTCATTTTGTTGTGGCTTGTTTCCGTTGTGTTGTGGCGATTTTGTTGTGTTGTGGCGATTTTGTTGTGTTGTGGCTTGTTTCCGTTGCGTTGTGGCGATTTCGTTGTGTTTTGGCGATTTTGTTGTGTTGTGGCGATTTCGTTGTGTTGTGGCGATTTTGTTGTGTTGTGGCGATTTCGTTGTGTTGTGGCGATTTTGTTGTGTTGTGGCGATTTCGTTGTGTTGTAGCGATTTTGTTGTGTTGTAGCGATTTTGTTGTGTTGTGGCGATTTCGTTGTGTTGTGGCGATTTCGTTGTGTTGTGGCGATTTCGTTGTGTTGTGGCTTGTTTCCGTTGTGTTGTGGCGATTTCGTTGTGTTGTGGCTTGTTTCCGTTGTGTTGTGGCTTGTTTCTGTTGTGCTGTGGCTTGTTTCCGTTGTGTTGTGGCTTGTTTCCGTTGTGTTGTGGCGATTTCGTTGTGTTATGGCTTGTTTCCGTTGTGTTGTGGCTTGTTTCCGTTGTGTTGTGGCGATTCCGTTGTGTTGTGCCTTGTTGCCATTGTGTTGTGGCTTGTTTCCGTTGTGTTGTGGCGATTTCGTTGTGTTGTGCCTTGTTTCTGTTGTGTTGTGGCGATTTTGTTGTGCTGTGCCTTGTTTCTGTTGTGTTGTGGCAATTTTGTTGTGTTGTGCCTTGTTTCCGTTGTGTTGTGGCGATTTTGTTGTGTTGTGCCTTGTTTCCATTGTGTTGTGGCTTGTTTCCGTTGTGTTGTGGCGATTTCGTTGTGTTATGGCTTGTTTCCGTTGTGTTGTGGCTTGTTTCCATTGTGTTGTGGCGATTTTGTTGTGTTGTGCCTTGTTGCCATTGTGTTGTGGCTTGTTTCCGTTGCGTTGTGGCGATTTCGTTGTGTTGTGCCTTGTTTCCGTTGTGTTATGCCTTGTTTCCATTGTGTTGTGGTGATTTCGTTGTGTTGTGGCTTGTTTCCATTGTGTTGTGGCGATTTCGTTGTGTTATGCCTTGTTTCCATTGTGTTATGCCTTGTTTCCATTGTGTTATGCCTTGTTTCCATTGTGTTGTGGTGATTTCGTTGTGTTGTGGCTTGTTTCCATTGTGTTGTGGCAATTTCGTTGTGTTATGCCTTGTTTCCATTGTCTTATGCCTTGTTTCCATTGTGTTGTGGTGATTTCGTTGTGTTGTGGCTTGTTTCCGTTGTGTTTGGGGCGATTTCGTTTTGTTGTGGCTTGTTTCCGTTGTGTTGTGGCGATTTTGTGGTGTTGTGGCGATTTTGTTGTGTTGTGGCTTGTTTCCGTTGCGTTGTGGCGATTTCGTTGTGTTTTGGCGATTTTGTTGTGCTGTGGCGATTTTGTTGTGCCGTGGCGATTTTGTTGTGTTGTAGTGATTTCGTTGTGTTGTAGCGATTTTGTTGTGTTGTGGCGATTTCGTTGTGTTGTGGCGATTTCGTTGTGTTGTGGCTTGTTTCCGTTGAGTTGTGGCGATTTCGTTGTGTTGTGGCTTGTTTCCGTTGAGTTGTGTTGTGGCGATTTTGTTGTGTTGTGGCGATCTTTTTGTGTTGTGGCTTGTTTCCGTTGCGTTGTGTCTTGTTTCCGTTTCGTTGTGGCGATTTCGTTGTGTTGTGGTTTAATTTAGCTTGGCTGCACCACTGGGCCACCGTACACAAGTGCCACCACAACATTTCCCAACTGTTAAGAGCTGCATTTTCTGTTGCATATGAAAAATATCAAAAGGCAAACAAAACACAACTGGAACGAAACCTATGGACAGTTGTTCAGCTCTGGCAGCGCAGCGCACATCAGAACAGGCTTACTTTTTCAGATCCAGTGAGAGAGTGTTTGAATTCGCCAAAATAATAATAACCGCTGTAAGACATACTATATCAGATCAAACAGTGCTGATGTGGAAACCAGGAGAAACATTGTGTCACCAATGAACAAGTTAAAGAAGGTTTTTCAGTCCACAAATCACCAACATTCACCATGGATTTAACTAACTGTAACCATGGTATTGTTTCAGTAACTGATGCAAGTCATTCATCAACAAGCAACATGCTCTGCAGTAGGGTTGTAATGATATATGGGTATGGCGTTTTATCATGGTAATGTAATATTATAGTATTGTGCACATTTGCTTATCTATGGTATTGGGTAAAAAAAAAAAAAAATCAGACAGAGAATCTTACCTGTGCATACACAACTTTTTTACCACTTGACTGCTTAGGGTGTTTTCACACTTGAGTCCTCTTTAAAAGAACTGAACTCAGACTCCTTTAAAGGTGCCCTAAAATGATTTAAAACTATATGTTTAATTGTTCTCTGATATCTACATAGAGGCTATGTGGCTTATTTAAGGGGACAAAAATGTCCAGATGCAGTTTTACAGGTCCATTTACAACCGTATAAATTGTCACTATGATGTAATGCTCTGTTTTTGCCTTATTTGGAAGAGTCATGAATATTAATGCAGAGCTCTGTGCATATGATTGGCTTATTTCAGAAGCTCACAGCTCACAGCAGTTCAGTGTAGCGGTGAGTCCTGACCGTCCTGACACAACACAGACCGACTAAATTCAACTTTAAGCAAAACATCTCAAATGGAGATTGAAAAAATGCAGCTTACTTGTTTCTTGGTGTTTTCAGACCATCCACAAGCGAGAAAGAGCATGCGTTCGTGCGGTTGCCAGATTTCAGTAATTAAATCCCCCAAACAGAGCTTTTCAGTGAAAAGAACACAATACTATCCAGTGTTTCACCTAAACATGTCCAATCTGACAACCATATGCACGCGTGAGCTCTCTCTCGCACACAGATGATCTGAAAATACCAATAAACAAGTAAGCTGTATTTCAGCAATCTTTATTTGAGATGTTCTGCTTAAAGCGTCATTCAGTCTACATTTTAGACTAGTCTTTTTTCGTCAACGATATTGCATGTTTATATAACGTTAGTCACAATGTAGGCTACGCAGTGACTGTGATATGTAGCCTAATCTGAAATACAAATAGGCAAAAACATCATAGGAAACACCATACTTCAGTTCTCAAAAATATAAATATATAACTTATATTTTTACAAAATGAATAGCCTTGTCAAATGACTATCGTTTTAACTTATATGGTGGAAAAGGTGACGTTTGCTAGAAGGATTGAGTGAACGATCTAAGCAAAGTATCTACGGTTGTATTTTGTATAGGGCTGGGTTTCGATTCAAATTTCAAGAATCGATTCGATTCCGATTCTCAAGATCTTGAATCGATTATCATTATTTAATTTGATTCGATCCGATCCGATCCGATCCGATTTTCAAGATTTAGATAAGTGTTTTTGAAGAAAGCATTTTTTTCCAGCTGTTACCTGAATTACAGGACTGTAGTTATGCAACATATTGATACTATTATTATAGACAATCAACTGCAAATGAATGGAGTATTGATGGTTGTAAAGAACAATCCCCCTTCCAGAGTGCTCTAGTCAGCAAACGCGCACTGTGGAGCTGTGCTGTCGCGCGCCGTCATGACAATGCAGCCATTACAACTTCCTTGGCAGTAAGAGCGCGCTGCAGTGAGAACGGCTGTGTTCTTCAGCACGGTGACGGCGGTATAACGTTAGGCTGTGTGTCCACCAAAGCGTTTTTAGCCAGCTGAAAACGTTAGGCGCTCAGCTGAAAACTCCCCGCTGTGAGCGCTTGAGAGCGTTTTGGCAGGCAGCGTTTTTTCTCCTCAGTTGAGACTTGCTTGTTGTTATGATACGGAAAATCCTACTCGCTCAGCGCCTCGGTGCGCTCCAGGCGTTCAAAAAACGTGGCGCTCTCATTTAAAATAATTGAAAATGCCAGCCAGTATTCTCTGTCCAAGGCGTTTCTGGAGTTTTCAAAAGCTGCCATGTTCGTTGTGTTAACGTCCTTCCACCTCGCGCGCATGCGTGAATTCAATGACACGGCAAATTTAAAATTCAATGTAGGCCTTTTATTAAATCGATCCTCTGAGTTATGGATCGATCTTTAGAAATTAATATGAAAATCGATTCAGAATTGGTGAATCGATTTTTTTCAACACAGCCCTAATTTTGTAATAAAAAAAAAAACAAAATTCAAAAATTGTTTAAACAGTCAATAAGTGGATACATCGCTACTTACTGCTTGCAGGAATACAGTTGTAATTAGCACTTTCTTCAGTTTAAAGACGCTGAGCGGAGCTTGCTTGAAATGGGCCGAACAAACGAAATCTTGAATTAAATTGTTGCGGTATCCGATTATAAATATCAACCATGACTGTTGACATTTTTTATCTGTGGGAAGGTTAGAAAAGTCATCAGGTCTCCTGAACAGCCTGGAACATGAAGTGTGTCCATGCGAGCAGCTTGTTTTGATGATTCGCTCCATTTCCGCCTGACAATGAACATGTTTGGACAGATGCAAATGTTGGGGCGTGCATATAAATGATCCCCAACGCTTGCATCACTGTTGGGTTTATGTTGAGAAGCACTTTTTTTTCAGTGGAGTTTTGGATTCACAAGATTTACATAAGAAGTAGGAGGCAATGATGTTTGAGACTCACAGTATGTGATGTCCATATACTGAACTCTTATTATTTCGCCATGGCCAGGTTAATTCAATTGTTCATCCTAGGGCACCTTTAAGGACCCTTTCACACCAACCTTGTTTGGTCCAGATTTTCGGACCCCGGACCACAGTCTGGACCAAACAGACAAAATGTTTAGTCTAGGTCCGGATCAAACTGAACAAGTTTTCTCAAGTCTGAAAGCATTATCTGATTCCGACTTTCAGACCATTTACAGGAAGTTCTTGTTTATGTTTAAATATTATAATGTTATTTTTAAAATGTCTAGGCTATATTGATTATGGAAAGTGAAAAGGTTTGTCAGAAGACACAAGATTAGAAAGGATTTTGACCACTTGGTTAAGTTTTGTTTTGTAGAAAGCCTTCCTTTAAAGTTAATTTCATTTTGTATAAATTGTATCTTAATTTCAGTCAATGTTTAATCAGCCAATTGCTTGGATTTAATAAATATTAATCAAATAGGCTATAGCATACAACAATCATGACATGGAGGCACTGGAGCGATCCCTTGCATTGCTCTTGAACATGTCTCATAACTAAACCGAAACTCAGCAGGCTATCGCCTTGCCTCACAGACATGAAAAAATATTTGTATAGAAAGCTTGAAGTGTTTAAAATGAAACAATTCGAAACGAAAATAAATAGTCAAGCAACGCGCACTGTTCACTAGTGGCAACAATACATCTGTGCATTTATTCTTGTTAAATACGCTGACATCAGACGCACGTCCGTTTACAAACCAATCAATGTCAATATGCAACCCACATAGATGACGACGACAGGGTGCAAGTGTGTCATGTAAAGTTTTTTAGTGCGCTTGCATAATTGCAATGTGAAACCAAACCAAAACTAACCGAATGTATAAAATGTATCAAAACATAAACTTTGGTTCAGACCATGGTGTGGATTTTCAGATGTGAAAATGCCCTAAGTGGAACAAAAGGTGTACCAAATGAAAAAGGCACCCAGTTATCTTCATGTTCAAACTGTCCCTGTCCCTGAAAGAGGACAGGGACATTATTATTATTATTATTATTATTATTATTATTATTATTATTATTATTATTATTATTATTATTATTGTTGTTGTTGTTGTTGTTGTTGTTATTTAAAATTACATTTCTTCAAATGCTTTGAATAAACTCAACTCTAAGTTTATATTTTACATCAAAATATACATTTTGTTGCAATACTACATCCATATTCTTGCACTATATCACACATATATCTTTATAAATAACATTTATTTTCAATGTTTTTTCCTTGAATCAAGTTGTGATTCAATTCTTGAATCAAGAAAATGCAAATGAAATAAACTGCTTTAAATTTTGCCGCTTATGGTGTTTTCAGCATGTGACATAAACGTGAACATGAACAGATCACTGTGAAAAATATTGTTGGCTTAATTTAAAGTAAGTTACCTGGTTGCCTTAATTTTGAGTTCATTGAAATAAAATAAAAATTGTGTTAATATAATAAAGGAGATTTGTTTAAAGCTACACAGTGTGATACCGTCAACACGGTGCCATCGAGTGTTAAAACACGAAAGGCGAAGCTTGAATTTATGGGTATGTCCCTCTTTGGCTAATGTACTTTCAAGATGGAGGGGCAACATGGCGACCAGCATTCGAACCCCTCACCTGTATGTATTTTCAATGGCAAGAGAATACGAGATTTTCAATCTTACGAGAATACTTTATCACTTGAAAGAAGTAAATATACATTAATGAGCACATATATTTTTAGTGTTTTTAGCTAAGAATAAACAAAAAAAAAGTTACACAGCGTAGCTTTAATCAACAGAAACTCAAAACATTATGTGATCTGAACCACATTAATTCTCCAAGTTAATTTGACAAAAACTATATTTTTACAATGCAGAGCTGCTCTGTGAGAACGCTTAAACAGCTTTTCATCATTTTATTTGAAAAAATAAATAGTCAAATACATTTTTTACGTTTTACTCAAGTTTAAAGTATATACACATAGTATAAAAACACAAAGTATATAACATATTTATATGTTTTATATACCGTATGTTATGTTTTAATTTAGTAAATCTCTGTTGTGCAACACTTTGTTAAAAGTTGTTAAAGTTGTTAAATTTTAATTTGATTACATTTTAAAACATGCTTTCATTTGATTACCGCCATTTTTGATTATATATTTGTATTAAATTATACAAATTAAAAATAAATCTGAAATAAAATACATATAATGCATTATTATTGATAAAAAAAGTTGTTAATCTAAAAATCCATAATCTATTATTAAATTGAATAGATTAATTCAAGTTTTAAAGATTTAAGTTTTTGAACAAACAAATGGTTTCAAGTTTGTTATAATAAAGCATTTTTTTCAACAAAAACAAGTGTTTCATACGTTTAACTGTCATTTTAACTGATGGCTGATTGTTTAATAATACATACCATGAAACCATGATATTTTCTGAGACGTTATCAAACTGTGAAAATCTAATACCATTACAACCCTACTCTGCAGTATAAATTACTCCTCCGTGTCACACAACAGATCATTGTGCTGACACCTCTGTTGTTTTTAATAGAGCTGAAAGCATCCATCATTAGAGCAATGTTCTGTGTAGCTCGTTAACAGCCTCAGATCGTTAAAGTGGGGCTGGCAGGATGCAAAACATTGGAGGCAAGGACAAAGAACATGATGTTTGTTCAGAATCAAAGAGTTGGAGCTCTGATTAATGCCACGCTCTCCCTGTGTCTGCGCGATGTAATCTATCACAGTCATTTAAGGAATATGGTAATGAAAACCTTTTCTCTTTTCACTTTCCAGGAAATGTACAAAGCCAGCAAATATGAGGTTTCCCCAGATATGAAGCTCGTTCTGCTGGCCTACAACGTGCAGCTGGTGAGTCCTGTGTTTATTTGGGTGTTGTGTGTGTCTGTTGAGATGAAAGTAATCTTGGCACGATGTGAAAGGGCCACCACACTCCACCGCCTTACCAGAACCAAATACACCCTGCTGGAGTGATAGAAAATGAGCACACTCACACACACACATCCCTACTGCCAGCTGAGAGAGAGGAGGACAGAGTCTGTTTTCACACTTGATTTGATTGGTTGGTCTGAACTCAAGCTCTAGTCCACCATCATCTCTCTCTCTCTCTCTCTCTCTCTCTCTCTCTCTCTCTCTCTCTCTCTCTCTCTCTCTCTCTCTCTCTCTCTCTCTCTCTTTTCATATTGTATTATACAGTGTGTCTCTGAACCATGGGGTGACTGTGGGAATTAGCTGCAGATGTTGCTAGCTAGGTAACAATTCAAGTAATAGAAGACGCACCAAAACATTTGAAGCTGCTTTGAAACAATCGACATTATAAATAAAAGTGACTTGAAAGGTGACAAAATGTTCCCAAAGTAATATAAATGAATAACTGAAAATTTTAGTGAACTGTCATTTCCAGACCTTAAAAATAATAAAAAGTTTAAAATTGTATATAACAGTTCACATTCATAAACTGTAAAAAACATTTAATTTTGATATTGAAAAATGTTGATATTTGAAAAAAAAAACTATTTTAAAATTATTTTCATATTAAATTGTAATAAAATGACTTCTTTTGTATTCATATTAATTTTATTACACTTATTTATGAGATATATTCTAAATACATTTTTACTAGATAGTGTTATCAACACTGCCTTTGATAGTTTTGCATCTTAAAAACTTAAAAATATTGCATTTTAATAATTTTACTAATACATTTTGTTAATAGTATTGATATTAATTTAATCATCCCTACTCATAATTTCCTACCATTTGAACTACTATTTTACTATTTTTCAATGTTTTTTTCCAGCCAGCGGTCCCCACTTTTTAAAAGGCTTATAAATCATACAGGATGATTTTTTTTTAGAAAGTAAAAATGGAGAATGTTTCATGTGATGGGTAGGTTTAGGTTTAGGGGCAGTGTAAGGGGATAGAAAATACGGTTTGTGCAGTATAAAAACCATTACGTCTATGGAGAGTCCCCACAAAGACAGTGAACCAGACATGTGTGTGTATGTGTGTGTGAAATATTTTAGTTTCAGTCTTCATTATTGTAGTTAACCAAATACACTTTCCTTTAAAAAAAAAATCAGAATTTCTCCACAAGAGTCACACCACACACATTTTCCACACACATACTGTGCATTATCCATGTCAAAGATTTCAGATCCACCCTGCCATTTATTTAATCTATTATTTTTCAGTTTAATTTAAAATATTAGTAATAGTTTATGTTTTAGTTCCAGTGTTGGACAGTAACGCTGTTCCACAATAATTAAGCTAAAGGCCCCGATATTCTCATGGTCAAGTTCTTTTTCATTCTCCACTTAAGGGTCAAGTTCGAAATGCGTAAAATGACCAACTGTTAACGAACATTTAATGATGCACACACTGCTGAGAGCGGTGTTTAGATGAATATGCAGATATCAACAGCATGCTTTCCTTTCAATAACAAAATTAACCCAACAAAAATGACAGCGGTGAGAAAACATCAGTTTAGAAAGCATCTGATCATAGTGATGTGGTTATGTTTGCACAAGCTCTGCAATTAAATCATGTCTCGTTTATTTATATAAGACGTTGTACAGTATATTATTTAAAAGCAAGTAGCTTTACAGTATTAAACATGAAAAAAATATTTCTACTATGAAGCGACTCTCCAGTATGTTCATGTTTTTACTCGTCTGACTGTGAAGTAATGAACAGAGAGATTTCAACGTTAAAGAAAATGGAGCCACACCCAACCATTACATCATCACCTAGGACTAAATGTAGACTAAATGTAGGTGTTTTTCAGCCAGAGCAAGCTTTTCCAGAAAGTTTACTATAACAATTAGACCTGTCACGATAACAAATTTTGCTGGATGATAAATTGGCCAAGAAATTATTGCGATAAACGATAATATTGTCATTCTGAGACCATTTTCATCTAACATAATGATAATGGGATTAAAATTCAGGTACACCTTTTCAAAGATCAATAAACTTTAATTTCTAAAGACTATTTAACACAAAAAAATGGAAAACATTTTAAATAACCACAATAAATTAACAAAACAACCAAAAACAATAAAAGTATGGACTCCCAGTCTGTTTAAAAAATGCATTTAAATAAGTACAAAAAACAATAAATAAAATGGATGAAAACTGCAGTAGATGATTGTGTTTTAGGAGCATATTAGCGGCGGCACGGTTCGGTTTGTATCACGGTTTTAGACTCAAGGTTTTCCGTTCTGTACGGTTCTTGTTGTTGTTTTTTTTCTTTTAATCCAGAAATGTACTTCAGCATATGATATATTAAATCTCGAGCGCGAGAGTGCGCGCGGCAAAAATGACGTCGACGCGGAGTGCGCGAGACCCCATTGCGTTGTGCATGTCAAATTTCGTAACTTTGCGTGTGGCTCCGCAACCGAAGAGCCATGAATTCCAGACGAATCTGCTGGCCGAGAATGGCGTCTCATCACAACGCACCCGGTCTGCACATCGAGTATAAACATCTCCCCAAAGGACGAGGCGCGCACAGTCAACGAGAGAGATGAGGAAAACATAAAGCATGCACATGGCAATTATCACGGCCGGAAAAATTATCGAGCTCATTTTTTTAATCATGCGATTAATTGATTTATCGACTATCGCGACAGGCCTAATAACAAGCTTGTTTCGAGCTCCCAAAACGAATATCAAACAAACTTTTTTTTCAGCGTAATATTGTTTGAAATTACATCACAGTTTTGCTTGAAGTATATCAGGCCAAAAGGTCCCCTAAAAGTGAAAATTACCCCATGAATTACTTACCCTCAAGCCATTCTGGCTGAATAAAACCACTTCCAGGTTCATGCTTCACGCCCACACACCGGGTTTGTATTGCGTGAAGCGGTCACCTTGTCATTTCTTAATTATAACAAGAAAATAGACTGTCTAAAAAGATATGTGACCAGGGCCCGTATTTATCAAGCTTCTCAAAGTGCTATTTTAGTCTTAAGTGCTGAGAATTCATGACATTTACTCCTACTTTCAAACTTAAGTATAAAAGCAAGTTATCAAATTTCTTAAAGCTAAGAATCACTCTTACTCTCCCAGTTATTTAAGACAGCTCGAGAGGTCTCTCAAGTGGTTAGGAGTTGCCAGTAGGGGCTTGTGATGGCGCTATGGAGACAGAGACGTGCGCAAATCTTTCAATAGAGGGAGAATGTGTTCGAAATGTTTGACGACAAATAGTTCATCAAACAGTATCGTTTAGACAGAGCAGACATCATCTTTTTCAGCACTGGTTAATGTTGGATTTTATAAAAAATTCAGTGATTGGTTCATGCCTATGACATCATCCAAAATTCCATTTGTGGCACAGCAAAGTGTCGTAAATCCACTCTAAGACTAGCACTTAAAGGGTTACTTCAGCGATTAGCATATGGCTTTGTATCAGTAGAAACCCTGGAATATATTAAAATTATTGTGCTTTCCCCCCTCATATCTCCCTGAGACAAGAGATTTATGCATTTTATTTCTGGAAAAATTCCTCCTATGATGCAAATTGATGATTTTTGCATCATAGGAGGAATGTTTGCCCAAAGGCTAAAGACTACAGCCAGCAGAGGGAGCCATTTCCGCATGTTTTGAATCTGCGCATGGGGGATGGGAGATAACACTCAGCTTGCAGGGAGAGCTCAGCTCAGCTTACAGGCACTCATTTAAACGGAGCTATGGTGAGCAATGTAAGTGTTTTAACTTCTCAAATTAATTTCTATGAAAGTTAAGCTTGCAAAGGCATGAACTGAAACGCGCCAGACTGAACTCGCGTTGTGAATGTATGCCGCGAGTGTAGTCGCGATTACCTCAGCTCTCATCACTCCTGCAGTTAGTGCTCAGTGCTGTGATACTCGCGCGGCGACTCACTCATTATATTGAACAGACACGTTCAGTTTTTAATTGTAGTGTCTTCTCTAACTCAGTCACAGTAATCAAGTTGGTGGCGTTGGGAATGGCCTCACAGGGCAGCGATGCATTCTGGGAATTGTAGTCTTTCATCCCCATGGGACAAAAATACATTTTCTGTCTTTTCTCAGTCTAGAAGACACCAAATTCAAAAATAATTTCACATTTCTACTGCATTGATGAGCCAGTTTAAATACAGATTCATCTTCCCAGCGCTGAAGTACCCCTTTAAGATCTAGTCCTACACTTTACTTAAAGTATGATTGGGATGCTTGATAACTAACTTTTAAGTGCAGCTTTGAGCCAAGAATTTTTTTACTCTTAAGTCAATTCTTAGCAGTGTTCTTCTGAGTAATTCTAAGATGTTTGATAAATACGGGCCCAGGTGTACAGCAAACAAGCTAACACAGAAATACGTTTTTATAAGCTTTCGACCCCCCAAAAAAACAAGCGTTTAAGGTGACAAAAGTGGATGCAGGAAAGAAAATGTGAAGCTGTTTAGTCAAAAATGTCAGTTTTGTATATTATATTTCCTGTCGCTGATTACATTCCCCTCCAGTAGGCGTAGTTTTCAGCGTAATATAACATGTCGCGCTCTGTCTCAATTGCCTTTATCCACTTTTGTGTCCTTAAACGCTTGTTTTTTTGGTCAGCAGCTTATAAAAACGTATGTGTTTTTTAGCTTGTTTGCTGTGCGCCTTGTCACATATCAGCTTTCAGGCATTGTTCTTTTTTATGTTATAAGACAGAAATGACAAGGAGTCTGCTTCACACAATACAAAGTCAATGGAGACAGTTGGTTGGTTAACCCCTCACACCCCACACAGTTCAAGATGCTTGCGCTACATCCGAGGGCATTGTCGCACCAGTTACAGTTTCTTTGTAAGATGAATACGGAAGGCGTTCCCCGGAAGCTAGATATTTTGCTTTATAACATGTTAAATATGGATATTTTTCTTACACAGACCCATCAATTCACTTCAGAAGGTCTTTATTAACACACACACACACACACACACACACACACACACACACACACACACACACACACACACACACACACACACACACACACACACACACACACTCACACACACACACCCCAGCCTCAAGGATTACTTTTATAATGGGAGGATGCACTGGTCTTAATTTTGGCCTGCCCTTCACAGCCATTATAATGCTTGGAAGACATATTTTGATATAACTGATTTTATTCGTCTAAAAGAATAATGTCATACACCTAGGATGGCTTGATCATGGGAATTTACATTTTTGGGTGAACTATCCCTTTAACACAGAGAAGATTCGTGTTGCGCACCTAAACATCTTCCACAACAAACCAGACTGTGTTTATGCAGACTTGGTCCTGCACCTAAAGCTTTAGTGTGAAAGCAAATGTTGAAAGTACACACACTTCAGGTGACGAGTTAGTTTGATCAGGGCAGCTGTCGTTACAGAGCTGAAGAGACGGAGGAGAAGGTGTCATCAGTGCTGCGACAGTGACACCAGAGCACTTCACACACACATGACAAGAAAGAGTGAGCCAAAGGAAAGAGTGCGAGCGCTGCTTCTAGTTTGTTATTCAGTGCCCGTCTCAACATCACCTTGATGGATGACAACCTCGTCCCCCAGCTGTCATTGCCTATGCACGCACACACACACACACACACACACACGCGTACACACACACACATTCATAACGCCCCTTATTCTCAAACTCTGTCATGGTGCTGCTTGCCCTTCACAAAGCAGCTCTCCATCTCTCAGCATCTGTAAGACAGAGGGTGGTGTTGGGTACAGGTGTTGAATGTTAATCTTTGACAGTATTAGCAGCTCTGCTACAGCACATGTATCAAGCTCATGTCAGCTGTGAGCATATGCTTCGGTCAGCCCTCTGGCTTATGGACAGCTGTTGACACTGTCCTCGGAGTGAAACAACAGCGCTCCTGCCTTCTTTAACAACAAGGGATTCACATTTTATTAAATTAGATAGTTCTGCCTCAGAAAAATATTATTGGATGAACACGTGACCACACATTAGTTGAATTCTATATTAATGCACCAAGATGCAGTCTACAGAGAGGATGCTGTATTATCATGCGATGTTGTTAAATGTGAAAGTAATAATTTCTCCATAACCCTCCTCCAAACTACAGACTCAAGATAAAACAGTGTGTTTTTTATTTTAATTATTACGTCAGGACATGTATTTATCAGGACAGATGTACCAACCTGACATTTGTACTACAAAAGTTTATTTTTATTTTTTTATTTAGTATTTAAGTTAGTATTTAATATAGAAGTCATTATATCTGTATTGAATTTTTGCATTTAAAAAAAAAAACATTTTTATTAATTGATAGATCCAGTGATTTGTGCCATTTATCTTTGCGCAGGAAAACAATATTCATATTCTGCACTGTTTGTTTGTTGTTCACCTTGTTTTCAATTTTTTTTCTTTTTTTACTTTTGTATTGTAATTCCAATAATTGTATTATTTATCAAACATTGGTGTCATTTATATTTATTATAGGTGTTGCTTCTTTTTTTAATGCAAAAAGACATTTGAGGGGGTTTTGTTAATGTGTAAATTTCACTATACTGTACAATTCAATAACATATGTATTGAAAAAGCACATTTAAAAACAACCAAGGCTGACCAAATAATAATATAGGTGCTGTTCATATAATTAGAATATCATCAAAAAGTCAATAATTCAATTCAAAAAGTGAAACATATATTATATTCATTCATTACACACAGACAGATATATTTCAAATGTTTATTTATTTTATTTTATTTATTTTGATGATTATAACTGACAATTTAGGAAAATTACAAATTCAGTATCTCAAAAAATTAGAATATTGTTAAAAGGTTCAATATTGAAGACACCTAGTGCCACGATCTAATCATCTAACTAACTCAAAACACCTGCAAAGGCCTTTAAATGGTCTCTCACCCTGCGTCCCAATTCGCATACTATCCATACTAAATAGTATTTGAAAATAGAATTAGTATGTCCCAAATCATAGTATGATAAAATGAGTATTCCAAAGATTTCCGGATGGTGTACTATTTCCGGTCCGAATTCGAAGTATGAATCGATGGGCACTCAAACGGCTGATATTGCCCACAACCCACTGCGAGGTGTACGGGGATTCGACTAGAACTACAAACGCGAATAAAAAGCGTTAAAAACTACAAAAATGGCGGATGTGCGAGTTCGACGGTTAAGTAGAGATAAAGGGGTTTGAGTGATTATCAGTATTTAGCCTGACAAAAATATATTCATTCAGTGTTGTCCACATTATATTTCACCTGCAGCATTAATGTGAAATTTTGTAATGACACGTTTGGCCATTTACTTATAAATGCATTATTATATTTAAACTGCAAACACATGAGGAGAGTCTCTGCGTTAAAGACCCACAAATGGCAGATCAACGAGCGGCTACATTTCTCTCCGATACGGTAGGAGATTAAACTTAATGTGGAGGATTTGAGCTGTGAGGAATCTGACGATGATTGACAGGGCAGATAAGCGGTGATGGGATGCACGTAACTAAGTGGCATAGTCCGTTAAAGAAGGCGAAGTAGTATGTCCCGAAGCTTGCATACTTTTCTGCTACACACTCAAAAGTATATACTTTTTCTTCACAAAAATTACATACTTTTAGGACGTAGTATAAGTAGGCGAATTGGGACGCAGCATCAGTCTAGTTCTGTAGGATACACAATCATGGGGAAGACTCCTGACTTGACAGTTGTCCAAAGACGACCATTGACAGCTTGCACAAGGAGGGCAAGACACATAAGGTCATTTAAAAAAAGGCTGGCTGTTCACAGAGCTCTGTGTCCAAACACATTAATAGAGAGGCAAAGGGAAGGAAAATATGTGGTAGAAAAAAGGGTACAAGCAATAGGGATAACCACAGCCTGTAGAGGGTTGTGAAACAAAACCCATTCAAAAATGTGGGGGAAATTCACAAAGAGTGGACTGCAGCTGAAGTTAGTGCTACAAGAACCACTACGTACAGACGTATGGAAGACATGGATGGTTTCAGCTGTCGCATTACTTGTGTCAAGCCCCTCTTGAAGAACAGACAGTGTCAGAAGCATCTCGTCTGGGCTAAAGACAAAAAGGACTGCTGAAGTGGTCCAAAGTTATGTTCTCTGATGAAAGCAAATTTTGCATTTCCTTTGGAAATCAGGGTCCCAGAGTCTGGAGGAAGAGAGGAGAGGCACACAATCCACGTTGCTTGAGGTCCAATGTAAAGTTTCCACTGTCAGTGATGGCTTGGGGTGCCATGTCATCTGCTGGTGTTGGTCCACTTTGTTTTCTGAGGTCTAAGTTAAATGCAGCCATGTACCAGGAGGTTTTAGAGCACTTCCTGCTGCTGACCAACTTAATGGAAATGCATATTTCATTTTCCACCAGGACTTGGCAACCTGCACACAGTGCCAAAACAACCACTACCTGGTTTAAGGACCATGATATCCCTGTTCTTAATTGGCCAGCAAACTCGCCTGACCTTAACCCCATATAAAATCTATGGTGTATTGTGAAGAGGAAGATGCGATATGCGATATGCCAGACCCAACAATGCATAAGAGCTGAAGGCCACTATCAGAACAATCTGGGCTCTCATAACACCTGAGCAGAGCCACAGACTGATCGACTCCATGCCACACCGCATCGCTGCAGTAATTCAGGCAAAAGGAGCCCCAACTAAGTATTGAGTGCTGTACATGCTCATACTTTTCATGTTCATGCTTTTCAGTCTGCCAATATTTTCTTTGTATTTGTCTTTAATAATATTCAACTTTTCTGAGATACTGAATTGGGGATTTTCCTTAGTTATCAGTGATAATCACCAATATTTAAATATTATTAAAAAAAATATTTAAATATTTGAAATATATCAGTCTGTTTGTAATTAATGAATATAATATACAAGTGAATGGAATTAGTGAAATAAAACTATACACTATATATATATATATATATACACACACACACACACACACACACACACATACACATACGGGGTACGGAGAGTATTCAGACCCCCTTAAATATGTCACTCTTTGCTATATTGCAGCCATTTGCTAAAATCATTTAAGTTTTCTCATTAATGTACACATATCACTCCATATTGACAGAAAACACAGAATTGGTAAAATTCTTGCAGATTTATTAAAAAGAAAAATTGCAATTTCACGTGGTCCTAAGTATTCAGAACCTTTGCTCAGTATTTAGTAGAAGCACCCTTTTGAGCTAATGCAGACATGAGTCTCTTTGGGAAAGATGCAGTTTTTCAAACCTCAATTTGGGGATCCTCTGCCATTCCTCCTTGCAGATCCTCTCCAGTTCTGTCATGTTGGATGGTAAACGTTGGTGAACAGTCATTTTCAGGTCTTTCCAGAGATGCTCAATTGGGTTTAAGTCAGGGCTCTGGCTGGGCCATTCAAGAACAGTCACAGAGTTGTCCAGAATATCCCTGTACTTGGCCACATTCATCTTTCCCTCGATTGCATCCTGTCCCTGCAGCTGAAAAACACCCCCACAGCATGATGCTGCCACCACTATGCTTCACTGTTGGGATTGTATTAGACAAGAGATGTGCAGTGCCGGGTGTTTTACACACATACCGCTTCAAATTAAGGCCATAACATTTTATCTTGGTCTCATCAGACCAGATAATCTTATTTCTCACCATTCATGCAAACTCCATGCTGGCTTTCATGTGCCTTGCACTGAGGAGAGGCTTCCGTCGAGCCACTCTGCCATAAAGCCCCGACTTAGGAGGGCTGCAGTGATGGTTGACTTTCTACAACTTTCTCCCATCTCCTGACTGCATCTCTGGAGCTCAGCCACAGTGATCTTTGGGTTCTTCTTTATCTCTCTCACCAAGGCTCTTCTCCCCCGATAGCCTAATTTGGATGGATGGCCAGCTCTAGGAAGAGTTTTGGTCATCCCATATGTCTTCCATTGAAGGACTATGGAGGCCACTGTGCTCTTGGGAATTTCTTCTCAGGAAATGCACTGTGAGCTGTAAAGTCTTATATAGACAGGTGTGTGGCTTTCTTAATTGAGTCCAATC
This sequence comes from Pseudorasbora parva, assembly GCF_024679245.1. Classification (NCBI taxonomy): domain Eukaryota; kingdom Metazoa; phylum Chordata; class Actinopteri; order Cypriniformes; family Gobionidae; genus Pseudorasbora; species Pseudorasbora parva. The sequence continues at coordinate 28,237,967 of NC_090195.1, forward strand.
AGTAAAATCAAACCATCTCAAGAATGATCAGAAGAAATGGACAGCACCTGAGTTAAATTTATGAGTGGGACTGAATACTTGGGACTAGAGCCCTGCGTGGGACTGTTTTCTTCATCCTGCTCCCGCCCGCACCCGCCGAATTTCTGACCATTACCGCCCGCTCCCGCAACGTATGTGTTACACTCCCGCCCGCTCCCGCAAAATGTATGTCCAATCCCGCCCGCACCCACAAAACTCTGAGAATTTATTCCCGCACAATAATAGAGATGCATTGATTTTGTGTCTTCTCCCGTCCTGCAGAAGAAGAAAAAAACACGTAGGCCTGTTTGTATTGATATTATTAAAGAGATTTATAATAGAACAGAGGAGAACAGAGCAGGTGTGTCGCCTCAACCCAGACGTGCCGGTTTTGTGCCCATTGTAGATGAGTTTTTTTGCACATTTGTCACAATGAACAAAATCCAGCTCCTTTCCATCTTTATCACAAACAATTGAGAAACTTCTCCAAATGTCAGACTTTCCTTGCTTAGCTTTTGTGCTGTAAATACCCTGTTTGAGGTTCTTTTCTACATCATCTATTGACATCTTCTCCATCATGGCGCTAGGCAACCTCCCTATACCACTGTGTTTTTTTTAGCCGCCCATTCCCGCCCGCAGCAAAATTCAAACCGCCCGCTCCCGAGAGATTTGCGTTGGGTCCCGCGGGACCTGGCAGGACTCAATCCCAATGCAGCCCTCTACTTGGAACCATGTGATATTTCAGTTTTTCTTTTTTAATAAATCTTCACAAATGTCAGCAATTCTGTGTTTTCTGTCAATATGGGGTGCTGTAGTATGTACATTCATGAGAAAAAATAACTTAAAGAGGTACTTCAGCGATTGGAAGATGAATCTGTATTTAAACTGGGTCATCAATGTAGTAGAAATGTGAAATTATTTTTGAATTTGGTGCCTTCTAGATTGAGAAAAGACAGAAAATGTATTTTTGTCTCATGGGGATGAAGGATTACAATTCCCAGAATGCTTTGCTGCCCTGTGAGGCCATTCACAAAGCCACCTACTTGATTACTGTGACTGAGTTGGAGAAGACACTACAATTAAAAACTGAACGTGTCTGTTCAATATAATAAGTGAGCCACTGAGCGAGTGTCACATCACTGAGCACAAACTGCAGGAGTGAGATAAATGAGCTGAATGAGCTCTCATGATGAGAGCTGAGGTAATTGCGACTAAACTCGCGGCATACATTCACAACGCGATTTCAGTTCTGGCGTGTTTCAGTTCATGCCTTTGCAAGCTTCAATTTCATAGAAATTAATTTGAGAAGCTAAAAGACTGACATTGCTCACCATAGCTCCGTTTAAATGAGTGCCTGTAGCTGCAAGCTGAGCTCTGAGTGTGATCTCCCATCCCCCATGCCCGGGTTCAAAACATGCGGAAATGGCTCCCTCTGCTGGCTGTAGTCTTTAGCCTCTGGCCAAACATTCCTCCTATGATGCAAATATCGTCAATTTGCGTCATAGGAGGAATTTTTCCAGAAATAAAATGCATAAATCTTTTGTCTCAGAGGGATATGAGGGGGGAAAGCACAATCATTTGAATATACTCCAGGGTTTCTACAGATACAAAGCCATATGCTAATCGCTGAAGTAGTGCACACTGTATGTATATATATATATATATATATATATATATATATATATATATATATACAGTCTTGTTCAAAATAATAGCAGTACAATGTGACTAACCAGAATAATCAAGGTTTTTAGTATATTTTGTATTGCTACGTGGCAAACAAGTTACCAGTAGGTTCAGTAGATTGTCAGAAAACAAATGAGACCCAGCATTCATGATATGCACGCTCTTAAGGTGCAATTGGGCAATTAGTTGAAAGGGGTGTGTTCAAAAAAATAGCAGTGTCTACCTTTGACTGTACAAACTCAAAACTATTTTGTACAAACATTTTTTTTTTCTGGGATTTAGCAATCCTGTGAATCACTAAACTAATATTTAGTTGTATGACCACAGTTTTTTAAAACTGCTTGACATCTGTGTGGCATGGAGTCAACCAACTTGTGGCACCTCTCAGCTGTTATTCCACTCCATGATTCTTTAACAACATTCCACAATTCATTCACATTTCTTGGTTTTGCTTCAGAAACAGCATTTTTGATATCACCCCACAAGTTCTCAATTGGATTAAGGTCTGGAGATTGGGCTGGCCACTCCATAACATTAATTTTGTTGGTTTGGAACCAAGACTTTGCCCGTTTACTAGTGTGTTTTGGGTCATTGTCTTGTTGAAACAACCGTTTCAAGGGCATGTCCTCTTGAGCATAGGGCAACATGACCTCTTCAAGTATTTTAACATATGCAAACTGATCCATGATCCCTGGTATGCGATAAATAGGCCCAACACCATAGTAGGAGAAACATGCCCATATCATGATGCTTGCACCTCCATGCTTCACTGTCTTCACTGTGTACTGTGGCTTGAATTCAGAGTTTGGGGGTCGTCTCACAAACTGCCTGTGGCCCTTGGACCCAAAAATAACAATTTTACTCTCATCAGTCCACAAAATGTTCCTCCATTTCTCTTTAGGCCAGTTGATGTGTTCTTTGGCAAATTGTAACCTCTTCTGCACATGCCTTTTTTTTAACAGAGGGACTTTGCGGGGGATTCTTGAAAATAGATTAGCTTCACACAGACGTCTTCTAACTGTCACAGTACTTACAGGTAACTCCAGACTGTCTTTGATCATCCTGGAGGTGATCATTGGCTGAGCCTTTGCCATTCTGGTTATTCTTCTATCCATTTTGATGGTTGTCTTCCGTTTTCTTCTACGTCTCTCTGGTTTTGCTCTCCATTTTAAGGCATTGGAGATCATTTTAGCTGAACAGCCTATCATTTGTTGCACCTCTTTATAGGTTTTCCCCTCTCTAATCAACTTTTTAATCAAAGTACGCTGTTCTTCTGAACAATGTCTTGAACGACCCATTTTCCTCAGCTTTCAAATGCATGTTCAACAAGTGTTGGCTTCATCCTTAAATAGGGGCCACCTGATTCACACCTGTTTCTTCACAAAATTGATGACCTCAGTGATTGAATGCCACACTGCTATTTTTTTGAACACACCCCTTTCAACTAATTGCACAGCCTTAAGAGTGTGCATATCATGAATGCTGGGTCTCATTTGTTTTCTGAGAATCTACTGAACCTACTGGTAACTTGTTTGCCACGTAGCAATAAAAAATATACAAAAAACCTTGATTATTCTGGTTAGTCACATTGTACTGCTATTATTTTGAACAAGACTGTATATATATATATATATATATATATATATATATATATATATATATATATATATATATATAATATATATAGTAAAACAATAATCAATTATGGGGAAAATCTGTCCTCTTTACATTTTGACTGAAATTACCCTTCAACTGTGGTAAAATCACTGTAATGCATAGCCTCTCAAATGTTATTGCTACTAGAGCTTTATTGGCGCTTGTAGTGCAAGTAACTGCTGTCCTACAAACAACTGAATTTCTCTCTGTTTGTCTTTGTGTTGTTCAAACTCTCAGGTTTACGAGCACTCCTTCACTGCGGACTACATCATTTGCAGCCTGGAAACTCCGTAAGTTGCTGAGCTCATATAACAGTCACATTAGTTTACAGAGTCCATTTGTCATTATACAACTGAGGAAAACATCGATGCAGCATTTTGCAGCTCACATCACATGCCATTCAGAGGACTGAATCTTTCCATACAGCTACCATGTGGTCATACCAACACATCTGTCCTGTGATTAGCACAGAGACATACAGCTCATGTCACCTGTAATTTTTGGGCCTGCAGTGCACAGCTCCTTTATAACCGGCAGCAGAATAAAGCATCTATATTTATGAGTTCTGTCAGATGGAACAGATGCTGACACAGCGCTGGGCCGCTGCTCCGGCTGGATTTAACAGCGCACAGGGATATACTATCACTGTTAGATTTCCTGCCGCAGGAATTCCCTTATGGTTCTTTTTACGCCGTGCTGTTGTGTTGGGCTGTGTAGTACACTGTGATGAAATCAATATCTGTTGGCACACGCTCCACTGCACCACATAGAGGAAGTGTGTTCTGTTAGCCCTCTCAAGACATGAATGTTTAACTGATTGCCTGTCAGCTTGTCTGGGTCAGGATGGTCAACTGGTACACTTGTCATCCCACAACCAACTAGTCAATTAGTAATGCTTTTGCTTCTCTTTCACAGGGAAACATGGATCCTGAATCCTCCAGAAGTGCGAAACGCTCACCTGCAGTATGCAGGATGGGGACCGCGAGGCCAGCAGCTGGTAAAGAAGACATTTCCCACTCTGTAAAAACACATTTACATTAAAAATTGGCAGAACTTTATCGTAAAAAATATATAATAACAACTTTTTAGGTTTTACAGATTGAACTAAAATGTATAGTTAAAAAGCAGGGTTATTATTCTTAACTAAAGCTCTGTAAGAAAAAAATAAGAGACCACTTAACATTGATTTCTCAATTTTTAACATTTTTGTTAAAAAAAGAAAAAAAGAAGAAAACAGTTATTTCTTTTAAATACCTTAAAATGTGAGCTGTCACAGAGAATTATTGGAATGTCAATTTACAATTTTTCATTGTAAATTATAAGTTGACTTGTTCTTTTTCACTTCCAGAAAATGTAATTTACTGTAAAATTACATGAAATGTTGCATTAGATGCATTCAAATTGTTCACAGTATATAGAAAGGTAACTTGTATGGAAGTAAAACTGTGCCACTGGATTTTGAATTCTAATTTTTAGCACTGAATTTTTTTACATCGAATTTTTAACACTGAATTTTATTTTGCATCTAAATCAGACTTTGAATTTTAAAAGCCATCGAATTTCTAGCTCTGTTTTTTTTTGACTATGACATTTTTTCAATGTTTTAAAAAAATTCAGTGTAAAAAGAAATTCAACGTCTCAAAAAATTCAGTGTAAAAAAATTCAACGTCTCAAAAGATTCAGTGTAAAATAATTCAACGTCTCAAAAAATTCAGTGTAAAATAATTCAACGTCTCAAAAAATTCAGTGTAAAAATATTCAGAGTCAACATCCGGGTAACGGCTCGGGTTATGTATATAACCCTTGTTCCCTGAGAGGGAACGAGCACTGCGTCGAAACGCTTTGGGGATGCTCCCTAAGCATCAGCGAATCTGAAGCCTGAATAAACACTAGTCCAATCCGATTGGTCGTGCGTGATGACGTCATTGTGACGGCGTACCCGGAAGTATAAAAGGGGAGCCGGCGCATAATGGCGGCAGTTCTTGCTCTGAAGCATGCGCTCCAGGCGTGCCGAGGTGTGGCGGTACGACGCAGTGCTCGTTCCCTCTCAGGGAACAAGGGTTATATACATAACCCGAGCCGTTCCCTTATCGAGGGAACTTCCCACTGCGTCGAAACGCTTTGGGGAACGAGTACCCACTAGGCCACACCGAGGGTAGCGCCTGTCCTAGTGTGAAGCCGGAAACCGGGCACAACTAGGGTTGGAGCACCCTCGCGCCAGGCGTCGCAGGGAGATCCAGGCTATAAAACCTGATAAAAGTGTGTGGAGTAGCCCACCCCGCCGCCTCGCAGATATCCTGCAGGGGGACCCCAGAAAGGAGGGCCACCGAAGAGGCCATGCCTCTGGTGGAATGTGCCCTCACGGCTACAGGTGAAGGCAAACTGCGCACCTGGTAAGCCATGGTTATTGCCTGGACTATCCAGTTACTGATAGTCTGGGTAGACGCAGGCAACCCCTTCTTGGGTGAGCCAAAACACACCAACAATTGTTGCGATCTCCTCCACTGTGCGGACTTCGCCAGATACACCCTGAGTGCCCTGACCGGGCAGAGTAGGTGAAGCCTCCCCTCTTCCGCCGTCACGTGAGGCGGAGGATGAAATGCCTGCAGAACCAAAGACCTGACCACCCTTGATGGGACCTTGGGCACATAGCCCGGCCTAGGGTGCAAGATGGCCTTTACTCCACCCGGGGCAAACTCCAGGCAAGTCGGCGTTACTGCCAAGGCCTGGAGATCCCCTACTCTCCTTAGAGAGGTAATGGCGAGTAGAAAGGCCACCTTAAGGGTCAGATTCTTAGGTTCTGCTGACTCTAGTGGCTCGAAGGGGGCCTCAGCCAATCCCTCGAGAACCACTGCCAGGTCCCAGGTTGGAACTCTGGACTGAGCCACAGGCCTCATCCTCCGAGCCCCACGGAGGAACTGTACAACCAGCTGGTGCCTACCCAAAGGCCCATCACCCAGAGGAGTGTGGAAAGCCGCAATGGCAGCCACGTACACCTTGAGTGTGGACGGGGTTAGGCCCGCAGAGAAGCGATCTTGGAGGAACTCCAGCACTGAAGCCACTGGGCAGTTAACTGGGTCCTCCTCACGCCTCCTGCACCAAGTGGAAAATACATTCCACTTGAGGCTGTACAGTCTCCTTGTGGACGGAGCCCTGGAGCTGAGTAAGGTCTCTACCACCTCTGCCGACAGGCCAGCCTCTAGGTACCTGGCCCCCTCAGGGGCCAAACCCAAAGGTTCCATATCTCCGGCCGGGGGTGGAAAATCGACCCCGCCGCCTGAGACAGGAGATCCCTCCTCAGAGGAATCTGCCATGGATGACCTGCCAGCAGGGCTATGATATCCGAGAACCAAACTCGCGTCGGCCAACGGGGTGCTACCAGAAGTAGACTGACCCCCTGCCGACGGACCCTCTCCAGGACTCCCGGGAGCAGAGCAATCGGGGGAAATGCGTACAGACGCAGCCTCGGCCACGTCTGCACCATGGCATCCAACCCCAACGGGGCTGGATGCGTGAGGGAGAACCACAGTGGACAGTGGGACGTCTCTTGAGACGCAAACAGATCCACTTCCACTGGGCCGAACCTCTCGCATATGGCCTCCACCACTTCGGGGTGGAGCCGCCACTCCCCGGGCCTCAGCCCCTGCCTCGACAGGATGTCTGCTCCCTGATTTTGAACCCCCGGGACATACATTGCCCTGATGGACAACAGTTTCCCCTGGGACCACAGGAGGATTAGATGCGCCAATCTGCACAGAGGGCGCGATCTTACCCCTCCCTGGCGATTGAGGTACGCTACGACAGCCGTATTGTCTGTCCGCACCAGGACATGTTGGCCGCGGAGGTCCGGGAAAAAACTCCTGAGAGCTTTGTAGACCGCCATCATCTCCAGGCAATTTATGTGCCAGGAGGAATGACGGCCCTCCCATGGGCCCCTCGCAAAGCGGCCGTCCATGACCGCGCCCCAACCAGTGAGGGAGGCGTCTGTTGAAACGGATTTCCGGCAACAGGACGCTCCCAACACTGGTCCCTGGGACAGAAACCAAGGTTTCTTCCATATGACTAGGGAACGAAGGCATCTGCGCGTTACCCTGATCATACGAAAAGGATTCCCTCTGGGGGAAAACCCCTTGGTTTTCAACCACCACTGGAGGGGTCTCATGTGTAGCAGGCCGAACGGTATCACGTTGGACGCTGCTGCCATGTGCCCCAGCACTCTCTGAAAGTGCTTCACAGTGATGGTGTGGCCTAGCCTTATTCCTGAGACCATCGCCAGTATGGTCTCGACGCGCGCGGGAGACAATTGTGCCCGCATCGTCGTCGAATCCCATACTACCCCTAGGAACGTAGTCCTCTGGGACGGCGTCAACACACTCTTGTTCGTGTTGAGTCTCAGCCCCAAGCACTTTATGTGGGCTAGAACGACATCTCGATGCCGAACCGCCATATCGTACGACTGGGCCAGTATGAGCCAGTCGTCGATATAATTCAGTACACGGATGCCCTGAAGCCTCATAGGAGCCAGGGCTGCATCCATGCACTTTGTGAATGTGCGTGGGGAGAGGGCTAGGCCGAAGGGAAGAACTCGATATTGGTACGCTTCGCCCCCGAAAGCGAACCTCAGGAACTTCCTGTGACATGGAAGGATGGAGATATGAAAGTATGCGTCCTTCAGATCTATCGTGACGAACCAGTCCTGGGACTGGATCTGACTCACGATCATGGGGATAGTGAGCATTTTGAATCTGAACCTCCTTAGAGACCGATTCAAATCCCTTAGATCTATAATCGGACGCAACCCTCCATCCTTTTTGGGAACTATAAAGTACCGGCTGTAGAAGCCGGACTCCCTCTCTGGCGGAGGAACATGTTCTATGGCCCCCTTTGCCAGTAAGGTCTTTACTTCTAGTTCCATTACCCGACCCCGCTCTGGTACCACTGTAGTCCAGGTCACCCCCCTGAACCCAGGGGGAGGCCGACCGAACTGCAGTCTGTACCCATTTTCTACAATGCGCAGGACCCATGTGGATACACTCGGAAGGCATTTCCATGCGCCGAGATAATCTACTAAGGGAACCAGCCTCTCGAGGCTGGCGTCGGGTGTTACACGAGCCTCGTCCCCGACCCCCTGAAGCGGTTGCCCGGCAGGAAGTGGTTGGGGACGAGTCTCTGTGTGCGGACGCGCCAGCTGCCCAGCCGCAGGTCTTTCCAGAGGCGGCTGGAGCAGCGTGCGTTCGCGGGAAATCGATGTGGCCCGAAGCGTCGTAGACGGCGGGATTACCACATCGATTTCCCCAGGGCGCCGCGAAGGAAGCAACCTCGGTTGCCCCCTCGCGGGAGGGACCGCCCTGAGAAGTCCTGCCGAGGCTAGGACTTCTTTGCGGCAGCCTTTCGCGCCTGAAGGACGTTCCTCAGATCGCCCTTCGGAGCGGAAGGCTGCTGTTGAGCGCGCCGCCTCTGTTGCCAAGCTCCCGGAGGAGGGGCTCTAGAGGCGACGCTCTCTTTTTGCATCTGACGATGCGAGGAGGAGCTGGTCGGCGGCTGAGGCTGCCCGCTAGGGCCAGCCTTCCCGGGCTTAGAGCGGCGAGGGAGGTACTGCTGGAAGGCCGCTGACTGTCTCTTCGCCTCCTGGTGTCTGGAGACGACGGAGTTAACCGCGTCCCCAAACAGACCAGAAGGCGAGATCGGGGAGTCCAGGAGGAAGGATCTGTCCTTCTCCTTTATCCCCGACAGATTCAGCCAGAGATGTCTCTCCGTTGTCACCATAGCTGCCATGGAGCGGCCGATGGCACGGGCCGTCTCCTTGGTAACACGGAGAGACAAATCCGCGACCTTCCTGAGTTCCAGTACGTCCTCCGGAGAGGGACCCTCGCCCTCATCCAGCTCTTTTAGAAGGTCAGCCTGGTAGGCCTGCAAGATCGACAGAGTGTGCAGCGCACTACCAGCCCGCCCAGCCGCCATATAAGCCTTGCCCACCAGCCCTGAGGTGTCCCGACAGGGTTTGGTGGGCAGCACCGGGGTTTTAAGGGACGATGCCGATTCGGGCGAAAGATAGCTCGCGAGAGCATCCTCCACCCGCGGCATCGCCCCATAGCCCGCCTCGCGTGCCCCCAGAACGTTGGAATAGTCCAACAGTGGGGGATTAGAGACACGCGAGGAATAGGGCTTCCTCCACGATCTACACACCTCGGTGTGCAGATCGGGGAAAAAAGGCAAACCCCGGCGCGGTGTTTGGACCCGGTGTGCGAGGAACCGGTCATCCAGCCTACTGGGTGGCCGAACTTCCTGTTCCTCCTGTGGCCACTCAATGTTGAGTTTAGCCACAGCCCGGGTCAACACCTCGACCAATTCCTCCTGGGCGGGCGGATGAGGCGATGGAAAAACCTCATCCCCCGCCCCGATGCCCGCGCCCTCCGGCTCCTCAGAACCGGAGAGAACGAGCATCGGACCCTCCGCCCCGGGGGAAGAAGCCGCAAAGCGGGCTTCCACACGGGGAGGAAGATCATCGGAACTGTCCGAGGAGGATTGGGAAAGTGCCGCAGCAGTCCCAAAGCCCTCGGACAGATCCCGCTGTGAGCCCCATGATCTGCGACGCCGCGACGCCTCAGCGACCGCGGGTCCAGAACCCTGGGGCTCACGAGGCTGGCCGGTCTCATCGAACACGGCCAGCCTAGAGCGGAGCAGCCTGAGTGTCAGCCGCTCACAGTGCTCACAGGCGGCTCCCTCGAGAGCCGCCCGAGCGTGCTGCACACCCAGACACTGCACACATAACAGGTGTGTATCCGATCCCGAGATGAAGCGGGGACACGGATGCACACACTGTCTAAATCCGCTCTTTCCTTCCATACTTTTACTATAAAGTTTTCACTCACACACACACTCGCAACTGGACAGACAACAGTAAATAGACAGACCAAACAGAGAGCGCTATGCTGAAGAGCAATAACTGCCGCCATTATGCGCCGGCTCCCCTTTTATACTTCCGGGTACGCCGTCACAATGACGTCATCACGCACGACCAATCGGATTGGACTAGTGTTTATTCAGGCTTCAGATTCGCTGATGCTTAGGGAGCATCCCCAAAGCGTTTCGACGCAGTGGGAAGTTCCCTCGATAAGGGAACCAAGGAGAAGCAATCGATCCCTGTATCAAATCATCCAACATCCAGCCAATCATTTACGCTCCATTGGTCATGAGTAAACTCATGAGTAAAATCAAAAGGGGCCACACTATATTTCTACTCGTTACAGCGTGCTTTAGTTTCATCATCATGAAAAGGTCAAAGCCATCAGGGGCTCAGTATCGTAAAAAGAAAGCGAAATATACAGGTATAGCCTACTTATTGGTTACTTGTTCTCTACTAAGCTGGTCCCTCTATCATAATGTTGAGCAAAACATTACACTGAATATTAGTACTGGACGGACCACACGCCATGCTCATTTCAGGTGCAGAACATTATAGCAGTTAATTTAAATAATTTTTTTTTTACATCAGAGATAGCTGTTTAGTGTAAATTGATCAAGTAGGCTAATACTGTCATAACCATGGGCGTCACTAGGCCCTTTTTTATGAACTTATGCATCAGCCCCCCCCTAAAAAAATATGTGATTAACCTTTAAAACATGAAACTGGCGCAAGGCTTCGGCTACTGCTTCGTCCCGTCTTTTAGTCTTTGATTCACTGTGTTCTTCAATCCGCAGCGGCGCCGAGTGACATGGTTTTCAAGCTATTGTTATCTAATTTTTTGGCCTTCAGAACATCTTAAAATACACATATGTAGATCATAGAAATCAAATTTTTCTCGGGGGAGCATGCAACATATGAATCTCGCTTAGGGTGCCAGAAAGGCTAGAAACGGCCCTGTTCCCCGCCTTCCTGTTTCAGCATCACATGACCAATGGAGCGTAAATGATTGGCTGGATGTTGGATGATTTGATACAGGGATCGATTGCTTCTCCTTGGTTACCCGGATGTTGACTCTGAATATTTTTACACTGAATTTTTTGAGACGTTGAATTATTTTACACTGAATTTTTTGAGACGTTGAATTAGTTTACACTGAATCTTTTGAGACGTTGAATTTTTTTACACTGAATTTTTTGAGACGTTGAATTTCTTTTTACACTGAATTTTTTTAAAACATTGAAAAAATGTCATAGTCAAAAAAAAACAGAGCTAGAAATTCGATGGCTTTTAAAATTCAAAGTCTGATTTAGATGCAAAATAAAATTCAGTGTTAAAAATTCAATGTAAAAAAATTCAGTGCTAAAAATTAGAATTCAAAATCCAGTGGCACAGTTTTACTTCCATAAACTTGCTTGTAAATTGTAACTTCACTTGGTGGCCATCTTTGAAACGCTTCTCGGGCAGAAATTTCAGACATGCAAGTACAGCTCCCATCTCTTTAAAAGGAAAAACATCAAATTCTCCAAAGCTGTTCACCAAGCTTACAATTAAATTTCATATTTAAAATCACCAATGTGACCAATGTCAAGTCTGACAACAACTGTCTCATAAATTTTGTTTCAAAATCTACAAATCATTATTTTTCAGGTTGGACCAGCCAATGCTAATATGCAGTGCTAACTATGTGTCTCTGACTATTTCTATAGCAAGCTCTGTTATTTATAAGGCTTATTGCACTTTCTCCCATTAATAGTAATACCATCTTTGTATATCTAAAGTCTTCGGTATCAGTAGTACAAGTGCCAACACACTTTGAAAGGCGACTGACAGGCAGCTGCAGTTGAGTGCTCACATGCAAATTTGTATGTGTGCTCTGAGAAGAGAGGCGACGCCTCACAGTAATGCACCTGCACTTGTAAACATTCAGATGTATTTAGGTAATTTCTCGACTTGGCGAGGTATTGGTGTAAACACACTTGGTTTGTCTTCATTGAGTGTAAATATGCGGTATGAAAACAAATCAGATTTATGTCAAAACATTAGATCTGTGCACTGTGTAAATGCGGCATGACAGACTTGCTGGTGTCTATTATGGTAAGATTATTAATCAAACAACAATACTGACCAAAAAGAGAAGTGTATTTCTTACTGACTGTCTATTTAAATAATTAGTTTGAAGAACAAATTATTTCACTGAGAAGCCGCTTATATTGATATTAATGAAAACTTATTTTTAACCAAACAGTTGTAGCCAAATGCATTCAAAATCCTAATCTTAAATGTTTGAAGACCTAAGTACTGTAACAATTGTAGTTAAAAATAATAAATAAATGTTTTTCACAATAAATATTTTCAACACATTTTCTAAATAAAACTCAAACACATATTTAACATAACAGAACCCTGCCCCTGGAAAGACATGTCTACGCACGTTAAAACAACCAGTCCAACAGTGGAGAGAGGCCTAGGGCTCTGGAGGTGGGCAAAGGGTAGGTAACCAGGGTGGGCAGGGCCAGGGGAGAAGAACAGCCAGGTACAAACCCCCAGCAGGAGGGCAAGGATAAAGGTCCACGGTGGAGTTGAGGGAGGTAGGAGCCATCGTCGAGCTTTAGCAGGCAAAACCAATGGGACGCCAGGACGCGATGAAGCTGGCTGGAGAGGAGACACAAGTCTTGGAGGGCAGGGCAGAGCCGGTGCGGCGAACATCCAAGGTGTAGGCATGGTACCGAAGGACTGAGGTGAAGGCGGAATCGATCGACAAGGCACTAGCTCCAAACCAGAAAAAAAGTTGTTCTTAAGTAGCACCAAAACATTGCTGGGCTAGAAGTAAGAACCGCTTGCGTCAGGGGCTGGGGGCTGGGTTACCATGACCAACAAGACGAACACAAACTTGAGATCCGCCATTTTTGAAATAGCTGTTAATCAAGCTAATCGCTGCTTGATTGTAATCTCTGTCTATACAAATTACGGCGAGCTGTACGAATGTGTTGGATTCGCTGTGTTTTCAGGCCGATGTAGGATCGTAAAGCCATGTGCATTAATTGTAACGCCATTGTTGATAGAAGCCTTGTTCGAGATGCATTGGTGCTTTGCAGACCGATCGTCGTATGACATCAAAGTACAGCAAGAGCATACGGCTCCTTATGCTTTTGAATCGCTCTTACGGTATTTTGATATCATACACGGATCGGTCTGCGCAGTGCCGATGCATCTCGAACAAGCCTGGTGTGTTTGTATTTCCCGCTGCCTCGCTTGCATTGCTGAGAAATATGAGACATATAGAGTAATCATATAGAGTAATCAGCACAGCCTAGTCCTTGACACAAAGAGGAAAAGGGGTATCTGTGACACAGACAAAGGGACAGCTGTCCAAGACGTAGCCAGAGGGACAGGGAAGCCCGGTGGAGCCGAAGGGGCGGCGGTACCAGGTGGAGCCGATGGAAAAAGGAGCCATGGTGGAGCCGACTGTTCCACAGGTCTAGGACGAGTGATGGGCATAGGGGTCCTAGGTGAAGCTAATGGGTCGATTGCCCAAGGCTGAACTGGTGGGCACTCAGCCCGAGGTGAATTCAGTACTGAGCAGGTAAGTTGTGAGGAGATGAAAGGAAGAAGAGAGGCAGTGCTGAAGGACTAGGCTGTGCAGGCAAAGAATTCACAGACAATTCCCTTGGCCAATAAAGGACAGACATTAATCTCAGTAACTGCTATCTCTGCAGACACGGAACATACAGATATATTTCTCTTGGCTGAATCGAAGCAGGTAAAGGAGGTGGGAGGCAGGGCGGGAACACAGATTTTAACAACTCAGTGTTATGTGCAGGGACAGGGTTGGTGCAGGGAACATCGTCCGCAATGGTCTCAAGGTGTTGCTGTCGCTGGGCAGTGGCTGGCGTGCTGATCTCCTCCCTGCTCTCGCACCTATTGTATTGGGAATGGTTGTGGAGGAGTACCCACTGCACATACTCCTTAAAGCTCCTCAGAAGCTTGTCTCTGAGCAGGCGCGCCATGGTCCTTTCGTTCAAGCCTTTCCCAGAAAACACAGGCAGGCTGGTGTTGTTATAGTGGACTAGATGTTGTAGGTACAGGAAGGCCCACGTGTGTGCCTCTAGGAATTGATTGCGCTACAAGAGCAGGATCTGGACTGCTGCTAAATGCATTGTTTTAGGTCCGTTCTTCTGTCACGGTTGATTTAAGCAGGATGAAAAAAATGTGCATGCAAACCGCAAACAGAACAACCAAACTTGCTAGGATGAGAAGGGACAAAGAACTAAACAAAATGAAGCCTTAATGTCAGAGTAGGGCTGGGCGATATGGCCCCAAAAAATTATCACAATATAATTTTCCATTTCAGTCGATATCGATAAATATCATGATAAATGTAAACTCTTTATTTCTTTAAATTTTAAAGGCATTTTTTTGCTGCTGGGTGAAATATGTAGAAAACAGACAGTTAACTGTTTTAAACTATCCTTTATTGTCAAAACATGACAACACTTCCCAAACAGGTGAACAATTTATTAAAACTGAGGTAGATTTATTTAATAAAATCTTAATTGTGGTCATCATTTTAGTACTCTACACTGTATATCAACAATATCATTACTTATTGTGTAAGTAGTAAACCACTAAAAATGCAAACGAGCAAAAAAAAAAGGTCCACTGTGCATCTCTCTCTCTCTCTCTCTCTCTCTCTCTCTCTTTCTCTCTATCTCACACGCGTCGTGCATCTCACCGACACACACACCTCAGCGACAGTGGGCTGGTCGCGAGAGGAGGGAGAGAGCAAAGTTCAGTATTTGTAGATCTCCAGTAAGGGCTGTCTGGTCTATTTTATTCATTTTAAACATCGGATGACATTATTTCTCTTTTGATTCAGGAGATGCTGAGTTATTAATAAATCATCAAAGACAATTATGATAGCGATCATGTACAAGTCCGATGTTTTAGTGATTATAGTTTGGAACAGTTAGCGTTAGCTTGTTGTAAGTCACCCACCGCAACTAACAAGGTAATAAGCCTGTGTGTGAATGAAATTAACGTAGATTTACCGCTGTGCTGGGCTCAATGTTATATGGAAGAACTTCGAAGAAGCAGGATAATAAAATAATTAAATTCCGTGTGGTGAACGTGAACCTAAGTAAGTAGTCCACGTACATAGCTATTTTATGTTGGATGGGATCGCCAAAATATCTCCAAACCACTGAAGTTGAGCGAAATAACTTGTCAACGCTATCTGTGTCCTCCGAGCTGGTCGTGAGCTCTGAGTTTTCGTCACTATCGCTCATTTTTATTGCTCCACTTCACTCCGATCCTCCAAGCCTGTCAGTCACTGACTGTAAACAATAGCGCGTGCAGCACCCAGAAGCCAGGTCTGCAATACGCATGCGCAGTATTACGCATAGCCCATAAGCATTATATCGAGAATTTATCAAACTGTTGTTATCGTTTTATCGAGGAAAATTATATCGTGATAATTATCGTTATTGTTTTATCACCCAGCCCTATATGTCAGAGTTAGCTAATCAAATAAACAAGACACGTCTGACATGACTAATAAAACAATAAGTAAACTAGGAGACTAACCAGAAGTGGGAACAAAGAAAGTGCAAAAACCAACTCATATTAAAAATCAGACACAGATATAACAACAGAACCCAGACAACACAGAACAATAAACAACACAGTAATATTTACCAGCATATAAACTACTGTTCAAAAGTTTTTTTTTTGTTTTTTTTTGTTACAACATAAAATAACTTATTTCTAATTGAATTCAATTTATTCCTGATGGCTAAGCTGAATTTTCATTTTACTCCAGTCTTCAGTGTCACATCCTTCAGAAATCATTTTAATATGCTGAAATGATGCTCAAGAAACATTCCAGAAATTCAAACAATAAATATACAGTTGAATTGAATTTCATAGTATTATCAATGTTGAAAATAGTTGTGTTGCTTAATATTTTTATGCAAACCAAGATACAAACAGCATTTATTTGAAATAGAAATATTTTGAAACAAAAGGAATGTCCTTACTTTTGATCAATTTAATGCATCCATGCTGAATAAAAGTTACATTTATTAAAAATATATTTATGTAAATACATAAGTGTGACAGCTCCACTTCTATCACATTAGATCCCTGAAAAAAGGAGCAAAATCCAACAGCAGAAATAAATCACAAGACTCTACTTCCTCCTCTCTCCCTCTGCTCAAGGAAATAATCTTGGTGCTTTACGGCACACACAGACACACAAAAGACCCTGACTGAATTTATGATTCCACATGTAGGAGAGCTCACCGGCTCGACTCATCTCAGAAACTTTATGAAAGTGTGTTACTAAATAATTAGGACATCGTTCAGTGCTGTGTCCTAGATGTGTGCATGCCAAACATAGCATTACACGTCTCAACATGCATATTCAAGCATAAATATAAAACTCTCACCTCAAACATGAATCCTATTCTGTATGTAAAAACTAATGTTTTGAGAATCTCAACTTTTTTCTTTTCTTTTTTTTTTTGTGCAGATGAGCTGTCAGTTCAGAACACAGAACGGAAATTAATTCAGCTCATTATATATTCATGGGTTACACATTTTCACTGGCCTGGCAGAAAAATATTTTAGGATTTCTTCAGTTGTGTTTGCTCTGGGTTTTATTGTCAATATCTGAAAGCCATTTCTTTCCATTCGATGGAGAAACATTTTATGGAGGAAATGGAAATGTGTTTGAATCTCAGATGTTTATGGAGATTGCTCGCTTTTATAATATTCACTCTGCACCCCTGTTAATATTTTTAAAGCTACCATGAGAATTTCACGCTTTTTTCAGAAACAACATTATAACTCATTGTATTTCAAGCCATCTACGTACATATTTTGTTGTGTAGTTTGACCTTTTCGCAAGAAAAAAAAAAGAATGAAACCATATTGTAGGTAAAATTAGGATCTCTCAGGGGGGGGGGAAATGGTGCAAAAGCTGTCACTGGGGCAGTACCCTTCAAAAAGGTTCTAACATGTACCATTTATAGGTACTAATGTGCACACTTTAGGTACCAATGTATACCCTTGAGGTACTAATATGGACTCTATAAGTAAAAAGGTTTATCTAAAAGTTTACCACCCAGCTTTTGTAGCGTTTTTTTCTGAGAGTGTAGCATAGGTGCACTTTAATTATGGTATTGGCATTTTGCATACAACCATGATTTTATGATCAACTGTATTTAAAGGAAAACGTATGTATACAAAGCGACTATTTACTCTGGAGCTGCTAAGGGATCACATAGTTTTGTTGGTAGATGGCATAACTACCAATACAAACTTATGTCATTGCATAACTAATGTACGTTTTGGCGAATTGGTGGCTATGAATTTGATCTTATTTGAATGTTTGCATATGATCTTCTTACACCCCAGTGAAAGCATGTCCCAAGTAAAAGTGATCCCAAAAAAAACCCCACTTAATTACTTTTTGTGGCTCACCTAATTAATTTGCAGAAATATCACGCAACACATTGCACTCCTAGAGCCCCCTCGTGGTCGGGAGCATTTCCGTTGTGTTGTGGCTTGTTTTCATTGTGTTGTGGCGATTTAGTTGTGTTGTGGCTTGTTTCCGTTGTGTTGTGGCGAATTCGTTGTGTTGTGGCTTGTTTCCGTTGTGTTGTGGTGATTTCGTTGTGTTGTGGCTTGTTTTCATTGTGTTGTGGCGATTTCATTGTGTTGTGGCTTGTTTCCGTTGTGTTGTGGCGATTTCGTTGTGTTGTGGCTTGTTTCCGTTGTGTTGTGGCTTGTTTCCGTTGTGCTGTGTCGATTTCGTTGTGTTGTGGCTTGTTTTCATTGTGTTGTGGCGATTTCATTGTGTTGTGGCTTGTTTCTGTTGTGTTGTGGCTTGTTTCCGTTGTGTTGTGGCGATTTCGTTGTGTTGTGGCTTGTTTCTGTTGTGTCGTGGCGATTCCGTTGTGTTGTGGCTTGTTTCTGTTGTGTTGTGGCGATTCCGTTGTGTTGTGGCTTGTTTCTGTTGTGTTGTGGCTTGTTTCTGTTGTGTCGTGGCTATTCCGTTGTGTTGTGGCTTGTTTCCGTTGTGTTGTGGCTTGTTTCCGTTGTGTTGTGGCTTGTTTCCGTTGTGTTGTGTCGATTTCATTGTGTTGTGGCTTGTTTCTGTTGTGTCGTGGCGATTTCGTTGTGTTGTGGCTTGTTTCCGTTGTGTTGTGGTGATTTCATTGTGTTGTGGTTTCATTACGGCTGCACTACTGCACCGCTGTACTGACGTGGTCATACTCTAGCCTAGTACCCTTGCGGCAGCAAATCTAATTTTCAGCGAATGTCGTCTAGCAGCTCTCCATAGGTGTGCGAGCTGGAAAAACCAAACTGGTCAGGCCAATTACATCTTGTATAGAGTTGGTGGGCGGGCTTAACATAATGACGTCAGAGTTGCGGAGGTTCCACGTGCTTCTTGTAAACAAAGAAGCTGACAAACGGCGGTGTTTAAAATCGGCTTTGGCCGCAACTCTGGAAGACTTGTTGTTAAGCTTTTCTTTGAGAAAAGAACAAAGAATGGCACTGAAATCATTCTTAAGAAGGGAAGATGTGTTCAGAGTTTTGACGACCGGATATGGCGAAAGTTTAATCTATCAAATAGCTCTGTTGCTCTGGTTGGTTGTAGCGCTATCCTATTGTATCCAGGGGGAATTTGAAAGACAACCGTTTATCCCGCCCCTCGGATTGAGCCCTGCCAATGGTGAGTTCCCAGACCAAACATCTTGATGTGGGTCTGGCTTGTCAGGCTAGTCATACTCAACTCTAGTCAGAATATGAGTCTGATACTGCTTCATTGGGCTGTGATTATTGGGGCTTGTTTCAACCGAACCAGGAAAGACCTCAATTGGATAGACCTACAACCAATCAGAGCAACGTTAAGTGACATATGTTGAGTGATGCATAGTAGTGGGAAGTTTGAATCATCTTTTGGACACGGATCTTTGAAATCAAGTAATTTCATTAATTTCAGCAGAATATAATTAAAGTGTCACATGTTAAATTCCCCAACACATCTAGTACTTATGCAAATGTCGTTAGTTCCGTCATCTGTGTCTGAACTTGGCCATGACAGCCCTATAAGCGATGCGCACAGTCCCGAAAACCGAATTGATTAGTTCACCTCTCGAGTCTTTGGGTTCCAGTCATTTGTTCTCAGAGCCCCATCGGCTGAATGCAGAAGATCCTGTACAGAACCGATGGCCTATAGCGCATGCACTGTCAACACAGAGTAAACAAATTGCTCTTTGAGACAACTCGTTGTTCCCGAGTCATATTTAAGATTAGTTTAAAAAAAAAGAATCATTCATGAACGACACAACAGATCTCAACTGCACGTATGCTGGAAGACGTACAAGAAGATGAGTGTAAACGATCTTTGCTGTTGTTGTAAAAAATTATTTTAGCATATACAGTGTATTTACTAACACAATCATCTTTTTTGAGAGAAATAGTAAAGGTGATTGCGTATATGAACAAGTTTGTTTGGGATTAGAACAAATTCAACCAAAGCACTCTTTGGTGACGTGGATGATTACTTCGCATTATCTGTCAATCATAATCTAAAGCCCGCTCTGACAATTTGATTGGTCCAAACAGATTCTGTCGAACGGATCAAGTCCAGGCTGAATTGCCCGACCTCAAATGTTATGGTTGGGGCTAGATTCGGCTAGCATCCAAGCTATAAGAATATAATAAGTTCAAACGAAATGTAATGTTTGACACTTAATTACATTCAAACGAAAGTGTACTATAGTTTCAATTTATATTAAATGCAATTAGCCAATCTTTAGAGTGCTCTTTGATCCAATTACGGCTTAATTGGACCTTTATATGTATTTTTGAATAATCACTTGTATTGTCTTTGAAAAAATTGTTTAAGTGAAAATTCCGAATGTACTGACAAGCATATATACTTAAAATTTGAAATATGCTATAAGCGCACATTCAATACAAATAACCATACATGGAAGTCAGTAAAAAATTTACATTTGCATTGAAAAGTCTGACATTTAATTAGGGATGCACCGAATCCAGGATTCGGATTCGGCCGAATATTGGGCTTTTTGACTGGGTTCGGTTTCTGCCGAACCTTAGAATATTTTTCCACTGAACCGAACCCGCTTGCACTACGCAATACAGGTCAAACATGATGCCGCGGTTGATTATAGCGGTGGACCGTTCGAATGCGTGTTCGTTTTTCGCAAACAGAAAATGTTGTTTGGCAGTACTTTCAGTCACAAGAAGGCAATTCAAGGCGAGCTATATATTTCATTTGCAATGCCGATTTGTCTCGTGGTGGCATGAAACCCTAAACAGTATGTCCGGTTCGCGAACGAATCATTCTTTTTAACCGGATCTTTTTAGTGATCTGGTCGAACCAGTTCACCAAATCGGACTGAATCGTTCTAAACGGTTCGCGTCTCAAATCACCGCTGATCCCACAAGTTTATATAGTTACTCACTCTCTGACATGAGTGACAGTCCCTCAGACTAGAAATAAACTAATCTTGAAGTAAATGTTGTAACTCCAACAGTTCACTGAACTGAGACATGTTTTGCTGTGAGAACCGGTGAGCTGAGATACTGCATGCGTGATAGCGTCGTCTTGAACCGAACTGTTTCTCTCGGAGTGGGACGGCTGCTGTTTCTCTCGGAAAATGGATGCTGGTAATATATGAGCACGGGTGAACCAAGGATTTGTGTAAGTTTGTTATGTCAATGTAAGTTTATTTAATCTGTGTAAAACATCAGTGTTTGCACGACAGTGGCTGTATTGAGTGCTTTTGCAAAACATGAATTAAAAAACGTATCCAAGATGACGATGATTACAATAATAATTATTATTAGTTTATTAATTAAATAATTATTCGTTTTAATTACAAATACTTTACATGAATGTGTTTGAATGTATTTTCATCCGCTGGTACGATAGAAATGACGTCATTACGTAAGGACGTAAAAGAAGCTGTGATCCGTTTTTTTTGTGCATGAAGGAATCTATAGACAGCAATACGGCACAGTCATCCTGGCATAATGTTGCCTTTTTTTAAATTAATTAATTAAAATACACTGCTGTGGACGTTGTTTATGTCATTAATGTGTTTACTGTGATAATGGACTTAGGATGGGAGTTGGATTCGGTATTCGGTTTCGGATTCGGCAGAAAATTAACCAGTGGATTCGGTATTCGGCCGAACCTCAAAAATCTGGATTCGGTGCATCGCTACATTTAATTCCCTATTGCAGATACTCTGAGTTTGTCTTTGTTTACTGTTCCTCAAACAAGCCTGAATAAATCAGTATGTGTCATCCAGTGCGGTCTGAAGTGGCTGTGGTGTGTTTAAGAGAGATTACAAATCAATGCTTCTCCTGAGCTAGTCCACTGTCAATAGTCTTTCTGATATGTTATCAACACCCCTCACACCTAGTGCAGTACATGAACTCCCAGTAAAACATCACATGAAAACAGCACCAAGATGTTCATGATGAAATTGGACCACAAGGACTCTTTTCTCATTGATTTGAGTTGGGTCAGTTTGTAACAGTATATAGTTTTGCAAATATGATAGAAAAAAATTGATTCATAACATGTAAAAAATTGATAGGACCTGGACCCCTTTCTACAGCCAATGGTTCTCAAGCACCCACACATACTGAGGACCGTGTAATATATTCAGAGTATTGACATGGTCTGGGTGCCAGATTTTCTTAGCCACTCTAGCCATTTTCTCTTTTTTTTTATTAAATTTAATTATGTTTAAGTCATTTATAAAAGGCATTTAAAGTCTGCATGTCCATGTTTATTTTTAGTGTTGTGGAACAACCTCTCAAATCTTTCTTTGTAGTGTTTTAGTAGTTGCAACCCCAGAATTCTACTACATATGACTGATGCAAAATTATACACATTGTAACAAACCAAACGTTTAGCACTTTTCTGGGTACTCAAAGTAAAGGCTTTCCACAAGGTTTATATGGGAATTGTTGCCCATTCTTCAAGAAGCGCATTTGTGAGGCTAGGCACTGACGGTGGACAAGAAGGCCTGGCTCGCAGTCTCGCTCTAATTCATCCCAAAGGTGTTCTATCGGGTTGTGATCAGGGAAAGTAGTATTGGGCTACAGGATGATAAGCCTTTATGCATCCAAGCCTAGGTGCAATGCAGAATGTCGGATGTAGTGGTGTAAAGCACGCTGCCGCTGGACTCTAGAGCAGTGGAGATGTGTTCTCTGGAGAGACTTGACAGACAGAGAAGTGTGATTTGTCGGAGTCTTGGTTTGGCGGTTGCCATGAGAATAGTACTTGTCTGACTGCGTTGTGCTGAGTGTAAAGTTTGGAGGATTATGGTGTGTGTGTTTTTTTTTTTTCAGGGGTTGAGCTTGGCCTCTTATTTAAAGTGAAAAGAACTATTAGTGCCTCAGCATACCAATACATTTTGTAAAATTAAATGCTCCCAGCTTTGTAGGAACAGTTTGGGGATGGCCCCTTCATGCTCCTACATGACTGTGCACCAGTGCACAAAGCAAGGTCCATAAAGACATGGAGAAGTGAGTTTGGTGTGTAGAAACTTGACTGACCTGCATAGAGTCCTGATCACAACCCGATAGAACACCTTTGGGATGAATTAGAGCGAGACTGCGAGCCAGGCCTTCTTGTCCACCGTCAGTGCCTAACCTCACAAATGCGCTTCTTGAAGAATGGGCAACAATTCCCATATAAACCTTGTGGAAAGCCTTTCCAGAAAAGTTGAAGCTGTTATAGCTGCAAAGGGTGGGCCAACTCCATATTAAACAATAAGTATTAAAAATGGGATGTCATTAAAGTTCATGTCCTTATAAAGGCAGGCGTCCCAAAACTTATTGGCAATATAGTGTATATTTGTATCATTAAGGGAATAAATTACTTGACTGCAGTACTGGAACCGCTTACTGATATTTTAGCCATAACATTAGCACAAAAAAAAAAATCTGTAATGAAGTTGCACCTGGAAGCACAACAAGAAAATTAGCTTTAATTACTGTATTTGATGAAGGTCAAAGTAAATGAGATGCACTGGGAAAAAATACAATACTGCAGTCATAGACATTCCTATCTAGGTATATAGATTTCTCAGAGGAATAAACATTGGTCAATTTGCTCTTTAATTTTTACAGAGGTTGTGCAAGCTAAAAACTGACATGTTCGATTCAGACAAGATTGAATTCAGGCAAAGTATGTCTAAAACTAATATATACCTGACCTTTTAGGGTAAACTTCATGTTTATATATATGAAGTTTATATATATATATATACATAGGCATCCTGTGGACGAAAAATCCTTGTTGATGCTAGAGGTCAGAGGAGAATGGGCCGACTATTTCAAGCTGATAGAAGAGCAACTTTGACTCAAATAACCACTCGTTACAACTGAGGTATGCAGCAAAGCATTTGTGAAGCCACAACACGCACAACCTTGAGGCGGATGGGCTACAACAACAGAAGACCCCACCGGTTACCACTCATCTTCACTACAAATAGGAAAAAGAGGCAACAATTCTCACAAGCTCACCAAAATTGGACAGTTGAAGACTGAAAAAATGTTGCCTGGTCTGATGAGTTTTGATTTCTGTTGAGACATTCAGATGGTAGAGCCAGAATTTGGTAATGAGAGCTTGGATCCATCATGCCTTGTTACAACCTTGTTACATGCATTGTGTGCAGGCTGGTGGTGGTGGTGTAATGGTGTGGGGGATGTTTTCTTGGCACACTTTAGGCCCCTTAGTACCAATTGGGCATTGTTTAAATGCCACGGCCTACCTGAGCATTGTTTCTGACTATGTCCATCTCTTTATGACCACCATGTGCCCATCCTCTGATGGCTATGTCACAAAGCTTGAATCATTTCAAGTTGGTGTCTTGAACATTTCAATGAGTTCACTGTACTAAAATGTGCATCCCACAAATCTCCATCAACTGCAAGATGCGATCCTATCAATATGGGCCAACATTTCTAAAGAAGGCTATTAGCTCCTTGTTGAATCAATGCCACGTAGAATTAAGGCAGTTCTGAAGGCGAAAGGGGGTCAAACACAGTATTAGTATGGTGTTCCTAATAATCCTTTAGGTGAGTGTGTATATATATATATATATATATATATATATATATATATATATATATATATATATTCATATTAATGCAATTATCATGCTGTCGTGCAGTTAACGTGCTGTCAACGTTAATGCATTAGCGCATGTAATTCATTTTAAACTCCTTAACGCATTCAAATAATTAAACGCAAATACATTTCAGAAGTATGTGAAGCCTGAGCATCTACAGCAACTGTAACCCTGGTAAGAGGACATTTCCATTCTAACTCTTTAACCCGATTCTGCTTCTGTTTGTGAGGACTTTTAAAGCCATTAAACTCTAGGAAAGTGTTCAGTGTACCAGCTCAAACTCATTCAAGTAGTCCGAAGGCCAGGCTGATTACATCAGACATATTAGAGAGAATAGAGACTCGCATTGCATTTTTAGTGAATTGTTCGTTCAAGTGTGCTTTGTTTGCTTTAATTAACAAGCTCTGTCAAATACTGCGATTGTTTCTGAAGAGTGCAATTTTGGTGACGCAATTTCAGACGCACAAACAACAAACCATGTGTATGCGCGCTCTCGATCACTGATCACGCGCTGCATCCATTTACAGACACACCGTACATTCATGTTGTTTCCACCCACACTCAGGAAGGATAATGTTTGATTTGTCATGTGTACGCTGTTGTGATTAGTATTCATAGGTGTAGGCAATCAAAGTGGCAGAATATTTTATTTTATTTATTTTTGCCGTCTCTGTGTGGTTCTGTTTGGTATCGCAGCTTTATGTAAAAAAATGAAAAGAACCTCGTTGCTCTGTCTGTACACTCACCATACACTGAATTCTGTAAAGGTTTTTTTTTTAATGTAATCTTTTTTTATTTATTTTTTATGGATGTATAAATGTATTATATCATATAATTATATGGACTCCTTATATTTGGTTATTTGGTGTCATTTTTGAGTCTCCAATGATCCTTAAAGCTTGGATAAAAAACAGTTTTGTGAGAATCACCCTTCAATCTGATTGTTTACTTTGGATATAGCAAATTATGACTAAAATGTATGTGTTTAATGAGATAAATGGTGATTAATTGCACAACAAAGGTGCGATTAATCACGATTAAACTTTTTTTGATCTATTGACAACCCTAATAATATATATATTTGGCCTGTACTGTGTATACATATACATATGTACAGTACAGGCCAAAAGTTTGGACAGATTACTATTTGTAATGTTCTTTTCTTCTGCTCATCAAGCCTGCTTTTAACCCACCTTTTTCACAAAAAGAAGAAGAAGAAAATGTTTTAAAAATATAAATCTTTTGTAACAACAATATACACTACTGGTCAGTAATTTGGGGTTTGATAGTAAAGTAGATTAAATGATTTCTGAGGGATCATGTAATAGACTGGATGTCACATGTGACACTGAAGACTGGAGTAACAATCCTGAAAATTCAGCTTTGCATCACAGAAATAGATGATAATTTAAAGTATAATAAATTGAAAACCAAATATTTTAAATTGTAATAATACATCAGAATATTATATATATATATATATATATATATATATATATATATATATATATATATATATATATATATATATATATATATATATATATATATATATATATATATTAGGGGTGTAACGATACGCGTATTCGTATTGAACCGTTCGGTACGAGGCTTTCGGTTCGGTACGCGGTACGCATCATGTACCGAACGGTTCTTGGACTAATTAATTAGATTTGGAAAATAAAAAAAGTGTGTGAAATATAATAATATGCGTTCAACAAGGTAGCCCAATAACCAAAACGACATAACAGCCAATGCCCCTGACACCGCCGAAGTGAAAAAAAAAAACACCAAATATGTTTTAGGCTGCTCAGTCAGGTGCTCGCTACGCGCTGAATGCTCGTGGCAAAATGGCTATTGCGTTTAACAAACCAGAAATAGAAGATCCTCCAATAACCAACAGGTCTGGTGTTTGGGTGAACTTTGGATTCTTTGTAAGCTATGATGGTGTTGGCAAGAGTGATGGATTCAAAAACAACGGTATGTCGCATTTGCTGATGGTACAGCAGCGGGAATAATTCATGTCATGTCAATCAACTCATTTACGCCGACAACAAGACGATAAAAAGGAGAAACAGCCACAAACTATCCCCGCAGCATTTAGACAGACATTTCCAACTTATTCAAATGGCAAAAGACATCACCGCGGCGAGTGGTCCATTTATAGCCGCGGATATGAGACCTAACGCCCGTTTCACACACACTCCGTCTGCAGTGCGTGTGCGTTGCGTTTTTTCCCGTACCCATGTTAACGGATTACAGTTTTCACACTGCACGCGGATGCGGTCCGTCAGTCTGTTCCAGGAGCGGTGCGTCTGCAGCAGTGCACGGATCGTTTTCGTACCGAGTCTATTTTTTGCTGCGCTGCGTTGCTGCATTAAAGTGATAGAACATTGTTCGCATTAAAATAAACATGTACTGACGCGAAAATCTAGTAATTTCACCACAGATGCATATCATGTAAAATATACTCTTGTTTCAAAGTCAACACATGGCTTTTTTTCTCTCAAGTAAAGCAACAAAACCACACTTTACCTGGCATTTAGGTTAAAAAAAAAGTGCCATAATGGATAGCACTCGTACTTTCTTGGAGGTGAAAAGCAAAGTTCTTTATGACCAGCAGGATTTCTTTTAAAAGGGTGTAAAAACGAAAGATAAGACGACAGTCGGCTATTTTTGTATAGACTATTGTAAGTTTCTAATTTAAAATGTTTGTGATTTAAGGCTATAAACTATGTTTAAATGTTTTGCCACTTGTGTGAGCTAAATCTAAAGTATATAAATATGAATAAATGAATTTAATAAACTGTTGTTTAAATGTAGTAGGCTACGTAACCTGACTTCTATTAAAGAGTAAACAACGATAATTGGAATTCTGACGAGGCATGTTCAGTAAAAACCTTTGGATTTTAAATAAAAAATAATGAATAAATGCTGTGTTTGTGGTATGTAACAGCGGATCAGTTGCGGACTGCAAACGCAGCATATGTGGAAGCACTATAGGGTGTGGGGCTCCTGCAACGCACACCGCACACGCAACATGCACCGCACGCTAATGTCTTGTTCCTGTAACTACACAGAAGATGGGTAAAGTATAGCTCCATAATTGTTCAATGTAAAAAAAAAAAAAAAAATCATACTTTGTTAGTTTTAATAAAAAAAATAATAAAAAAAGGTAATTTATCTGCCATTTTTTTCTTTTTGCTGTATCTAAAACATACCGAACCGTACCGAACCGAACCGTTACACCAGTGTATCGTATCGAACCGAACCGTGAATTTTGTGAACCGTTACACCCCTAATATATATATATATATATATATATATATATATATATATATATATATATATATATATATATATATATATCTGTATTTTTGATCAAATAAATGCATGATGAGCAGCAGAAACTTCTTTCAAAAACATTATAAATAGTAATATGTCCAAATATATATCACACACACACAGACGGGGGTACAGAGAGTATTCAGACCCCCTTAAATTTGTCACTCTTTGTTATATTGCAGCCATTTGCTAAAATTATTTACGTAATTTTTTTTTTGTCTGTACACATAGCACCCCATATTGACAAAAAAGACCACAATTTGTGAAATTCTTGCAGATTCATTAAAAAAGTAAAACTTCAATATCACATGGTCCTAAGTATTCAGACCCTTTGCTCAGTATTTAGTAGAAGCACACTTTTGAGCTAATGCAGCCATGAGTCTCTTTGGGAAAGATGCAGTTTTTCACACCTGGATTTGGGGATCCTCTGCCATTCCTCCTTGCAGATCCTCTCCAGTTCTGTCAGGTTGGATGGTAAACGTTGGTGGACAGGTCTAGGCACTCTGGAGAAGGTTTTCGTCCATGATATTTCCCTCCATTGCAACCAGCCGTCTTGTCCCTGCAACTGAAAAACACCCCCACAGCATTATGCTGCCACCACTATGCTTCCCTGTTGGGATTGTATTAGACAAGTGATGAGCAGTGTCTGGTTTTCTCCACACATACCGCTTCAAATTAAGGCCATAACGTTTTATCTTGGTCTCATCAGAACAGAGAATCATATTTCTCAACATCCACGCAAACTCCATGCTGGCTTTCATGTGTCTTGCACTGAGGAGAGGCTTCCGTCGAGCCACTCTGCCATAAAGCCCTGACTTTGGAGGGCTGCAGTGATGGTTAACTTTCTACAACTTTCTCCTATCTCCTGACTGCATCTCTAGAGCTCAGCCACAGTGATCTTTGGGTTCTTCTTTATCTCTCTCACCAAGGCCCCTTTCACACTGCACGTCGGACCCGCAATATTCCCGGAACATTGCCGGGTCACCTTCTGTGTGAAAGCAACCACGTCCCAGGATTGATTAACGAATTCGACCCGGGTCGGGGACCTAGTAACATTGCGGGATTCGACCCGGGACGAGCACTGTGTGAACAAAAGCCAAAACTAATGCCGCAACGTGTACGTAGTTATCGTGCGACTCCTAGAGCTTGTTTTTTCAATAATACAACCCTGCAGTGCCAGAAGAGCTAGTCTGTGTTTTAAACGCAGAGAGTGTTCGTATACAAAAGAAACCAAAATTAAACAAGCAGAAACGTGCGCAAACTGGACACAAGTCGAGACCGCGGAGCTCCTTACTATCCGCACTGAAGCTGAGATCGCTCGCCATTATACGTCACATCCGGATGTCACGTGTCAACTCGACCTGGGACGGTTAAGCGTTGTGTGTGAAAGCGCACATATTACGGCATTTCGCTGGCAGTGTGAATGGACCAAATCTAGTGGCCCGGGAACAAATGCCGGGTCGCATTATCTGTGTATTTGCCGGAATCGCAGTGTGAAAGGGGCTCAAGGCTCTTCTCCCCCGATAGCTCAGTTTGCCCGGACGGCCAGCTCTAGGAAGGGATCTGGTCGTCCTAAACATCTTCAATTTAAGGATTATGGAGGCCACTGTGCTCTTAGGAACCTTGAAGGGGTCCTAAAATTGTCATTTTTGTACAATTTAATATGATTATTTTGTGTCTAGATTAAAAGTTTGTAATATACTTTATAAAAGATTTTATTTTTTTGTGATTCTTTAGTAAGTGATTATCTATAAAAGACAGATACACTGTACCGATTATTTCCAAAAAAAGCTGAGCTCATGGAGGCATGCAGTGGACGGAGCTAAAGTTACGAGCACACACACACACACACACACACACACACACACACACACACACACACACACACACACACACACACACACACACACACACAATTTGTTTTTGTGACATATGGGGACATTCCATAAGGGTAATGGTTTTTATAACGTACAAACCGTATTTTCTATCCCTCTACACTGCCCCTGCCCCTAAACCTACCCATCACAGAACATTCTGCATTTTTACTTTCTAAAAAAACTTGTAATACCTGTGTCAGACCCATGTCATTATACACATTTGTGTCCTCATATGTCACAAAAAAATGCATAAATGCAAAAAAAAAAAAAAAAAAAAAAAAAAAAAATATATATATATATATATATATATATATATATATATATATATATATATATATATATATATATATATATATATATATATATATATATATATGTGACTTGTATTTGACACAACAGCAAACTTGCAGCCTGTGTGTGAGCAAAAAAAAAAAAACTGTTACACCTACAAAGATTTCTTAACAGCAAAAAAAATATATATATCTAAGGATCAACATTATAAATGGACCTCAGGGGACAAAATGTAATAAAAAAAACTGCAACCCCTTTAAAGTTCTCAATGCACACTGTAAATGTCATCTCCAGTAAAGCCCTTCTGGACTATCCATCAAATTTTGATTGCAATGTGTTTGTGTTTCTGTCCATTTCTTTAGATTTTTATATTTGAGAATAACATCTACTACCGGGCCACTGTGGAGAACAGATCCATCCGTCTTGTTTCTACTGGGAAAGAGGGTGTGATTTTCAACGGCCTAAGCGACTGGCTTTATGAAGGTATGAAAGATTTGTTTTTATGCTTTGCAAAACTAAACATTTTTTAGAAGAGACTTTGTCAAGAACTGGCCTGACCAAACCAGCAGAAAACCCCTTATTATTGAGCCTTAACAACTACTGTGAACTTAGCCTCTTTGTATCTTTAATATTGTGCCAAAATTCTAGTTCAGGGAAGTAGAAGGCGGAATCAGCTAATAGTTTTAAGCAGCAAGTAAAGTTTAATCACAAAATAAACAGAAACAACAAATCAAAAAGACTGGCAGTTGCCTTTTCTGCTGACTGCCGTCTAAAACAACTTAAAATGTCCCAGGCTTGGTCCTCCCTTGCCCTTCACTGTTGTTGCTTCACCTTATATCCTTCTGGAACTCCTCTGTGGGACTCGAGACCAGTGTGTATAGGTTACACAGGTGTCTGTCATTAGGACTCGCTCCGCTCCCATGGCTGTTGTCCCCACCCTGCTACACATAGCCCAACACAGTTCACTGGCCACTCTTGAGGAGGGCGGGGTGTACCATGGCGGCCACATTACCTGGGGTAAGGATAGATGAGAAACGGAAGGATAAGGACAGGTGAGAGGAAAAGTCAAATAAATTCCTGGCCCAGTTCCCCAAACACACTGCCGCTTGGTTCTCAACTAGCTGAGAGTCCCTTATTTGCGGTGTCATGCAAGGGAATTGGACCAGGGATGAAAATTAGCAACTACCACCAGCCAAATGTGGGTTATTTTGAGTTGTGGCGGGTAAATTCGCTTCACCTACCGGCCGTCGTGGCGGGTAAATAAAAATAGCATACTGTTTAACCTCTTTATAAACTTTGTTCAGTGCATTCGAGTGCTGCCATATGTTCGACTATGAGCAGTCATTTTCGCCATCATCACTCGGGTGTAGAGCCAGAGGATGCAAGTGAGAACTCACACGCGCTGTGAGAAGTCTGTGCACTCATCCGAAAGCGCACACACTTCTCACGGTTTCTCACAGGGCGCAAATATTGAGTTATCTTTCAAGTCTTGCACTTGAATGAATAAACTCACACAAGAAGTATGTCAACATGTCCATCTTGATAAGTATCCTGGCAGACATAGAGGCATAATTTCTTTCGGTGTTTCGTTTTTTTGCCTTGGTTTCCTCTTTTTCGTTTTCAGCTAAAAATTTTGATTTTCGGTGCATCCCTACTGACAATGTTCTGCTTAGTATGTCATCAACACGCTTCAGAAGATGTCAAAACGAATAGTTTCCTTTTTGGGACTAAAAACCTTAAAATTTGGAGCCATAAAAGACCACAGATCATCCAAATGCCACATCCAGCTAAAAAAAGACACTCGGAGCACAGAGCCCTACTCATTTAATGAAATGTATATCAGTTCATGGTCTGTGTGTGTATAAGAGAGAAAGAGAAAATGTCAGTATTTCAATGAGACTTGAGATTAAATGAACTGCTTAAGCATTGTAGAGCTTGTAGTGTTAATTTCCACATGCAGTTTCACATTGTTGGTTAAAAACAAGAAAGTGGCTGGTAAAAACATTGAGTGGCTGGTAGATTTTGAAATCCACCAGCCACAGTGGCCAGTGGACAAAAAAGTTAATTCCCCTCCCTGTGCTGGACGCCCCTCGGGTGGGCGGCCTCCGACTCCTCCATCCCCTGGTGGTGGACAATGACTCGTACGGCTTTGGGTGTCTAGCAGCGAGCCCCATTCCCTCACTCCCTCACTGCCTGCTCCTCTCCATCAAGGAGGATGGCAGCAGGCCCTGGCCTCTGGTGAACAGCGGCGAATCCTCCATCCCCTCATCGATGGCAGTTAACCCTCCATGACCCAGCGAGCTTCTCCATCCCTCCTGATCCATCTGGGATTCCCTTCAGCAATGAGGGCTCTTGACAATGTGTTCCTCCACGGTTTCGGCACTAATGTAGCAAAGTTCAAGTTCAGGGTTCAGGTTCTCAAAATAAACATAATAAAAGAACAAAATGTCACAGGCCTGAATACCATGAAGCCTGTTTAGCTGGCTAGCCATATATATTGTAGTTTGTGCCAATCCTGGGTTTTAGGTACCATTAAAGTGATTTGGCTTTTAGCTGTGTTCATCTTACACTCCATAGCGAACCTGCTCCAGGACAGGTTATGTTCTGGATAAGAGATCTCAACCTGAAATTGGGCCAATCAGCATTGAGCAAAGTAAAACACTTCTGATTCAATAAAGTCACTCCCCCTGTTTCTACAAATTAAAGGTCACTACATAGCAAATGTTTTTTAAAGACTAAAGCGTCTGGCTTTTAACAATGCTTATTTATAATAATAATAATAATAATAATAA
The DNA here is from genome assembly GCF_024679245.1 of Pseudorasbora parva. Taxonomy (NCBI): domain Eukaryota; kingdom Metazoa; phylum Chordata; class Actinopteri; order Cypriniformes; family Gobionidae; genus Pseudorasbora; species Pseudorasbora parva. The sequence continues at coordinate 28,270,728 of NC_090195.1, forward strand.
TAATAATAATAACATCTTTGAATGATTTAGATATAATTTAGGATATTAAATTATTATACCATTAATCAATTACAAATTTATAATTTTAGTTAATCAATCATTAATAGGCACTTTGTTAAAATTAATGTAAATAGCCTATATAAAATAATACAAATAAGCTTTAAAATCAATACATAAAGCTATTAAAAATGACGCTTACTGAGCTTAAATGTTCAGTTCTTTCTATCAACTAAACTAACGTCATAACTTTTACTTGCATTGACATATCATATTTTTTTCTTTAAGTTGTCCTCTTTCATAGACCTCTCTTTTCTTCTTGCTGTGTTAATTTGTTTAAATTCTTAATATGTTTCAATCATGTAATATTCTGCAGAAGAGAGAAATGAATCTCACTCAATCTTGTGAGAAGTGAATCTCTGTTCACCAGTATGTGATTGTCTTATCACTATTGATTTCACATCACTGATCCACAGCATGTGATTGGCTGTTCACTACATCACTGATCCACAACATGTGATTGGCTGTTCACTACATCACTGATCCACAACATGTGATTGGCTGTTCACTACGGATGTCACAGCTAAACTCCTGAACTCAGGATCAATGCCTGAGTTGACAGAGAAAGCTGAAGATCAGCATCATGGTACCAACAAAGCCTGAATAGATATGTTTGGTTTTGTCAACTCGAAACTAATCCTGTAACCCTGAGTTTGTTTAACTACCATCATGGTACAGGCCCCAGGTCCTCTCTCGTCCTTGATTTTCTGTGTATTGTCAAAGAATGAACTACCTTTGACAGGACCCTGTGGTTGTGGATTTTTGCCATGTGTGATGTGAATCTCCCATTTAAACTTTAATCTGAGCTCATATTGCAGCGACTGACCCTTGCCATGAGTTTATGAGGTGCTGAAGGTCTCGAAATTGACTCTTATTATTTATTGAAAGGGTTGAATGTATTAAAGAGAGCAGAGACTCGTCCTGGACTATTTCTGTTGCTCCTGATCTCAATCTCTCTGCCGGTTTACAGTGTGTGATTTATCCCTCTATTATTCATCTATACTATATTAGCATTCTTTAGTTTTTACATGTAGATTTTGCAGGACATACAATCTTTAACTCTTAAATATTAAAACTCAGCGTTTTTTTTTTTTTTTTTTTTTTTTTTTTTGCCAGCCACCGCAAGGGTTTTTGACAATTTTCACCAAAATATAATAGCCCATAGAATATTTAGTTTTATGAATATCTGAGCATGGGATATGTCAATATATAGAGAGCTGACCCTCTTCTTTTAAACAAAAAAATACTTTTATTTTAGCTTCTTGCATTCTTTTTTAACAACACTTGAATATTGGTAAGTTTCATAAAAAAGCAACATTTTGAAAAAAAAGCTGAGAAAATCATGTTTTTGTGAAGACTGTATCCAGATCAGATTCAGAGATGATCAAGCACAGATGGAGTAAATCAAGTCCATCAACACTCCTAATGCTTCACAGTCCTGTAGCTCATCCAGGGTCCACATTTCATTCAGTAACATTAGATAGTTTTGATTCATATGCTGATTAATGATGATGATCACGTTATTTTTCATAGCATCTGCTTACATACGATTGCTTGTTTTACTTGCGTCTTCCTCGTGTGTGTTTTGATCAGGAGATTCAGTACACATTCAAAAGATGCCCCCTAGCATCTATCAGTGAAAACACAGAAACCTGGAAATTCTGTTTTTGGCCTGGAAGCGTTTTCTCACAAATTACGGAAAATTCCGTGTTTGGTGGGGAAAGAGTTAAAAAATATAGTTTTGACTTCCATATTTAAAGCCATTGTAAAAAAAATCACACACCTTTGACGTTATTTGAATTCTACATTAATGTGCCAATTTGCTTTTTTACCCTAAATAGCCTACAGGTACCCCTTTTCCACCGACACTGTTCCAGTGAAGGTTCCTGGTATGTGTTTGTTCTCAAAATGTTCTGCAAACTGTTATGAAAAAGGGATTTTCAGGCTAGCAAGTTCAATATCGGTTCAACTCCGGCCCTTAAAACATGCTGGTCTCGAATATAGCCGGGGAGCAGAGAAAAGTTGTTGCTGTCTATGTCAATCTTAAGCAATATAATAATGTTGCACTTCATTGCTCTTTAGATCTAAATATATAAAACTCTGCCCATGAGAGAGACTCAGCATGCGAGAGAGCGAGTGAAATAACGGTTTCATTTTCCATATATCAGATGAGAGTACCAGGAGTTTATGCGAGCTGTGAAAACAGAACTGCTCAAACACCAGGATTTTTGATTTTACACTGGCTTTATTCAGATAAACAACATTTAAAAGCCTTATATCACAGCTCAACCCTCAAGTCTGTAGAAACATGGCAGGTTTGCAAGAGGCCCCAGTTCGCCTGGCCGAGAATAGGCAACGGAGTAAGGTTGAACCCCCGGGCAAGATGATGTCATTCTTTGATATTTTGAATATGCTACACATCTGGAAGAGGACACAGTGATGTATTACCATTACATAATGTTTCGTATAACTAAATTATTACATACAAAGATTATTACTTTGACTCCAATGTTTTTAACACGTCTTTTTAAAATCCACAACATATACACACATATTTGAAATATACCCACATCCCTTGTGAAAAAGTAATTTTTTTAACACTTGAAGGTCCCATGGCATTAAAGGGGGGGTGAAACACTCAGTTTCAGTCAGTGTCATGTCAATCTTGAGTACCTATAGAGTAGCATTGCATCCTGCATATCTCCGAAAAGTCTTTATTTTTTTAATAATTATATAAGAAAGATGCGCTGTTCCGAGTCTTTCCGAAAAAAGCCGAGCGGGTGGGGGCGTGTCATGTGAGCGGAGCTAAATAATGACGTGTGCAGCAGCGCGCTGCAGTGAGGAAAGTGAGTCGCTCTGTGAGGAAAGTGATTCGCTCAGTGAGGAAAGTGATTCGCCCGCCGCGTGAGGAAAGTGATTCGCTCTGTGAGGAAAGTGATTCGCTCTGTGAGGAAAGTGATTCGCTCAGTGAGGAAAGTGATTCGCCCGCCGCGTGAGGAAAGTGATTCGCTCTGTGAGGAAAGTGATTCGCTCTGTGAGGAAAGTGATTCGCTCAGTGAGGAAAGTGATTCGCCCGCCGCGTGAGGAAAGTGAGTCGCTCTGTGAGGTAAGTGATTCGCTCAGTGAGGAAAGTGATTCGCCCGCCGCGTGAGGAAAGTGAGTCGCTCTGTGAGGAAAGTGATTCGCTCAGTGAGGAAAGTGATTCGCCTGCCGCGTGAGGAAAGTGAGTCGCTCTGTGAGGAAAGTGATTCGCTCTGTGAGGAAAGTGATTCGCTCAGTGAGGAAAGTGATTCGCCCGCCGCGTGAGGAAAGTGATTCGCTCTGTGAGGAAAGTGATTCGCTCTGTGAGGAAAGTGATTCGCTCAGTGAGGAAAGTGATTCGCCCGCCGCGTGAGGAAAGTGAGTCGCTCTGTGAGGAAAGTGATTCGCTCAGTGAGGAAAGTGATTCGCCTGCCGCGTGAGGAAAGTGAGTCGCTCTGTGAGGAAAGTGATTCGCCCGCCGCGTGAGGAAAGTGAGTCGCTCTGTGAGGAAAGTGATTCGCTCAGTGAGGAAAGTGATTCGCCCGCCGCGTGAGGAAAGTGAGTCGCTCTGTGAGGAAAGTGATTCGCCTGTCGCGTGAGGAAAGTGCTAATACAGATCGACCGCCGGCCTATCAGTGGGTAAGTCAGTAGCTACTGGTTATATCACCTGTTTAGAGTCCTACAAGCCAGCGCTTTGATGGGCGTAGCCTGTTGCTTTCGCTCTCTCCCTTGCTCTCTCTCTCTCTCTCTCTCTCTCACGCGCTTCCGGTAGAATTGTCCGTAAGGCCCATACAAGGAAATTCCGCCCCCACTAACGTCAATGGGGACGCATGATCTCAAAAAACTTGCCGAAACTTATGACTAACCGGAAGTAGTATTTTTGACAAAGAAATACTCCCATCAAACGTCCACCTTAACTTTTGAAACTTTGTCTATGTTTAGTATGGGATTCCAAGTCTTTAACAGTGTAAAAAGATCAGTATGCATGAAACAGCATTTCACCCCCCCTTTAAAGGTTTTTCAACATTAATATGAGTTCCCCTAGCCTGAATATTGTTCCCAAGTGGCAAGAAATTTCGATGGGTGCAAACCAAGTTTGCCTGTCTTTCTCTGCCTTTGAGAAAATTAGAGCTCAGAATTTGCCTGTCATGACGTCATACCAGGAACGGTTACCTCCGCCCAGAGAAGTTGGCACGCCCATGCCAGCGCTATATGTGTGTGTCCTCGAGAGAGAGAGAGAGCATGGCAGTTTCTCAGTGTTTGGATATACAAATGAAAACAGAAGTCTTTTTTCAGTTCCTTCATCTGAGCCTCAGAAGAACCAGTGGGTTAATTTTATTTTCTCTGGAAATTGCCTGAACTGTGATCAGTGATTTCTGATGTGTAGCTAATCATTCAAATTCACACAGACTTTCTTTCTAAATCGTTTAATGCTGTTTATGCATCAGTGAATCAAGCCAGTGACTAAACGAACAACTTCACATTGTTTCTGTTGAATGAAACAAAACTGTTATTTATATGATTACAGAGAGTGATCAAAGAACACACTCTTTATAATGTCTGAAGATGTCAATCACATATTGATACGAGTGTATCTGCACATCTCCAAACTGCCGTTATAATGAATGATGCTGTTATGCTCAACAGAAGCTCTTGCTGTATTTACATCGATGTCGTGTTTGCTGTTAGTTGTGGTCAAAGCATTTGTTGAGAGAAATAGCATTGCAGTGAAGAGATCACTGCATTCACGCGATCAATAGACTGCCTCTGTTCTCAATGCTCAAAGGAGGAAGAATACAGGGTCTGCATAACTGGGACTGGGTAACTGGGTTACTGGCTAGCAGCACTTGCATAGAGACCTTGCTAAATCACGCCCCCTCTGCCACATACAGTAATCTAATACTCATTTCAAATGCAAACGATGTCAGCCAATCACAACAGTGGGCGTTTTTTTAACGGAAGTCGCACAGCAGACACGGCCCTTTGAAACAGAGCATTCAAGCCAGAGGGCTAATATCATTAAAGAAAAAAAAGATTATTTATTATTTAAAAAAGATTATTATTAGATTTTATGATGTAAAAATCATACTAATAATATAAGTACACCTCAGGAAACATTATAAAATAATAAAAAATAATCCATGCCATGGGACCTTTAAAGTGATAGTCAAAATAAAAATAAAAACTTATTTTACTCACTCACATCACGCTTCATTAAAACATCTCCAAATAAAAGTCTTATGGGTTTCGAATGACACGAGGGTGAGTGACGACAGCATTTTCATTTTTGGGTGAACTATCCTCTTAAAGGTGTGTGTCAATTTTAGCAGCATATAAGGGGGGCTGGCACAGGACAAAAAAATTGTCGTCTAAAAGAGCAGAGAATGACTAGTACTCTGTAGAGAAGTTTGTCCGTTTAGGGCTACTGTAAAAAATATGACGATGAAAAATGGCGATTTCGCTGTAAGGGAATCAGCGGTGTATGTAGATAGAAATGGCTCATTCTGAGGTAATAAAAACATAACTGAAAACACAGTTATGTATTTTATATTGCATTTCTGTCAATAGATCCAGGGCTCTTTGTATGTATCTTTATATGTAATTCATAATTACTTGTATTGTTTTTTAAATAAAGTGGACTGCCTAATATACTGACAAGCATTTGTGGTAAACTAAAATATAATTGAATTTCTTTTGAAACTTTAAACATTTGTAATGATGAAGTGCAAATGTAATACTTGTAAAATGTATAACTCATTAAAAAAATAAAATTATATATATATATATATATATATATATATATATATATATATATATATATATATATATATATATATATATATATATATATATATATATATATATATAATAACACACTGCAGTTAAAATGCCAATAAATATTTTATGTGCTTTTATATGTCAGCCAAGATATTAAAATAAAGGTACTTATAAAAGATTATTATAACATGGTTTAAAAAGTACTTTAAAGTATACTTCAGTGTGTTAAGAAACAGTAATGAAAGTGTACTCTTTTCAAGTACACTTAAGTGGACTTTTATTTCATTAATATTACATTATCCATCTTAAGCCTTCAGCTTTTTGTACTTCACTGTAGAAAGTGGTTGATTGTACAGCACTTTGGACAGCTGCTGATTTAAATTTGCTTTAGAAATGATATGCCTTACTTTATCTGCAAGTACAGTTTTTATGTACTTTTTTGAAGATTTGAAGTACAGTACAAGTGCCCATTCTCTACAATTAAGAACATCTTTTGCACTAGGAATTAGCATTCTCATTATCCCCATCCTTTATTTCTGCTAATATTTTGAAATTCCCCCTCTCTTCTTTTTTACTGTTAATACTCTATTAACACTTCATAATAGTGAGTTCTTGTTCTTACAGACAACTCACTTCAGGCAACTCAGTTAGATCTGCGAAACGTTGCAGACCTTTTAAATTCACAAACAGCTATATTACACAATACACGAACACTGTAAAAAAAAAAAAAGTTAAATAACAGTTAAGAAGCTGGCAGCAGAGACACCAGCAGTCTACTTTAATTCCATGATATGAATTCTGTGAAATTGCTTTACAGCCTATTACTGTACACATTAAATAACAGTATTTTATTTTTAAGGTATTATTAACGTAAAATAATGGCAGCAGAGAAACCTGCAATGTACTGATGCCAGCTATTAATACTGTCACATTTCTTTCAGCTATTTACTGTAAAAGAAATACACGCAGTACATTTCAGTGATTATTTCAATTCACAATACTTTCTACAAAATGTTGGGTTAAAAACAACTCTGGGTCAAAAAGGAACCCCAAAATGAAAATCACACAGGAAATTACTGCAGTAAAAACACAGGCAACAGTAACAGGCCATCACTATCTGCCTTTTATATACTGTTTTGTATCATATAACACACAAATGGGAAGGTTTAGAATTGGGATGGGGTTATGTTCAAACGTGTCTAACTAGCATAAATAAAAATACATGTAAAAAAATATATACTCCAACATGTCATAATGGTAAAATCATAACCCGTCTGTGACAAGAAAAATTTCTCATTGAAATTAATAAATGAATGAATTAGATCTTATTTTACTCTATAAACTATAATACTGATATGCCAACATTTTTGCTAAATGATAAATTAAAATAAGCTGATAACATCACTGTTTTCTCCAGAACGACCAAATCAAATTTTGTTGCAATTATTCTTAACACTGTTTAACACTGAGAAGCTGCTTTGAAACAATCGTCATTGTAAAAGCTAGCTCTATATAAATAAAGTTGATTGATTGATTGATTGATTGATTGAATGGAGCACCCTGCTCATTGAAAAATGATGCTAAAGGGGTACCCTGTGCGTTAAAATGTGATGACAATGGCACCTGACCAAGTGTGACGAGCTGGGAATGAGAACGTGTTGGATAAAAAGCGTAGACCCCACTTCATTGATAGGCTTACTGTATATGTTGAGCTTTATTCTTTTACAACCAGAAGCTGCATTAAACAGTGCATAAAAGTAATGATTGAAAATGTCTTTGGAAACATCTGTGTATTTGACAAATATTGCATTTATCACATCCAGCTGGTGTCGAACACACATTTAGTCTTGTGGGTTCTTAGGTCTGTTCTGTCATTGTTCATTGTCTTGATTGTTCGCAGGTGTCCCTTGTCTTGTCTTTAGTCCTTGTGTATTTAAGCCCTCATTTTTGCCATACGTCTTTGTCTATATTGTTTGTGTAACCTGCTGTTTGGTGAGAGTCCAGTCCAGTCCACTCCAGTGTCCAGGAATTACAGTCAAGGTTTATGTTCATGTTGATTCAAATTTAAGTCTACTCTGGTTTAAGGAATTTTTTTTAGTTCGGCTTGTTTTGTATTTTTATTTGTTCCAAAAAAGTTGGGACACTGTACAAATTGTGAATAAAAACAGATTGCAATGATCAGTTTCCAATGAATTGTTTCCAATTTCAATATTTTATTCAGAATACTACATAGATGACATATCAACTTGATATGTCATCTATGTAGTATTCTGAGTAAAATATATCATTATACAGAATACTATAACATATATATATATATAATATATAAACAGAAAATATATAATTTTAAGGGAGAAATAAGTTGATTTTAAATTGCATGGCATCAACACATTTCAAAAAAGTTGAGACAACGCCATGTTTAAAATTTAAATGTTTACCACTGTGTGGCATCCCCTCTTCTTTTTATTAGTCTTCAAACGTCTGGGGACTGAGGAGATAAGTTGCTCAAGTTTAGGAATAGGAATGTTGTCCCATTCTTGTCTAATACAGGCTTCTAGTTGTCCAACTGTCTTAAGTCTTCTTTGTTGCGTCTTCTTCTTTATGATGCGCAAAATGTTTTCTATGGGTGAAAGATCTGGACTGCAGGATGGCCATTTCAGTAGCCAGATCCTTCTTCTACGCAGCCATGATGTTGTAATTGGATGAATGAATGAATAAAACCTTTATTGCCACAAGGGGAATTTGTTTTACACACAAGAGAGCCAAATTGAACATTAACACAGATAACTATAATGTAAAACTAGGGCTGGACAATAATTCAATATCAATATATATCGAGATATAATTTTTTTCAGATTACTCTCAAATTGATACTCATTCTAAAGTGAAAGTAGGCTATAATCCGTGCGGGCGCGGCTGCACGGGAATTCATAACGGTTCGCATTATGAATGCAGACTTTATTCTTCGTGAAAGATAAAGATAGGAATGCTCACAGGAAGAAAAAAAGCTTACAAAAATTATATACAATCCGCCTAATCCTGACCATATCACAGTCGATTCGCACGGGACTACTGTTATCACAGGACGGTGTTCGGTGAAATATGGTAGGTAATTTGCGGGGGAATTTTTACTTTACAAATTACAGACATGGCCGATTCGCACGGGATTAAGATCACACACATTCTCTGCAATTATTACAAATCACCAGAGGTCCCCAGATAATACTAGTCCCGTGCGAATGGGGCTTAAGATCTGATATTAAACTTCAGGTTTCAGTGTGCTGCAAAATGTGCCGGAGAGGTGCCGACTAGGGGACAATACATCGACATAGATGCATCAATCTAATTTCTAACAATACGATGCCAAGCGTTAAAAATAATCCATGTAGACTATTTGTGTAAGAGGCAAGTGGCACATTTGTTTTAATGCTTTCCACATTTGCACACAATGACATGTATTAACACCAACGCGTTCATTCTCGTTTAAATTACCTTTCAAAGCTTGTGAAAGACGGTCAGACATGGCTTCACGAAGATGTATCATTTGCTCGAGTTTAAAGCCTTGCAAAAAGCAGCGTGCACTCATCTCAAACAGAGCACAAATAAGCCACTGAATTGAGTCTTCTTGTATTTTATTTTTGTGCATCAGTAAATAAAGGTCTATAGTTTTGCATTAAAGGAGAATATAGCGCTATGAATCGTTCTTCACTGAAATTTAAAACTTAAAAGAAAATGCTCAATAAACTGCTTCTGCGAAGTGAGAGTCTTATGTTTATTTGACAGTAGGGCTGCACGTTTTCAAGTTTTTCATTAACCGTTAACCGAGGCCCTTAGCGGTTAATACTCGGTTAACCATAGTGTGCGTCAGGGTTATTTTTAGCTTATTAATTTGACGACCACCATCTCCGTAGTGAACGCGCCTATAGAGAGAAATGCACATCATGGATTACATAATCAGAGAGTAGCCTATTTCTTTTCGTTTTAAATTGTTAAAAGACATTTCAAGTTTCTTAAGATCTATTTCATGTCTGCGAGTCGTACGCTGAGTTTCGTTCAATTAGGATGAGATGCGCTCCAGTTCACGAGCAATGCGAGTGGCCGCGAGGGCGCCTGCACGATTAGAGCATGTAACGTTAGTAAAATATGCAGCCGAGAATGATTCACACAGACAGCGTTTGACTCGCGCGGCTGATGAGCCTCTCCCGGCAGAGAGTTCAAGCATCTGTGGACTCGTCCCTTCAGCTCTGGCCATCTTGCTTTCAGTCCGCGATCAGCTTTTTTGTTTTCTTCATTACAGTTAAAGTAACCTCTGCTTTTCTCTAGTCATTCACAAGTTTCTCACTTCAAACTTTCTTTCTTCTGCTCCGTTATGCACAGCGCGCGCGGCTCGCGCTCTGCTTCTGCCCTAATGCGACTTTTAGTCCAGTGCGACGTATGTTATTTTCCTCTTCATGACGCATATTTTGACTGATGCGACTCATACTCCGGAGCAATTTATAGCCTGAAAAATGCGGTAAGCACTGCATTGCAATACTTGCATTTCGCCCCGTCACTCTCATTTTTAAAGTGCTCCCACGCTTTCTTTGCCCGCTTAGAAAGCTGGTCATGACTTCTTCTTGTGGATACTACCCTAACCCTATGGATACTACAAATGTCTGGCAGCGCTCTGGCGGTCTCTAGGGGTGCAAACATATATTACAACTAAATTACGCAATTTTTAACGGTTAATCGGTCAATCGGTTAACCATGGACACCCCTATTTGACAGTGATTTCGCATTTCTTGTTCGTATAAAGGCTAAATGCAAATAAAAGGTGAACATTAATTTATTTGTACCGTTTTTATTTCTAAAATATTATATAGTTTTATAGGAGGAGGTTTCATAGACTTGGCAAATACATTTTTCAGAAGTTTGTAGGTACAGACATCCTTTGTGGCAGTTCTTGGTAGTTTTTCTAAAGCTTTTATATAGTTCATATCGATATCGAAATTATATCGTATCGACCGAAATTAAGAAATATATTGTGATATAAATTTTGCCCATATCGTCCAGCCCTATGTAAAACCATACCAAACATCCTACAACATTAAAATCAACGCAGCAATGGTAGTAAACATGCAATAATCAGTCCAGTAGCTAAAATTAATCAATAATAATTGAATTAATAATTAATAGTGCACAATATAATTGATGCAGTATGTGGTCTGGCATTGTCATGTTGGAAAATGTAAGGTCTTCCTAAAAGAGATGACGTCTGGATGGGAGCATATGTTGTTCTAGAACTTGAATATACCTTTCAGCATTGATGGGGCCTTTCCAGATGTGTAAGCTTCCCATTCCACACACACTCATGCAACCTCATACCATCAGAGATGCAGTCTTCTGAACTGAGTGCTGATGACAACTTGGGTTGTCCTTGTTCTCTTTAGTCCGGATAAGATTTTTTAAAATTTTCAGAAATTCAAATTTGATTCATCTGACCACAGAACAGTTTTCCACTTTGCCACAGTCCATTTTAAATGAGCCTTGGCGCAGAGAAAACGCCTGTGCTGCTGGATCATGTTTAGAGATGGCTTATTTTTTGACCTAAAGAGATTTAGCCGGCCACAGGAAATGGCACGGTGGATTGTGTGCACCGACAATGTTTTCTGGAAGTATTGCTGAGCCCACGTTGTGATTTCCATTATAGTAGCATTCCTGTATGTAATACAGTACTGTCTAAGGACCCGAAGATCACGGTCATCCAGGATGGTTTTCCAGCCTTGACCCTTAAGCACAGAGATTGTTCCAGATTCTCTGAATATTTGGATGATATTAGGCACTGTAGATGATGATAACTTCAAACCCTTTGCAATTATTCTCTGAGAAACTCCTTTCTGATATTAGCCAGACCTAGCCTGACGTGGTCATACTCAATTCTAGTCAGAATATGAGTCTGAAACTGCTCCATTGGGCTGCGATTATGAGGCGTGATTCAACCGAACCAGGAAAGACATCAATTGGATAGACCTTTGTAGGTCTGTCCAATATATGTCTTTCTTGGTTCGGTTGAAACACGCCTCATAATCGCAGCCCAATGGAGCAAACCAATCAGAGCAACAAAGCGACGCATTGTCAAATGTCAACAGACAGAGCTCAACTGCACTGTGTTGCCAAGTCCGCGTTTTTTCCGTGGTTGTTTTCTATGTCCAAGGGTTGAAGCGACTATTATGTGATATATAGACCCATAAGTGCGAATTTTAGCAGGCAACCATGCCAAAATAACACACATTTTACCCCCCAAACACCATTTTTTCCCCCGGAGAACCCCCCGAGAAGCTAGTGTTTAGGGCTAGTAGTTGGCAGATTTTGTTGTAGAAACTTGGCAACCCTGTCTGCACACGCGCTGGAATAAACTATCTTTGCCGGTGTTGTAAAAAAAATTTTTTTTATTGATATACAGAGTACTTACCCAACATGATCATCATCTTTGAGAGAAATTATGAAGGTGAATGCATATACAAACAAGCTCTCCGTTTAGGATCCGAACAAATATAATCCAAGCTCCTTTGATGACATGCATGATTACGTTACTGTTGATCATCTCTCTGTCATCGGCTAAAGCCCGCCCTGATCATTTCATTAGTCCGAACAGTTTCTGCAGAGGGAGTAAAGGTGAATGCATATACAAACAAGCTCTCCGTTTAGGATCCGAACAAATATAATCCAAGCCCCTTTGATGACATGCATGATTACGTTACTGTTGATCATCTGTCCATCATCGTCTAAAGCCCGCCCTAATGATTTCATTGGTCCGAACAGTTTCTGTTCGGGGATAATTACTCCTCTATGGATCAAGTCCAGACTGAACCGCCTGACCTAAAAATGTTGTGGGTGGGGCTAAGTTCGGCTGGCATCCAGGAAAGTCCAAAATGAGCCAATATTTGGCATGACATTTCAAAATGTCTCACTTAATCTTAATTCAATTGTGAATAAAATATAAGTTTATGAGATTTGTAATTTATTGCATTCCTTTTTTATTCACAATTTGTACAGTGATATATAAGCAAAGACAACAAAAATGGATATTGGCAAGAGTAAAAGCAACATGAACATTTGTGTACAAGTAAGAAAAAGTTGGAAAAACATGGATAGCGAAGACTTTGTACTCAAACTCTGTGAAACACCCGTTCAGCTCAGCTGTGCTATTGCTTCAAATGCACTAGCTGACAATGCATTACATACTACAAAACTGTAAAACATATACAGTGGATTAGTGTTAAAGAGTTTACATGTGCTCCGTGGACACCCCCTCTCTGTCTGTGACTTTATGGTCAGTCACTGTTCATGTGAACGGCTTACAGCCGTCAAATTCTTCCAAAGATCCTCTGAATGATAAACTAATCATTGAGCTTTGCAGTCTGAGGCTGTTGAATACAAATCCAGAGTCTGTTCTGCATGTTGAGGAGAACAGGTGGCTGATGTGCATTCATTGGCCATGGAGTTTATGCCTTCTGGACCCTTCTGGATATGGAGTTCCCTGATGTGCTTTGGGAAAGGTTAATGTATGTTAATTCAGATTACCCATGCCAACCCAAAAATGCTAAAACCTCCAATATCCATCATTACAAGAGCAGTTTAATTCCTCCAGTTGCATGAAAGCTAAACAATCTATGGTGTTCATTTACTTAATGTAATTTGAAAGTGGCTGAAAGTTATTATGAGGAAAGTGTTCTAATCAACCTCACCCCTACATAATCTCCTCTCTGTAATTTGGAGATCAAGAATGTAGATTGTGGCATTGTTGTGAGCAAGTATGCTTTCTTAGAGTAGTTCATCACTTTGCAGAGAGGATATTAATTACCTCAATCAGTCTGCATAATCAATGCTGAGTTTTAATTACCCCTGGATAATCAGTGAACCGCATGTCGTTCTTGCTGTGGCAGACCACGTCTGCTCTAATGGAGATCATGAAATGAACCCTGCTAGACACTCATAGTAAGGCGCACTTCATGCAGCCTTGTGGCATTTGCTTCTGCATGTTTGCAAGGTCATAGGAAATCCTGTTTGCCATTTCATGATTGAGAAAGGTGGCCAGAATGATTCAGGGTCCCCTTTGTAACTGCTGTCCTTTTTGCCTAACCTGCAGTAGTGCAAACTTCATAACAGTGCAAGTGGTAAATGTACATTGTTGCTGTTTTTAATTTAATTACATTTTTTGTTTGTTTATTTGTGTTTTTGAAAAGGAAGCCTATTCAAATGTTTAGTTCTTGACTTATTTGGGTTCAAAAATTGGTGGTCCCACACAGGGTCTACACAGATCCCTAGGCTCAGGGATTTCTAGAGGCCCCCAGATGTACAATATCCCTAAAATCTAGGGAGCGAGAGAGACCCTGTTTCCACCTGGATGCATTTTTTGTGAACCGATCACAAGTGGTCAACCAAGTCATATTACGGTTTTAAATGCATCTTCTGTTATAACTTGCGTTCAGATTTCGTGGCGATGCTTTGCTCTTTTTTCGTTGCACTCACCTTTATCTCTTTTGGCGCACAAAAGCTATTAAACGAACAAACCTGTTGAAACTTACACAAATTGATATATAATAGTGGCCTTTATAATAATTTTGTTTATTTTTTAATTTATTTTTATTAGAAAGAGTATTGTGCCATCTTCTGGAAAGGTTTTGCAGGGTGAGATGTCTGCACACGTACACCCAATACAACGACATGCGCATGTCTCGTATGTTTTATCACTAATAATCATCATAAATATTAGTGATAAAATAAATATCACTTAAAGGCTAATGGCTATTCGAGTGAGACGATTCAATCTCTGTTTTTTAATAGAGGAAAACAACAATAAGCAGAAAGATTTGATGGCACTAATATTTACCTCTAAATAATCGACCATGTATCATGGCTGTATTCGATCTGTAATTAATATTCAAAAAATAAAAATACTGTTATAATTTTACTACTTTGCAAAAGTGAAACTGCATGTCCTTTGAACTGGATCACAGAGCAATGAAAAAGAAGGTGGTCTGGTCTATTGAATCACGTTTTCTTTTACATCATGTTCTGCGTGTGTGTCACTTACCTGGGGAACACATGAAACCAGGATGCACTATGGGAAGAAGGCAAGCCGGCAAAGGCAGTGTGACTCTTGGGGCAATGTTCTGCTGGGAAACTTTGGGTACTGCCATCCATATGAATGTTACTTTTTACACATACCATCTACCTAAGCTTTGTTGCAGACCATGTATAACCTTTCATGGAAACGGTATTCCCTTGTGGTTGTTGTCTCTTTCAGCAGGATAATGTGCCCTGCCATAAAACAAAAAGAGGAGCAAAACAACAAATTTGAGGTGTTGATAAGCCTCCAAATTCCACAGATCTCATTCCAATCTAGCATCTGTGGGATGTGCTGAACAAACAAGTCCAATCCATGGAGGCCCCACCTCGCAACTTACAGGAGTTAAAGGCTCTATTGCTAACATCTTGGTGGCAGACACTACAGCACACCTTCAGTGGAGTCGGGGGGGGGGGGGGGGGGTGCAACACAATATTAGGAAGGTGGTTATAGTCTTATAGGAAGGATATAGGACATAGATTTATAGGAAGGTGGTTATAGTTATAGTGTTATGCCTGATCAGTGTATATTATAGTTTGAATTTTATTGTGGACTTCTGTCAGTTTCCTTAAAAAAGTCAGTTTTAAGTGTTTATATATTTATTTATTTTTTGTACAGAACCGCTTTGGATGGTCTTTTGGCTTTTTTTTTTTTTTTTTAAATGTGCTTTATAAATAAAGTGAACTTGAACTTAAATAATAAGACTGTCTCTAAACAGAAAGACAAAAGAATATCAGCAGAAAAGTCTTTAAACATAGACACAGGGAATCATGACAACATGATTCTTTTCTTGGTGTTTTAAACGGACCCACTTCATATTAGGTGGCCTTAACTACTTTGTACTAACATTGTAATTAATCATTTGATACAATGGACTTATTGTGTACATACATGTTTTTACATTGTACTTACATTTTAAAAAATACCTGCATGTAATTACGTCTGTAATTAATTTCTGTAGTTACTTTTGTAAGCACACAGTTGACCCTTCCCTTACACCTAACCCTACCCTTAAACTTACCCACACCACCACACCTGTTCCTTACTCTACCCGTATCCCACCTGAATATCAGCAAAAGTACTTTGCAATACAATTTGAACACAGTAAGTACATTGTACTTATTTTTTTGATGTAAGTACATAGTACTTAAGGCCACCTAATATAAAGAAAGTGGGGCCTTTTAAACTAATGTTCTGTTTTTGAAAGAATGCATCTGCAGCTAGTGCATGGCATTGAACATTTATAATAACTGTTGACAACCACATAAAATGAAAACAAATTATTTAATCTTCTGTTTGTATTTATAATCCTTTTTTTTTTCTCAATTGGGTTTTTAAGGAACTGCTTCAATGACAACTATGTTGTCCCCATAAGCCCGCTAAACTAAAAAAACAATAAACGTTTCCATAACGATAATTTTGTCAGTTTATGACAAAACATGAGTGTTTAGATGATTCAACCTCCATTTATTATTTACCTTATTGAGAACATTTTCAGATATCTGTCAGAAACATGTAAAATGTAGGATTTAGGTCGGCTTAATAGGGTCACTTTTCCTAGTAATGTGATTTTTAAGCACTAAATCTGGCAGAACTGCCGGGTGCTGACAGGTTTTGAAGCACTTATGATAGACCTCCCTACAACTCACAGCGATATGCTGCCCGTCCAGCACTTTTTGCCTTTTTTTGCATGAAGTTCAGCAGTTTCCGACATTTTGACACTCTCACCACTTGCTCTGCACTACTGTCAATCTCACAATCCCTCATACAAGCCTGCCATTCAGCTCCCATAGAGAATTAATTGAAAATGCTGTTCACTCTCAGTCAGTGGAAAATATAATTTAAAATTGAACATTGGTCTGGGGAGTCTGCTCTGTATTTTCTACTGCACAAGAGGCATTATTCAAATGACTCTGTATGCAATTGGAAAGTCCTTCAACCAATCAGACCACAAGAGGTGTGATCAACGGGCAACGACCCATCGTTTCTCTATCTGTCATTGTATTAACCCGCCAATAGCGCGCCAGGTGGATTAGCCAATCTGTGATTGGTTCCCGCAAAAGTGTAACAGAAGCTGTAGAAGGGAATGATTCGCAGGGTGAAATCAGATGGTTTTACCCAGTTTACATTGAATGCATAAAGGGGTCAAATTGATTTGTATTCTTTTCCTATGAATTTTGAATACGTTTAGGGCTGTGCGTTATTAAAGAAAAATGCAATATGCAATATCTTGTTAATATCGAAGTGTGATACGTTATTGCTATTAGTGTGTAAAATCTATTTAAATTATATTTTAAAAAGTATTTAAAAACTGAGAATGATATCATTTGTGTTTCAAAAAGAAAACATCGCTTCAACTTCTGAAAGTGACCAGCAGTGTTTTAGCAACAATTTATGTTAAAAAAAAAATGAGTGTGTGTATTTGGTAGTTCGAGTGTGTAACAAGACATGAAACAGAACTGAAGGGATCACATGCTTTCAGAGAGGCGGCTTGTGCGTATGTTTCGGTGCGTGTGCCAGACAGAAGACAGTGTGAGACTGCAAGTTGTTTTTCGCAAGTTATTATGTCACTGTGTTTTGGGTTATGGTTCATGTTTCATGTTTTTAGGTTTTCATGTTCACTGTCAGGTTTTGTCATGCACTTCCTGGTTTTGTCATGTGTTCCCTGGTCATGTGACTCTATGCCCTCATGTGTTCTTGCCTCCTGTTCCTGTGTCATGTTGTCATTGGTTTATGGGTTAATCATTGTTCACAGGTGTCCCTTGTCTTGTCATAAGCCCTTTGTATTTAAGCCCTCATGTTTGCTATAGTCTTTGTCAGTTATTGAATGTGTAAGTCTGCTGTGGGTGAGTGTCAAGTCAAGTCAAGTCAAGTCAAGTCAAGTCAAGTCAAGTCAAGTCAAGTCGTTTTGTTTTGCCAAGTCTTTGTTTAGATTTTGATTTATGTTAAGTGTTCAAATAAAACTGCAATTGGGTTCATCAACATCGCCTCCAGTGGATCATCTGTTACAGAATAACTGACCCTCTAATATGAACACAGCAGTTTGCCTGTTGCGTCTTCGCCAGGGCCACCGATTCCTTGAAGACTATGTGCAAGAGTTTTGTGGACTTTCCTGCCAGGTGGATTTTAATGACGTGGCGCTGAAGGAAATTTTTAAATTTGGGTTAAATGCACCTCTGCGCACCCAGGAGGGAAGATCCACTGGTCCCTGGAGGGATACATTGACCATGTCCTCCTGGTTAGTGGGTCACCGTTTACTGTAGGGACTGTGGAGGAGGAGCCCCACCGTCCCACAGCAGGCCACGTCCCTGCTCCAGGCCACTTCCATGCTCCAACCCATGAGCCCGCTCCGGCTCCAACCCAAATTCAAGCTCCAGCCCATGAGCCAGCTCTGGCTCCAGCCCCAGTCCAGGCTCCAGCCCATGAACCCGCTCCGGCTCCAGCCCACGCCAAGGCTCCAACCCATGAGCCAGCTCCGGCTCCAGTCCACATCAAGGCTCCAGCCCACGTCCATGCTTCAGCCCATAAGCCCGTAGCTTCCCCCAAGATTTTTTTTTTGGGGGAGGCAAGGGGCACATCGAGGCCACTCTGCCGGGGTCCCCTGAACTACCTCTACCGCCATGGCCTCTTGAACTGCCTCTACCGCCATGGCCGCCTCTGTCCACGCCAGATGGTCCCGGTCCGCCTACGCCAGAGGGTCCCGGTCCACCTACGCCAGAGGGTCCCGGTCCGCCCACGCCGAGGGGTCCGGGTCTGCCCACGCCTCAGTGTCCAGGTCTGCCCATGCCTCAGTGTCCAGGTCCGCCCACGCCTCAGGGTCCAGGTCCGCCCACGCCTCAGGGTCCAGGTCTGCCCACGCTTCAGGGTCCAAGTCCGCCCATGCTCCCAGGCCCCTCTCAGGCACGGGCCTGGCCCACCATCCCTCCCCCAAGTCCGCCCCCCAAGACTCTTATTGATGTTTTGTTTATGTATGGGTGTCAGGGGCCGCCCCTAGAGGGAGGAATCTGTCACAGGGTGTTTTGGGTTATGGTTCATGTTTTTAGGTTTTCATGTTCACTGTCAGGTTTTGTCATGCACTTCCTGGTTTTGTCATGTGTTTCCTGGTCATGTGACTCTATGCCCTCATGTGTTCTTGCCTCCTGTTCCTGTGTCATGTTGTCATTGGTTTATGGGTTAATCATTGTTCACAGGTGTCCCTGGTCTTGCCATAATCCCTTGTGTATTTAAGCCCTCATGTTTGCTATAGTCTTTGTCAGTTATTGAAAGTGTAAGTCTGCTGTGGTTGAGTGTTTGTCATTGTCAAGTTTAGTCAAGTCTAGTCAAGTTGTTTTGTTTTGCCAAGTCTTTGTTTTGATTTTGATTTATTTTAAGTGTTCAAATAAAACTGAAATCATCTGTTACATATTACGCATAATAACTCTTTAACATCAAGCAAGTCACATAAGTAACAGTAGTCGTGTGCCCAGTCTATTCTTTGCTATATGCCGACCTAAAATATACACTTTTCACAATGATGAAGTAGCCTATTATAATCATTTAGATATTGCGAGCCGTTGTGAAGTGCATATTGTGATATGTAACTGTGTGATAACTTTATGTCGATATATTGCGCAGCCCTAATATGCTTTATAAATGGATTCCTTGGATGAAAATTATGGATTAAATCTGTTGTGACTTTGTGAACTTGCCTCATACCCTGTGTCTGAATATGCATATCTCCCTATGCAGGTGGTGAAAAGCATGTTAAATGAGTAGTCTGAATTCAGAGCATTCATAAATTCAGAGTATTTATAAATAAAAAGCATTCAGCTGGCAAAAAGCACCGGGATAACCTACTACTCAAGCCATGATTCAAAAGTTTACAATATGGGTCATTTTGATGTTCTTTATGCATCAAATGTTCATTATGCGTCTGTGAAGTTTTTTTGGTTCATGCATTCTAGGGTTCAGAAAGCCGAACTTTCTCAATGGTTTCGCTCTCAGCCGTTGAAATGTTCCATTTGGCTCTCCTCATATGATCATACACTCTCAGAAACAAAGGTAAGTGCTGTCACTGGGGTGGTACCTACCTATCTTTGTACCTTACTAACCCCTAATGGTACATTTTAATACATTAAAGGTACATATTAGTTCCTTTCTGGTTTTGTACCTTATGGTACTGCCCCAGTGACAGCAATGTACCTTTTTTCTGACAGTGTGTGGTTTGGCTGGAACAGTCTGCGATGCTTAGAGATGTAATTAATAGATTTTTATTTAAGATTAATGTACTTTAAGACCATCTCTCTTTTGTCATCTGACTTGCATCCCATTATTAAGTAATCTCAGGGGCTTGTTTTGAGGACACATTATCATATGCAGCTTC
Organism: Pseudorasbora parva; assembly: GCF_024679245.1. Lineage (NCBI taxonomy): Eukaryota > Metazoa > Chordata > Actinopteri > Cypriniformes > Gobionidae > Pseudorasbora > Pseudorasbora parva. The sequence goes on from NC_090195.1 coordinate 28,291,055, forward strand.
TTGCTTTTCTGATAACTAGTTTCATCAGTTACCCATGTACCCCGCCATCCCCAGATCATTAATCTGATTAAAACATGTCTGCGTTTTGTGTGCAGTCATATGATGAAGTGTCATTACAGCGTTTCAGACTGCAATATCTTACTAAGGCTCTCTACTGCCCCCTGCTGAAGTGAGCTGCTGTACTGTTTTAGCAAAGAGAAAGGAAAAGAAAGGTTTTTTCTGTTTCCATGAGTTGCAGTGTTTTATATGCACCCCTTTTCTTAATAACATTTTCCTGTCCTGTTGGTTCTGCAGGAAATATTCATGCTCCCCATATGTTAGCACAAGTTTAAGAATGAACTGATTACATTAAATTCAATCTATTTAAGGGAATTGTATATGATCATCTCTATGGTAATGACACTTTAACTCTTTCCTCGCCAACATTTAAAAGTTTTATTCTAGCTTCATGCATTCCTTTTTTATTAACACTTAGGTTTTCAAGTTTCATAAAAAAGCAACATTTTGAGCAAAAAGCTGAGAAAATTAAGTTTTTGTCGAAGACTGTTTCCAGATCAGATTCAGAGATGATCACACACAGATGGATTAGATTGAGTCCATCAACAGTTTCACAGTCATGTAGCTCGTCTTGGGTCCATTTCATTCAGTAACATTAGATAGTTTTTGATTTATATGATGTTTAATGTTGATGATGTTTACTGCGTCCTCCTCACGTGTGTTTGATCAGGAGATTCATTTGTAATAGCGCCCCCTAGCATCTTACAGGGAAAACACAGAACCACTGAAAATTACGTGTTTGGCAGGGAAGCGTTTTCTCACAAATAAAGGAAAATTCTGTGTTTGGTGGGAATAGAGTTAAAGGTGCCCTAGAATGATTTAAAACAAAATGTTAAATTGTAATCAAATATCTACATAGAGGCTATGTGGCTTATTTAAGGGGAAAAAATTGTCCAGATACAGTTTTACAGATCCATTTACAACTCTATAAATTGTCCCTAGGATGTAATGCTCTGTTTTTGCCTTATTTGGAAGGGTCATGAATATTAATGTTGAGCTCAGCACTGATTGCCTTATTTTAGCCGCTCACAGCTGTTCAGTGTAGCGGCTCGTGAATCCTGACCGTCCTGACAGAACACAGACCGACTAAATGACTAAGCAAAACTTCTCAAATGGAGATTGAAAAAATGCAGCTTACTTGTTTATTGGTGTTTTCAGATCATCCGCTCGTGAGAAAGAGCTCGTGTTCGTGTGGTTGCCACATTTCAGTAATTAAATCCCCCAAACAGAGCTTTCTGTGAAAAGAAACCTGTATACTCTCCGGTTTTTATCTAAACATGTCCAATCTGGCAACTATATGCACGCAAGCTCTCTCGCACACAGATGATCTGAAAACACCAATAAACAAGTAAGCTGTATTTCAGCAATCTCCATTTGAGATGTTCTGCTTAAAGTGTGTCATTCAGTCTACATTTTAGACTAGTCTTTTTTCGTCAACGATATTGCATGTTTATATAATGTTAGTCACAATGTAGGCTACGCAGTGACTGTGATATGTAGCCTAATCTGAAATACAAATAGGCAAAAACATCATAGGAAACACCATACTTCAGTTCTCAAAAATATAAATATATAACTTATATTTTTACAAAATGAATAGCCTTGTCAAATGACTATCGTTTTAACTTATATGGTGGAAAAGGTGACGTTTGCTAGAAGGATCGAGTGAACGATCTAAGCAAAGTATCTACGGTTGTATTTTGTAATACAAAATAATATTACCCTTTGTCATTAGACACACTATTTAGTTTTGTATGGTACTTAGAGTTTCCTGTTGTTACTGTACTAGCATCTTGCATCATCTAGACAATGCGGTCTCTCTAAGAAACTTTCAATTTAATCAGAAATTGTTTAAACAGTCAATAAGTGGATACATCGCTACTTACTGCTTGCAGGAATACAGTTGTAATTGCCCCTTTCTTCAGTTTAAGACGCTGAGTGGAGCTTGCTTGAAATGGGCCGAACAAACGAACGATCTTGAATTAAATTGTTGCGGTATCCGATTATAAACATCAACCATGACTGTTGACATTTTTTATCTGTGGGAAGGTTAGAAAAGTCATCAGGTCTCCTGAACAGCCTGGAACATGAAGTGTGTCCATGCGAGCAGCTTGTTTTGATGATTCGCTCCATTTCCGCCTGACAATGAACATGTTTGGACAGATGCAAATGTTGGGGCATCCATATAAATGATCCCCAACGCTTGCATCACTGTTGGGTTTATGTGGAGTTTTGGATTCACGAGATTAAGTAGGAGGCAATGATTCACAGTATGTGATGTCCATGTACTGAACTCTTTTTATTTCGCCATGGCAAGGTTAATTCAATTTTTCATTCTTGGGCACCTTTAAAGTGGCCAAAAGACACATTTATAATGTTACAACTGAATTTTCAAATACAAAGTTATTTTGAACTTCTGCTCATTAAAAAGTTCTGAAAAATAAATATCACAGTTTCCAATATTGAGCAGCACAACTGTTTTCAAAATTAATAATAATAAGAAATGTTTCTTAAGCAGAAAATCATCATATACAATGATTTCTGAAGGATCACGTGACACTGAAGACTGGAGTAGCGATGCTGAAAATGCAGCTTTGCTATCACAGGAATAAATTAATTTTAAAATATAATTAAATAAAAACTAGTTTTTTAAATTATTATTAGAATGTTAATATTCCACACTGCTACTACTTTTATTTAAAAAATATTAATTTTAAATGCTTGGGTGAACATAAGATACTTTTTTTTCATTTTTCAAAAATCATACCGACATTTAAAGGGTTAGTTCACCCATAAAAGAAAACTTCAGACATTAATTACTCACCCTCATGTCATTCCAAATCATGGTAATTAAACTGCTGTCTATGGAGAGGTCAGTGAGCTCTCAGACTGCATCAAACATCTTTATTTGTGAACAAAGGTTTTAATAACAGTTAATTAATGACAGAATTCATAGTATTTGGTACCACTATATACTGCCACTAATAAGACTATAAAACACCTTAATTTATAGTGGTTTGAAAAGATAAACAGCCACTTTATTATGTAATATATTTTGTAATTTGCATAATATGATACAAAAATAGATACAATGTCAAGCAGACACAAAAAAATCACATAAAATAAATTTCCCAACACTACAAAAAAGAAAGGGCATCCGCTTTCAGATTTTTAAAACCTGTGATATTTGTCACTATGCTATTATTAAAAAGTAGCTTTGTTACTGGGAAATGTGCACTAACTTGAAAAACATGCTACTGAAAAATCCAGTCAAGGTAGAAGTGTTACAACTTTAGCTTAATCACTGCTAAAATCAGACCTCACTGTCTAAAAGTGTAAAAGTCCTTTAGATTAGCTGATAATGAGGCTGATGTGGCTTACGCTCACTTTATCACAAGAAAGCATAATCACACAAAATTACCAGCGCTCTGACAACACCTGTCAATTTGCTACTCTGAGAAATAACACTACTCTGATGCTCTATCAGTATTCTGCACAAAAGAGTTAATGATGCTGTTCTTGAGATAAAACTGAGCATGAATTTGGCTCTATGAATGACTTAGGATGGTCGACCAGTCTCCTGGTTCACACTGACGGCTCAAGTGCTCTGTGCTTTGTGTTTCTGACAAGTTACAGCTGGAGCGCTAAAAAAATATATCATTAAACAGTTTATTTCCCTTGATAACTGCTATAAATTATTAAATGGTCTTTATTTAATATTCATGAGGAGGATTTACAGTGAAATGGTAATTTATTAGTACAAAAAACAGAAGCTACACACAGCACATATGAAGTGTCTAAATCCAGTCCGATTTACTGAGAGTTTTTTTGTTGAAAGACATCTTTTTTCAAACAGTGGGTGATTCAGTCCATAATGAGAATCAAACCTGTGACTTTGACATTGTTAGTCACCATGAAATCAAAAGTGACATTTGAATCTTTTTGTTAATGGAATATTACAGTATTTAAATTATTTATTCATGCACACCATTTTATATATACAGCTCTGGAAAAAAAATAAGACACCGCAAAAAAATAAGTACAATGTACTGAATGTGTTCAAATTGTATTGCAAAACACCTTTGCTGATATTGAGGTGGGATATGGGTAGAGTTAGGGACAGGTGCGGTGGTGTGGGTAATTTTAAAGGTCCCGTTCGTCACGTGTTTTTGAAGCTTTGATTATGTTTACAGTGTGTAATATAACATGAGTTCATGTTTTGCGTGTAAAAAACACAGTATTTTTCACACAATACAATTTTTGTTGTTATTGGACAGCAGCTTAGCGCACTTTGGCCGGAAAGGTCTTGCCTCTTACCATAACGGACAGATGCAAGCGCTGAATGTGCGCTCGTCTCCACGTGGGAGAGCAACAAGACCACGCCCCCTATTTTGCGTGTCTTGTGGTCGGAGGGTTAGTCAACAAACGGTTCTAGTGACGTCATTCCTGCAGGAAGTGCAGGGGTGTAGTCCAAACCGGCCGTTCGCTGTAGGCTTTGAAAGGGAACTTCTGTTAAATAAAATATCTCGCTTGGCATTGAACTTTGAGCTTTATAATTTTACAGGTATTATTTATGCTCTAACAGCAACATTACACACTAACTAAAGTTTGAAAGATGGAATCGCGAAGAACGGGACCTTTAAGGGTAGGGTTAGGTGTAAGGGAAGTGTCAACTGTGTAATTACAAATGTACTGCAACACAAGCTTGTCAAATTCCCATCTTAAAACAAAAATATGTGAGCGAGATGCATGTTTCGGGCACTTGTGATCCATCACATGCTACAATATTTCAATCAGTAAAAACAGTGGGATGTTTTTAACACGCTTAACGTGCAACACACTACAAACTTTTCTTCTTTCTTTTTTAAATGAAGTCAAACCAAAACTGCTGCAATAACACGCTGTAGTGTTTGTAGTGACAAATGGCTTTAGCTGAGTGATTGTGTTAGCATGTGCTAGTGGAGCTAAGCAGACCTCTGCAGACCTTCACCCTCATTGAATTATCTTCTCAATGAACTCCAGCTAATTAAGTTGCTAATGGTTTGTTAGAAGCCTGTTATTACCCTGATGAATCCAGTGAAGGTGATGAACAACACTAAAGTCATGTTTGTAAGGGCTTATTTGAATTTAAATGAGAATCTTAGAAATGTGTTGCTTGCTGACATAGAAAGATGTGCTGACGCATGGAAGTGAACGGTGGACTTGATCTATTGATCTCTCATTGGTGCAGTATGATCAATGAGGAGCAGAAATGTCAGAAGAGGACTCTAAAGAAGACATCTTCTAACAGATGTTCTCGATTTGTTCATTGCCTGAGTATATTTAGACTAGAAAATGATAAACTTAGACACAACTAAAGTGTGTGTCCATGGTAAACAGACAGCAGCTTTAAAACCTAGTCAGCTGCTTCCCTAGTTATTGTCTAAACACACATCTTGGCTGAGGAATATTCACACCCACAGTGAAAATGCATAGTGATTGATGAAAAAAATTCAACAGTTTTGTCTTTGAACAAATTATACCGTGTGGTTGTGAATTTTATTCAGAAGAACAAAGGACACATTGATGCAATTTTTTTTTCATTGTGAAATTTATAATAATAATAATTATATAATATTATATAATAATAATAATAATAATAATTCATTACATTTATATAGCACTTTTCTATACAACCAAAGCGCTTTACACATAGAAGGGGGAATCTCCTCAGCCACCACCTATGTGCAGCATTCACCTGGATGATGCGACGGCAGCCATATTGCGCCAGAATGCTCACCACACACCAGCTGATTGGTGGAGAGGAGACAGAGTGATGGTGGGATAGACATAAAGCAATGTTATATAACAGCCTGTACACAAGGGCACATTAACTCCCCGCCACTGTTAGACGTTAGGGGGCGCTAAAACACATCTTCTGAATGAGTACAAAATCTCCTGATCAAAACACACGTGAGGAAGACGCAGTTAAACAAGCGATCGTATGTAAGCAGATGCGTATGCAAAATATCCTGATCATCATCATCAACTAAATCCAAACTATCTAATGTTAATGAATGAAATGTGGACCCAGGGCGAGATACAGGATTGTGAAGCATTAGGGGTGTTGATGGATTTAATCTACTCCATCTGTGTTTGATCATCGTTCTGAATCTGATCTGGATGTAGTCTTTCACCAAAAAATTATTTTCTGTTCAAAATGTTGCTTTTTTATGAAACTTTTGGGAACATTGGTGGAGAGGAGAAAGAGTGATGAAGCCAATTGGGATATGGGGATGGTTAGGAGGCCATGATGGACAAAGGGCCAATTGGCAAACTTGGCCAGGATGCCGGGGTTACACCCCACTCTTTTTCGAAGGACACCCTGGGATTTTTGATGACCACAGAGAGTCAGGACCTCGGTTTAACGTCTCATCTGAAGGACGGTGTTTGTTACAGTATAGAGTCCCCATCACTATACTGGGGTGTTAGGACCCACACAGACCACAGGGTGAGCACCCCCTGCTGGCCTCACTAACACCTCTACCAGCAGCTACCTGGTTTTGATATATGACAGCTGGACATATTCAAATTTTATTTATATTTTTAAAAAAAGAGGGTCAGCTCCTTCTTTTGATATAATCCATGCTCAGATGTTCATAAAACAAAATATTCTATGGGCTATTAAAGTTTTGTGAAAATGGTCAAAAACCATTGCGATGACTGGCAACTTTTGTTTTAAATGCTGGTGGGGAAAGTGGTAAAGGTTTTGTTGGTTTTTAGAATCAAGAAATATGATGGAAATGCTCAGTCTGAACAATAAAGTCACATCTCATTCAGCTACAGCTGTGTCCTCTGATTAAAGAAGAACAAGTGTAAAAGGACTGTGTGTGCTAGACACGACTTTACTGTCCTCCAACTCTCAAAACACACTCCTGTTTCATCTGTCATTCAGCTCTGCCATTGAACCTCCCTGTGTGAGCAATCAACAGCCCAACAAGCTTCCTGGCTCACTACTGAGAGTGTGAGTGTGTGATTGTCAGAGTAAAGGGCACAGAGATACACACAGAAAACAGGAGAGAGAGAGAGAGAGAGAGAGAGAGAGAGAGAGAGAGAGAGAGAGAGAGAGAGAGAGAGAGAGAGAGAGAGAGAGAGAGAGAGAGAGAGTCAGAGTCTGCAGGGTTTCTGACATCTTATGTCCAATGGGTAGTTTTTTTGCTGTTTTGTAAAGAGATGTCTGTGGCAGGCTTGCTTTGGTGCATCCATGGGTCAGCGTCTCTTTAATGATCAGATTCATTGTAAAGTTCCCATGATACTTAAAAGCACTTCCTCAGAAACTTCTGCATCATGCTCTCTAAGCTTCAAAATATGTAATTGAAACTCTGAACCGATGCAGTTATTGTCCTCAGTGGTACTAAATGGCCAGTTCACCCAAAATGTGGATCAAAATGTTCAAGCTTCAATTTTCAAAGCTATTGTGTACGGACCCAGAAGACTTGAAATGCACAGGATTGTGGGACAAGATTGGCAGTGAAGCATACATCTACAAACCCGATTTCAAAAAAAGTTGGGACACTGTACAAATTGTGAATAAAAAGGAATGCAATAATTTACAAATCTCATAAACTTATATTTTATTCACAATATAATACAGATAACATCAAATGTTGAGAGTGAGACATTTTGAAATGTCATGCCAAATATTGGCTCATTTTGGATTTCATGAGAGCTACACATTCCAAAAAGTTAGGACAGGTAGCAAAAAGAGTCCGGAAAAGTTAAATGTATATATAAGGATCAATTTGCAACTTGCTACTGGGATGCTACTGTAATGGGATAATACTGTAATGTAACCCTTCGCCATAGCCGGCTAAAACTCTATAGGTTAAAAAAGAAGCCATCTCTAAACATGATCCAGAAGCGCAGGCGTTTTCTCTGGACCAAGGCTCATTTAAAATGGACTGTGGCAAAGTGGAAAACTGTTCTGTGGTCAGACAAATCAAATGTATTTAATTTTTTTGGGAAAACTTAGACGCCATGTCATACGGACTAAAGAGGATAAGGACAACCCAAGTTGTTATCAGCGCTCTGTTCAGAAGACTGCATCTCTGATGGTATGAGGTTGCATGAGTGTGTGTGGAATGGGAAGCTTACACATCTGGAAAGGCCCCATCAATGCTGAAAGGTATATCCAAGTTCTAGAACAACATATGCTCCAACCAGACGTCATCTCTTTTAGGAAGACCTTGCATTTTCCAACATGACAATGCCAGACCGCATACTGCATGAATTCCAAAATCAAGGCTGGGCAGAAGAAGGATCCGGGTACTGAAATGGCCAGCCTGCAGTCCAGATCTTTCACCCATAGAAAACATTTGGCTCATCATAAAGAGGAAGATGCGACAGAGAAGACCTAAGACAGTTGAGTAACTAGAAGCCTGTATTAGACAATAATGGGACAACATTCCTATTCCTAAACTTGAGCAAGTCCTCAGACGTTTGCAGACTGTTATAAAAAGAAAAGGGGATGACACAGAGTGGTAAACCTCCTTGTCCCAACTTTTTAAAAATGTGTTGATGCCATGAAATTTTAAAACTTAATTGAATATTGAATACTTAAAATATTGAAATTTAAAAGTTTCACATCGTTGCATGTTGTTCTTATTCACAATGTGTACAGTGTCCCAACTTTTTTGGAATCAGGTTAGTGTTAAATTCGTCAGACGAGACGAGAGAAAATATGTTCGCCAACAACGAGACGATGACGAGACTGCACCAATGTCCAAAAACGCTGACTAAGACTAAATTAACATGCATTATTGTTGACGAAAAAGGATGAGACTACTGTTTTGCATAAAATAAAAACTAAGATAAAATATTCAAAATATTCAGAATGAGTTCGCCCTGTTGCTCAAGTTCAGGTCTCGTCTCAGTCTTCTGTTGCTGCGATCCTGTGGCTGCAATATGAAACTACATGGAGCAAGAAAACAGTTGCCAATTGTCACGCATTGATAACAGACCTGCGCATGCGCGGTCACCTGATCACGGCTCTCTCAATAGTTCCACACAAGCCAGCGCTGTGAATACATTAAATAGACAACAGCTTCACAGGTAAACAGTAGAGTACTGAACATTTTGAGGAGACTATTTGTGCAACAATTATTGTCCGTTAATGAGCACTTTAAATATTTGTCTTTTTCTTTTCTAATATATTTATTATTTATATTACTATTAGTGTAGTGTTTAAGGTTAAAATAGAGAATTCCAACACAAAGAGGCAAATTTAGAGTCATTTTGTGGCTGGAAACATAATAATTTTCATTTGTAATCCCATTTTTTTTTTTTTTTTTCATTTTGTGCCTGTATGGCTCTTTAATAAATAAATATACATGTATCTAGACTAGATTTCCTTAAATGTGATTTATTTCTATGAAATTTTAAAACATTGCCTATATAAGCACACACAAGTGAATATTAATGAATGCAACAAAATATAATTCAACCCAAAAAAGTTTAAAAGACTGCTTAAAAGGCAAATTTATTTTCCCTTATAATGTACAATAGGGTATGTATATATATATGAATTGATACTGATCGAAATTGATACATTTGATTGCATTTTGCATTCAACAAAAATTATTCATCAAGTGTGTTTTGTCTGGTAATTATGACATTTAACCAATATTTGAGATGTGTGAAACACTATTTGACTAAAATGGTATTAGAAATAATCTCAGAAATAATTTATATATATAAAAAAAGGCGTTTTAACGTTTAAAATACTTTAAAGCAGCACTAGGTAACTTTTCAACCTTCATAATATATTTTTTAAGACTCTTGTGATGATAAATCGACTTACAATAGGTTGAATTACACGTCTGCCATAGCCTGATGGGGTCTGTATCGTTTTTAATCGTACTTTTAAACTTCGGGTTTCGGGTAGTAACCCGAGAAAAAAAAGAACTACAAAATTCGACAGCTTTACGGCATATACGTCACTTCCACCACCACCCACACTTAAATTCGGACGTGCGAGCCCAACTTTGTTCGTCGGATAATATAGTCATGTCCGAAGCAGCACAGACAAATAAGAAAGAAAAGGCGGAAAGGAAAGCAATAAGAGGAAACGAAAAAGTGATGGGATTAAAGGCAGGATGAGGATCAACATGTGACCAGCGTTTGCTCGTCGGCGTGAGCTGAAGGAGGCGTGCCCGACCGATGCTGTCCTGCTTGTTAAGGTGATTACCTACCACTCAAACATTGAACGGAAGTATCATATAGATTCTGTAAAACGCTAACCAATAGACTAACGTTACTATAATGACACTGGCTTGTAAACGTGAGCATCGTGATTATTTGGCGTTTGAAAAAAATAAAACCCATGAAATTATATTCATATGACATGCTGAAACATATGCCACTGACTGTAACGTTACCTGGGATGAAGACATTTCACACGCGACGCCAGAAGAACTCTGAACTCCTCTTGCAGTGTTCAACGACCCGCGGCGCCACTTTTATGAAGTTATTTGGCCCGCACCGCACCACTGTATATATTTTTACAACCCGCCGCGCACCCGCGACCATTAAATAGACATACGAGGTCCGCGGGTTATGAGACGACCCACGCATCACTAGTTCAGGGCTATCAGGGTTGTCATGTCAACAAATGCATGCGCGATGGCATCCCCTGTTGTAGGATGACAGCTCTTACGACAGTAGTTGAGGACATTATTTTTTCCAAACTGTAGGGGGACCCCGAGAGCAAAAGTAGCCAAGTGCGGCTTTAACTAAAACTTGACTAAGATATATTGAGTTTTCTTTTGACTAAAACTAGACTAAAATGACGAGACTTTTAGTCGACTTAAACTTGACTAACTAAAAAAGATATGTGAGAGATACTAAGACTAAATAAAAAATAGGTGACAAAATGATCACAAAATCGGGTTTGTATAGGCTACTGCGTTCAAAGGCCAACCAAATGAAGGCATCCTATTAGACAGCATAGCCCCTTTCACACTGCACGTCGGACCCGCAATATTCCCGGAGCATTGCCGGGTCGCCTTCTGTGTGAAAGCAACCTCGTCCCGGGATTGATTACCGAATACGACCCGGGTCGGGGACCTAGTAACATTACGGTATTCGACCCGGGACGAGCGCTGTGTGAACAAAAGCCGAAACTAATGCCGCAACGTGTACGTAGTTATCGTGCGACTCCTAGAGCTTGTTTTTTCAATAATACAACCCTGCAGTGCCAGAAGAGCTCGTCGGTGTTTTAAACGCAGAGAGTGTTCGTATACAAAAGAAACTAAAATTAAACAAGCAGAAATGTGCGCAAACTGGACACAAGTCGAGACCACGGAGCTCCTTACTATCCGCGCTGAACCTGAGATCGCTCGCCATTATACGTCACATCCGGATGTCACGTGTCAACTCGACCCGGGACCGTTACAGGTTGTGTGTGAAAGCGCACATATTACGGCATTTCGCTGGCAGTGTGAATGGACCAAATCTAGCAGCCCCGGGAACAAATGCCGGGTCGCATTATCCGTGTATTTGCCGGAATCGCAGTGTGAAAGGGGCTCATGTTAAGCAAACATGGATCCAAATGTGCTGTGAGGATGATTCTTGATTTTTTAAAGGATATGTAACACAGTTTCTTCCAATCTTATGTTAACCTTGAGTAGCTATAGAGTAGTGATGCATCCTTTAGTCTTTAGTTTTATCATTTTTATAAAACAGATAAACTACCAATACACACACACACACACACACACACATTCAGGGGCTTTTTTCCTTGGTTGCACTGCTGTGCCTAACTTTTTTATTTAGGTGCACTCACATTTTTCCTCGGCTCGCGTCACCTTTATCACCATCATTTTTATTTCATATTTTTATCATGCTCCATATACAGTCATACATATTATGTGAATGATTTTAAACAACAATATGCTTACACAATCTTGTATTAAAATCTTGGTTAATAGTATTTTAATAATGGTTGTCGATTCTCAAAAATGTAGCAACCAGGTAACTTATTTTTAAAATATTTTTTTACAATGTATATAGTAATTTATTACTGTAATGCAAAGCACATTTTCCAGCATCATTACTCCAGACTTTAGTGTCACATGATCCTTCAGAAATCATTCTAATATGATAAAAATATACATTTAAAACAAAAAACAATAACGACAAAAGCACAATCTTTTTACATTACATTAATGTACTAATTAATTCAAATTACAATTGTTAGACCAAAATGGAATTATAAAAAACATAGCTAACTACTAGATAACTCAAAATCCTCAGATGCCAACATAAGCTCTCTAAACAGATTAGTTCACACACTGTCTCTGTATGTGATGAAGTGAGCACAACTGTGCTGAACATGCGGCTTCCTGCCCATTCGAGCACAGGAAGAGGGGTCAGACCCTATTTCCGCAGCCTTTGGTGGAGTCCAGAAATTGCTTTTTTCCCTGAGATTGTAGAAGAGAAGGGTCAGTTGATAGAGAGGGCCGACACTCTCTCCCTCTCAACAGCCCCGCTGAGATTACAGTCCGCCCCGTGATTTATGGGCCGGAACCTTCCTCTGCCTCTGTGAGGGAAGCACAGATTCATATAGAAACAGGTGGTTACAGAGAAATGCTCTTAACTGCGCCAGGTGCATCGACTGTATCCGAATGAAGATGGGAAATCTGAGTGTGAGTGTGTGTGTAGACGTAGCTGGAATGAGACCTGAGAGACGCTGTGTCATGGATGATTACTCTTTACTATTCCTGCAATTATTCGAGTGATTGAACCACAGTGAAATATGACTAAGAGAAGCCTCTTGAATCTTTCTTGTGCAGCGGAGATCTTTAAGTCTCACATCGCACACTGGTGGTCCCCGGATGGGGCCAGACTCGCGTACGCGACCATCAACGACACGCTGGTGCCCAAAATGGAGATCCCAATGTTCACCGGCTCCGTCTACCCCACGGCGAGACAATACCATTACCCCAAGGTAAAGACAGTGCATGACCGTAAACATAAGGACAGTGGTGAAGATGATAATCTGTCAAGCTTGAACGTTTTTCTTCCAGGCAGGGGAGGAAAACCCTGTCATTTCTCTGTATGTGGTGAATCTCAATGGCCCACTTCACACTATTGAGATGAGAAGACCAGAGGACCAAAGAATAGGGTGAGCTGACTGCTTGTGCACTCATTACATTCCAAATGTTCATTATGGGGGAATTTACAATATAATGTGTTAATACACAGCACCTAGGGGGACTTAAAAAATGAGTTTCGACTGCTTTGGGTTCTGTCACACAAAAAAAATGTGTGCTCTCTTACAAAATGTTGCATTCTCTCAAAACTTTAGCGTTCCCTGGGAAAACATTGCACAACAATTTCTCTGGGAACGCAACACTTTTGTGAGAGAGCTCAAAAGTTTTGCAAGTGAAAAGCTTTAAAATGAAATATTTCCTTTTATTTTTTCATCTTAGTGTGATATTTTGGTAACACTTTACAATAAGGTTCATTAGTTAACATTAGTTAATATGAACTAATGATGAACTGCATTTCTATAGCATGTATTTATGTTTGTTAATGTTAATTTCAACATTTACTAATGCATTATTAAAATCTTGTTAACATTAGTTAATGCAATGTGAACTAACATGAACAAACCATTAACAGCTGTATTTTTATTAACTCACATTAACAAAGATTGACTAATGCGGAACAGAGGGGTTGTTCATGGTTAGTTCATGTTAACTAATGCTAACTAATACAACCTTATTGTGAAGTGTTACCGATATTTTTTTGGGTCAGACTTCATGGTACAATTCTCACTATTAACGAACTATTAACTATGACTTTGCCTCAGTAAACTTTGCTTATTAATAGTTAGTAATGTAGTTGTTAATTTTAGGAATTTGATCGGATTAAGGGATGTAGAATATGGTCTTGCAGAATAAGGCATTAATGAGTGTTTAATAATAAATATGCAATATCCTAGTAATATGCATACTAATAAGCTAGTTAATACACTGTAAAAAAATATTTAGAAAAAAAGTTACCTTGTTGCCTTAAAATTTTGAGTTCATTGAAATTAATACAATGAAATTTTGTTGAGATTCGACAACCTTTATTAAAATATTATTAAAAGATTTTGTAAGCATATCGTGAATTGTGTGTGTTTTATTTCTGATGATGCAGTGAAACATGCCAAATAGTGCTATTTTCATGATTTATCAAATTTTTTCGCTGTTTCACTGTCATCCGAAATAAAACACACAAATACCAAATATGCTTACAGAATCTTTTAATAATATTTTAAAGGTTGTCAAATCTAAAAAAAATTTCATTGTATTAACTCAACATTTTAATTTCAATTAACTCAAAATTTTGAGGCAACCAGGTAAAAAAAATTTCTAAATATTTTTTTTTACAGTGTATTAATAATGGATATTCATTTTGAGTGGATATAATAATGAATATATTAATATATTTATAATAGAAATATTAATAGTTAATTTTATTACTAAATAATATCTCAAGTAATTGTTAGATTTAGGTCATTTCATTTTAGAAATAGAGGATATGAGCATAGCAAATTAGTTCTGCCAAAATTAGCGTATTAACGCATGCAATTAGTTTTTTTCAGTTTAACACGTTCAAAATATGGCAGCGATAAGTTTCGAGAGATGCTATTAACACTCAGTGTAAATGGAGAAGATTGAGCTTGGCAAAAGGCGGATTTGAACCCTGGTCAATCATGCTAAAACCTATATCCTTAAGCCTTACGGCCGTTTCACAGCGTCGAGCAGGAGCGTCGCGTGAGCAGCAGTGAAGCGGGGGTTTCGGCGGCGAGCCTATTTTTGCTGCACTGCTGACGCTCCTGACGCTCAATTAAAGTGAAAGCACACTTTTAAAGGACAAAATAAATATGATTTCACACAAAAAGTGCTTAAAATGCACACAGGAAGCACGTGTAGTGTATTTGAACAACTGGAGTGTGTCAGAAAAGAAAACAAAGAATAAAAAATATCTGTGGAAGATTTACCAATTTAAACTTGTTTTGATTATTCAGTTTGGGTGAAAGTATGGTTATGATTATAAAAAATTAAGTAAACTAGCCAGAAAATATAACAACATTTCGTTTAGTTTAGTATTTAATACTCAGACAGGTAGGCTCTCGGTCTGCATCTGCAGTCACGGTGTAAAGTGAAAGCACACTTTTGATGGATAAAATAAATATAATATCACAAAAAAGCGCTCAAAATGCTCAGACAGGTATAGGCTCTATCATTGTAGAAGCCGCTGCTGTGACGCTGCACCAACGCTTCCAGTGTGAATACTCTCGCGCGTCTGCAGCTGCAGTGACGGTGTGGTTACGCTGAAGTGCTGCTCACGCGCTGCTCACGTTTGCAGTGTGAATCGATTGACAGCAATAAAAAATATATCAATCTGTAACCAATATCTGTAACCAATGCATCCCTAGCTGAAAGTATCATCAAACTATTGAGTTCTGCAAAAACCTTTGAAAGATTCGGTCTAGTGATTTGATATACTATAGTCTTTCTACCAGAAGACTTATTTCTTGTTTATATTATAGTGAATACTATGTGACTATGGTGAAGTGGGCCACAAGTACGAAACTGGCTGTAAACTGGCTGAACCGAGCCCAGAATATCTCCATCCTGACCCTCTGTGTGGCCACTACTGGCGTCTGCACCAAGGTATGTTTCTGAAGTGTATTTCAAAGTCCATTATAAAGGCCAAATCACAGCAAAAGCTGATTTTGCAGAGTTGAACATGTTTCTGGATAAACATCTTTGTTGATCCTGGAACAACATTCAGGATTCTCAACTTTAGGAACGTTGTTTCAATATATTGACCCAGGAGCGCGTCTAACTCGGCAAAATCAGGACGTGTCAATTCACACATTATAAGGAATGTGAACATTTGCTGTACAATGCAGTGACCGTTTCACAGCTTAGGTAGATTTTCTTTTTTAAACCAGTGGCATACATTCACATAAACAGCCCTTTTAAAGGGGAACTTCAGCGCTGGGAAGATGAATCTGTATTTAAACTGGGTCATTAATGTAGTAGAAATGTGAAAATATTTTTGAATTTGGTGCTTTCTATACTGAGAAAAGACAGAAAGTGTATTTTTGTCTCATGGGGATGAAAGACAACAATTCCCAGAATGCTTCTCTGCCCTACGAGGCCACTCCCAAAGCCACCGCTACTGAATCACTGGATCACTTTCCCACTGTATCATCTTCATAAAATCAGTTCAGTTAGAGAACAGACACTACAATTAAAAACTGAACGTACCTGTTCAATATATTGTGATTGAGCCGCTGAGGGAGTGTCACAGCACAAACGCGCAGGAGTCAGATTACACCGTGATGAATGAGCTGAATGAGCTCTCGTGATGAGAGCTGAGGTGATCACGACTGCGCTCGGGGCATATACATTCGCAACGCGTGTTCAGTCTGGTGCGTTTTCAGTTAATGCCGTTGGAAGCTTAACTTTTAATAGGAATTAATTTGAGAAGTTAAAACACTTACATTGCTCAGCATACATTGCTCGATCATTTGAATATACTCCAGGGTTTCTACTGATAGAAAGCCATATACTAATCGCTGACGTAACCCTTTAATATCAGGAGGTCAACAGGTCACTGTATTGTTGCTTGTACAATGAAGCGACCGTCTCACAGCATATGTTAATTATTTTATTTTTTTAAACCAATGACATACATTTACATAAACAGTGTTTTAATTGCAGGAGGTCACCAAGTCACTGTGTTGTTGCTTGCTAGTAAGAATTGCTACTCAACCAAATAAATTATCAGTTTTCATTGAATTGGCCTTAATGAGCCATAAACTAGATTCTGAAGGTTTGTAATATTTCACTGCAATCTTCCCATGTGATGTTCTGTTTGTTTGTTTTTCCTCAGAAACACGAGGATGAAAGTGAAGGGTGGCTGCACAGACAGGTGAGCAATAACTTCCTCCGCCTAGACAAAGGGAAAAAAATGATGGGATGTGCCATGTCAGTGTTTGTCAACGATAACGGCTTTGAATAGTCAGGAACGTTTGATGTTGTTTGTTTTATCATATTCCCCACAGTACCGTGCTTGAGCTGATATTGTTTTTCCTGATTAGTTTTTCATGTCTGTTTTTCGCCCGAGGGAGGAAGTGGCCACGTAAAATGTTTTGCAATAACATGAATAAAGGATTGTGCGACTCCTGCAGAAATAGGCCTGAGGGCTCAGACGCACTATTGCATATGCACTGCATCATCATAATAATTCACGTTCTAATATATGTTATGGTTTTCAAATTTTTGGTGTTGCTTGGAGATATACGACCGCTCTGTGCTGGGGACGCATTCTCTAGTGCTCCTGCAGGTCTTATAATTCAGTAATTATAAACTCAGCAGAACAAACCAAATGACGAAACTCTACCATGGGAGGAGAACATCACCATGATGACAGTAATAATAGTACTGGTGTGACAGTAATGATCATTTAGAGTTACATTTCTCAAACAGAATGAAGAGCCACTGTTCTCTAAAGACGGTCTGAAGCTGTTCTTCACCAGAGCAATTCCACAGGGAGGACGAGGGAAGTTCTTCCACATCTCCATGTCCATCTCACAGGTACAGACTTCACTAACATGTGGTAAAGGCCTTGGAACACGCAGCATTATTCAATGTATAGATGTTTTTTTTGTCTATTTTATTACCTCTAATATACCTCTATAATTTTAGAGGTGAACTGTCCCTTTAAGGACAAGCGTTCAAAATCACTAGTCTGCGCTGCTAAGACCTGCTCGTATCTCATACAGACACGCGATTCTACTTTCACTTTAGACATAACCGTGTCTGACAGGCGTGCATTTAAAACACGAATGAAATGTTTAACTGGCAAGGCTATAAAACACCCCCTAACTTTAGTGCATATGATTGGATATTTGCTCATATCAGTGTGTAGACTCACAGGCACACTCAAACAGAGCCGGAATAACGCAATTCAAAAGTGCGTATTGAACCGTGAATGCCGTACCGAATGGTTCAACTAAATATAGAGAATTGTGGCATCCCTAATATGTGCTAAAAGCCAAAACAAATCATTTGATTTAGTGGCAACTTTAAAGCAATGCTTTTATACTTTTTGATCTGTATTCTGTATCCAGCGTAGACAGCTTCAGTGATTATAATGTTTGAAATTTGCTTTTGATGCAAAACGATGCTCACATCTGGTTTAGGAAAATGTCAGCTGTTAATCGACTGAACGCCAGTAGGCAAGGCCTATGGTGCGATGATGTAAAACTAGAGATAATAATAATAATAGATTTTATTTATAATTCACTTTTCACTCCGAAGAATCTCAAAGTGCAACAAAGGGGGGGAAAAAAATAACAAAAAATGAATAACATGTAAAAATATAAAATACTACAAACAATCAACCAACACAAAAAAACAGAACAGAAACAGAGCTGATGGTGAACAGAAATGATGATGGAAGATGATGGGTCTTCATGACGATAAATAGATGGCCAATATGGCCTAAATCTATAAATTCTATACAATAATGATATATATCGCGATATATAAATATATATAAATTATAATAGAATAGTTTCAGAGCAGGTTACATAGGCCCTATATATTGCATGTAGTTTTGAGAACATTTATTGTACAAAACTGTAATTGTACAACATATGTGCAGGTAAATACAATTCAAGTACACAAGCTGCAGAGACTTTAACAAAGAAAAAGCTTAAAGGGATAGTTCTCCCTGAAATGAAAATAAAGCGATATGTTTATCACCCTGCAATGCCCTATGTCCTTCTATCTTTTTTGGACATCAAAAGCAGACATACATTTTTTTTTTTTTTTTTTTTACATCCTGCACGCGCTTCTCCAGTGAATGGCGACCAGGTTAAAACTTTACGAAAAGGATACAAAAGTGTCACGCAATGATACAGTAAGACGCACCATATATGAAAGTGTCCAAGCGAAACTGAGCTTAGCCGTTACTCTGTCGTTACTCTTTCCTGTGAGTGCGTGCGAGCTGTCAGCAGCTGCCGGCGCTCATGCTTACTATAAATCGCACTATTGTCATGGCACCCAGGATAAGCGCACACGCCATTTTGAAAAATCAAGCTCAATAGAAACAAACGCAACTCTCGTCTTTTCTACAAGGAATATGATATGAAATAATATAATAATCCTAATAAGGGAAAACCTCCTGAAGTGAATGTTGTGTACCAGTTGTCATGACAACATTGCGCGAACGACTGCTGACGGCTCGCACGCACTCACAAGACTAAGCACTGACAATACTTTCAGAAAATTATTTTGTATAATGCACAGATGATATGTATGGTATTAGGCGATTATTTTGAGGTGGTAGAACAGAATAGTCTTGTTACTTCTCTTAGTCGGAACTGTTGCCCCACACACTCTACAGTATAGTTTGCTGCTGCTCGTCGGACGGTTAAATCCAAATAATGGATGTTTTACCAGCTCCTCTGTTTCGCTTTCAGCCGTGTTTACTCAAGGTGACGAATACGATGATGCATTGCAGCTCGTGGCTCTAAATTTCACGGGTAGATTGCGTCATCAACACGTATTATGAGAAGTGAAAAATAGAATTAAAATCTCTATCATAGGCCAATTTTGTGTCGTTTATATTGTATTTCGTTCATATCGTCCATTACTATGTAAAACAAAACAAAAAAAACTTGTCAATGACTTGCTCTGCAGGCAGGAATATGCAAATGTATTTGCTTGTGTGATACAGATCCTTCAATATCAAATGCTCTCAAATGCTTTATTTATAATAAGGAGGACGTTTTAAGCTGTGAAACTTGCAGGATTTTTTACAGTTTTTCACAATTGCTAAGTCACTAAACCCCATTCTCTGAACCAAATTCAGCCTAAACACATTTGTTGAATAAATCAGTTCAGGCAGTTAGACTGTAACGATAAGTCAACAGATTGGGGATCCAAATGCAACTTTATTTAGACAACAGTTCACAAGTGAAGTCCAGAGTTCAGGCAAGGTCAAAATACCGTACATGCAGGCAGTCCCAACAAACACAACACAACACAACAAGGCAGGGAACGCAGGCAAGAGAGTAGTCCAGAAACAGGCAGGTGATCCAAAACCAAGAGACTAGTGATGTTAACAGTGACACCAAAGCTCCGAAGCGTGTGTCAAAAAAATGACACTATTTTCTGTGAAGCTTTGTATCGATGCTTGATTCGTTCTATCAAAACCACGTGACCAATGACGTCCGAAGCTTCGTTTCACAAACACCCACATGACTGATTCAGAAAGGTTTAAAAATGCGCGACACAGGGCGTGCCTGTGAGGTGTATTGCGTTGCATTGAGCGGGTTTTTTGTATTGCGCGAGTTTGTTATGGATCCTGCTGCAAAGACAGGGCGTTCTGAAATGTGGGAACACTTTCATTTGATTTCGCCCAATAAGGTTGATCATTTATTTGGCTTTTGTTCTGCCGCATATATTTATTTATTTATGTATTTATTTATTTAATCCGCACTAGCCTATGACTTCATACTTTAGAGACAAGTATAGGCCTACAAACAGAAAAAACGTTCACATTCACAATACAAAATCATTTTATTGATTTTATTTATATCATTTTATCATTTCAAAATCAAAATCATCATATCTTTATTGGTTTAAGTTACTAGGAGTATGCAATGGAACAGATTGTGTCATATAATGTCATATATAATATATTGATTAATTCATTAATGTATTAATCAATCCATTAATTCACTTTTTGCTTCTAGATAATGCGTCGGTTGCAAAACATTTTGCGACACAGCGCTTTCCCTCACTTTCACCAGCAGCGGTCCTCGTTGAGCTCTGACTTGAAAAGCTTCGAGTAATGAACCTTTCTCTGATACAACTGTGCTGAAAGCTTCACTGGTTCAGAAAGCTTCACTTCGCCATCACTACAAGAGACAATAAACAAGGACGAACACTCAGAATTGTAGTGTTACACTTTACAAGACTTCGCAGTGAATGGCAGAGTGAACCAGGTTTATATAGACTGAGGTGATGAGGCTAATGGCACACAGGTGTAAACAATGATGGCTGATGAGTCAGGGCAAAGGATTATGGGAAATGAAGTCCGGAATGGGGATAAATGACAACAAATTCATTTAAATTTAAAATATATTTTTTTTCAAATTAAATTAATTAATTTAAATTTAATACAAACAAGTTTCTTTATGGTCCCAAGGTGTATGGTTTTGAGATATGTTTGAGCAAAATCCCGTTTTTTCGGCCAACAACATTTAACTTAATTTTTTACATGTACATGTTCAATACATGTTCTGTCTCTATTTTTTATGACAACACATTAATACTATTTAATTATTCACAAGCCTGAGTTCCATTCAGTATGACTGATGTCTGTTTAATTTGTTTTCTTCATGAAGCCCAACAGCAGCACAGATTCTCTGCAGTCCATCACATCAGGAGACTGGGACGTCACGCAGGTTCTGGCATATGATGAGGACAGCCAATTAATGTGAGCAAATCCACCAACACCACAAAATGAACATCAAAGATTCATTAGTCATTAAAAATGAACTTATTTAAATAGTAATTATTATGGGATGTATGAAAATTGTTAATGGTAATGGTAATAAAGAACTAGGGACTTTGGGGTGTTGCTCAGTGTTTCGACTGCAGGGATCAGGGTCTAAATTAAGTTTTGGGTAAAATGTCCCCCTCAGAAAGTCCCTGCTCAGGATGTAGTGCTTTTTCAAAGTTCATGAGGTTTCCAGGGTGGGACTTGAGTGCTGAACATGCTGATTGGTTGACTCCACACAGCATTTTA
This sequence comes from Pseudorasbora parva, assembly GCF_024679245.1. NCBI lineage: Eukaryota > Metazoa > Chordata > Actinopteri > Cypriniformes > Gobionidae > Pseudorasbora > Pseudorasbora parva. The sequence goes on from NC_090195.1 coordinate 28,312,982, forward strand.
TTTCATGTGATGGAAACGCAGACAGCAATAGGTCTGGGGGTTCCTGGTAAAAAAGTTCTAAATTGTTCCTAGTAATTTCAGTGGAAGCGTGGCTTAAGATATATAAGTATGTAAATTCTTGTGAAAAACAGATGCTCTTTTTTTAATTGAATGTACAAATGAAATAAAATGCCACTTAGGTGTACTTATTCATGACTGTGTGAGTACTCATTCATGAAGAGAGTACTCATTCATGACTGTTTCTTAAACACATTAGTACACTTTTAAAAAAGTGCACTTTGTAGTAATTTCATGTTTAATGTAAAATACATTTTAAATAATTAAACATCTTATGTCATGCTTTTAAGAACACTTTATTTGATTTGTTGATTTACTAACACTAAAGCACATGTAACATACTTATTTTATAATTTGAACTGTAGTGTTATTCGATATTACTATCTAAAGGTAATACATTTTAAATGTACTAAAGTGCAATTTCATTGTTACAACTGTGTAATAAAAAATAAAAAAAATAGATTAAAATACATGGCATACAAGTTTCTAGGGAGCCCTGGAAGGGACATGTGGTGATGTGGACACAAGGGTGGGGAAAAATTTTTGAGATGGGAGGACAAAATATAACTCAAAACTTATGTGGTCACTCACAAAACTCTTGCATTCCTCCAAGAAACTTTGCATTAATGTCATTTATCATACATTTACATTTATCAATTTAGCAGTGAGGCAATAAAGGGGCAATAAACATGATAAGTGCAGCTTATACAAAGATTCAGACAATGTTTAGAATAGTACAAGCTTGCTCGTGGAGAAGTCTGGGAAGAAGTTTAAATAGAAATTACATCCAAGTATATTTTAGTTTACAATAAATGCTTGTCAGTACATTTGGCAGTACATTCTAACCATATTTCAAAGACAATAGAAGTAATTATGAAATGATTTATAAAGATATACTTAAATGGGTCTTAAGTGGGTTAAAAAGCACTATAAAGGTAATCTAATTGCATTTAATATACATTTTATTTAATTGCAATTAACACGCAAATAAGTGTCTAAAACATTACATTCATTGTGCAATAAAGTGTACTACTTTTTCACAAGCATATAACTTCTTTATATAGATTATACAGTGTTATGCTTTGATATTATATTTTTCGTTTGAACAGATATTTCCTCAGTACTGAGGATGACCCTAAAAGAAGACATCTCTACAGGTACAAATGGCACATATATCTTCAAGTTGTGTGCCGTATGAAGTTTTGTTTATGCTGTCACAGTCTTGTTCTCGCTGACAGTGTTAATGTGTCTGTGGTTGTTCCAGCGCAGACACAGTGGGCACCTTCAACCGCCGCTGTCTGTCCTGTGATTTTACTGACAGCTGCGGGTATGTCAGTGGCTCCTTCAGTCCCAGCATGGACTACTTTCTGCTCAACTGTAAAGGTAGACATCTCTTCATTTCTCTTTTGATCTCTCTTTCTCTCACTTTAATATGTTACAGCTAATATGTTAGTTTAATATGTTAGTATGTTACAGCGTAGGGTTTTTTTCCCTTGCCATTTTCTCTTTATTTTGAAGTATAAGTGCAACTAAGATGACATATATTTTTTGTCGCCTTTGGCTTGGCTTGGGGGGACACTAAAACTATAACACAAAAATTATGATCTAAGATATTCAACTAAATATACAAATAAAATTAATAAGTTAGGTCTTATTTAATTCTATAAACTATAATACTGATCTGCCAACATTGTCGCTATATGATAAATTAAAATAAGCTGATAACATCACTGTTTTCTCCTGAACTACGGTACAGCCAAATCAAATTTTGTTGCAATATTGTCCTGTTTAACACTGTAAAGCTGCTTTGAAACAATCGTCATTGTAAAAAGCTATATAAATAAAGTTGATTGATTGATTGATTGATGAACATACACCGATCAGGTATAACATTATGACCACTGACAGGTGAAGTGAATAACACTGATTATCTCTTTATCATGGCACCTGTTAGTGGGTGGGATATATTATGCACAAGTGAATATTTTGTCCTCAAAGTTGATGTGTTAGAAGCAAGAAAATACTTGTCATCTCCAGAGCGTGTGGGGTCTGCAGTGGTCAGTATCTATCAAAAGTGGTTCAATGAAGGAACAGTGGTGAACCGCTGACAGGGCGGCTAAGGCTCATTAAATCACGTGGGGAGTGAAGACTGGCTGGTGTGGTCCGATCAAACAGACGAGCTACTGTAGCTCAAATTGCTCAAGAAGGTAATGCTGGTTCTGACAGAGCGGTGTCAGAATACACAGTGCATTGCAGTTTGTTTTGCGTATATGGGGCTGCATAGCCGCAGACCAGTCAGGGTGTCCATGCTGACCCCTGTCCAATGCCGAAAGTGCCAACAGTAGGCATCAGAACTGAGATTTTGATGGCCTGGTCTAATGAATCAAGTTTTCTTTTACAACACGTGGATGGCCAGGTGTGCGTATGTTTCCTGGAGAACACACAGCACCAGGATGCACTATGGGAAGAAGGCAAGCCGGCAGAGGCAGTGCGATGCTTTGGGCAATGTTCTGCTGGGAAACCTTGGCCACTGCCATCCATGTGGATGTTACACATACCATCTACCTAAGCTTTGTTGCGGACCATGTACACCCTTTTCCTGGAAACGGTATTCACTGGTGGCTGTGGCCTCTATCAGCAGGATAATGTCCCCTGCCACAAAGCAAAAATGATTCAGGAATGGTTTGAGACGCACAACAAGGATTTTGAGGTGTTGTCTTGACCTCCAAATCCCCCAGATCTCAATCCAATTGAGCATCTGTGAGATGTGCTGAACTTACAGGAATCAAAGGATCTGCTGCTAACATCTTGGTGTCTGATAACACAGCACACTTTCAAAGGTCTCAATGGGTCAGGGCTGTTTTGGCAGCAAAATTGGGACCAACACAATATTAGGTTTATAATGTTATGCCTGATCGGAAGGACATGTTGAGTAGTAATTAGTATTGTAAATAATCGTTTTATTTTTATTAAAAACGTTGAAAGATTGGTTAAGATAAAAAGCACTGAACTGAGTCTCTGACCTCACCATAACCCAGACATATTTTCAGTAAACTCTTGGGAGATTACTGTGGTGAATGTCGATTCACCTTGACGACTATTTACTATTATATCATCTTCTGAGAAGCTTTATGCGTCTGTGATGAGTTCAGTGTTACAGATGTGGAAATAAAGAAAGGGATGGAGACAGTGAAAGTGGACTTTTTGTCAGAGAGCACCGTGTTATTGTTCAACTGTGAAGTATCCATGCAGCAAAGTGCATCGATTATTTGGAAGGTTTCTACAGTCAGCAGCTGATTTGTTCTGCAGGCTGTCTGGAAGGCCTGAATGACGCTGTGGTCATATTCACTGAACTGTCATGATAGAACTCCTTGAGGAATGACGTGTTTACCATGAGTGCTCTTGTGGCACTTGTAAAAGCTTCATCGCGGATGCTCATCAACAAAAGCTTTTATGTACCATTTTCAGTTTAGTGACTTTCAAATAAACTTCAGAGCACTTGTAAAATAAATGGATAAACTGCTGTTGAGCATTTGCTAACATGTACAGCTGAAACATAAGATCTGGCTTTATATATAAAAATCCAACACATTCAATATCAATAGTACCAATAGTACGAGTGTGCAATCTCGTGGAATGTATACGCCAGTGCATATGCTACGCAGTTTTTTTTTTTGTGTGCATATGATGCGCCCTTTATGGCGTGCATATGACACGCTCTTGGGTAGGTTGGGGGTGGTGGGGTGGGGGGTTCGTACATATAATATGCCATAAATTGCGCATCATATGCACGCCAAAACCCATTTTGGTGTATACATTCCCATGAGATTGCACACTCATACTATTTTTCCCATTTTCTTGAGATCGGGCTCAACAATCATGTGTCTTTAAGTATGGTAATCAGTTTATTCCCTTTCGTGTTTTTGGTTACACTTTATTTAGAGGGTCCACTTTAGACACTATAACTATAAGTGTCTCTATTTAACTCTATGTCAACTAGTTTAACAGACGGGGCTTCTATTAAGTCAGAATTAGGCCTTAGTTCAGTTAGGGCATTTAAGAAGCTTTTATAGACGTGCTTTAGAAGAAACATTACCGGTGTGCATCTTGAGACAAAACTATGGCACTGACATATTTTTTGATATATCAGTGCAAGTTACTTTCAGTTAAAACAGCTCAAATTGTTAGAAAAAACCTCTGAAATGTATGTTGTGTTAGCAGATATTAAGTAAACAGTCTACTAATACTCTAATTACTGGTAGTTTTAAAGTTACTTATTAAAGGTGCCCTAGAATGATTTGAAACAATATTTTAAATTGTTCTCTGATATCTACATAGAGGCTATGTGGCTTATTTAAGGGCAAAAATTGTCCAGATACAGTTTTACAGGTCCAATTACTACTCTATAAATTGCCCCTAGGATGTAATGCTCTGATTTTGCCTTTATTTGAAAGAGTCATTAATATTAAAAGTCCCGTTCTTCGCGTGTTTTCGAAGCTTTGATTATGTTTACAGTGTGCAATATAACATGAGTTCATGTTTCGCGTGTAAAAAAACAGTATTTTTCACACAATTTACTTATCTGTATACCGCTGTTTCCTCTGTCCTAAAAACGGCCTGATGATTTCCTTGTTCTATGAAGTCCCGCCTTCAAAAATACGTAACGAGTTCTGATTGGGCCAGCGCTTCCCGCGCTGTGATTGGACAGCAGCTTAGTGCACGTTGCACGGAAAGGTCCTGCCTCTTACCATAACGGGTAGATGCGCGCGCTCAATGTTATTGCAAAAATGTCTATATTGCCTTATCAGTTTGAGCCAGAATCAGACCCTGAGAATATCGAAGAGGATCGATTACAACCTGCTACAACCTAACTACCTAACTACTAATTACAATTACAACCTAACTACAAACATTACAAAAACGTTATAAGTACTTGAAATAAAATAAACACAAAATAAATATTGAAAAAAACTTTAACTTATTTTATGTAGCTAGTTACCAAGGCAGCATTTCTCATATCCATTTAGTTTAAGTTAAAATACTAAATTAACAAAAATATTTATATAATTATAAATTATATAAAATGTAATAAAAATATAGACATATTTTCAAAAAGACCAAATGAAATGTAAAAAAAACCTACACAAAATAAAAAGTTGTATGTACATGTTATATATATTTATACATAATAATTATACACAATACACACAACATATATTATGCGTTATACATTAAATCTATTATTATTATTATTATTATTATCATTATTATTATTACATATATTATGCAAACACAAACTTTCATTTTGGATGCGATTAATTGTGAATAATCGATTGCCCAGCACCACTAAAAATGTATCAAAATAAATAACACTAGATCCAACACAATAACTACAGCACCCTGTTAGATAATTACTTGTATAATTATTTATTGATTTGTGTTTGTGTGTTGTCAGGTCCTGAAGTTCCGTATGTGGCAGTTTATAGCACCCATGACAGACAGAGTGAGTATCCAGCCTTCCGTGTGTGTGTGTGTGTGTGTGTGTGTGTGTGTGTGTGTGTGTGTGTATGTGTGTGTGTATGTGTATGTGTATGTGTGTGTGTGTGTGTGTGTGTGTGTGTGTGTGTGTGTGTGTGTGTGTGTGTGTGTGTGTGTGTTTGTGTGTTTGAGTTTTGGATGATCTGTAGGGTCATGCACAAGCCAAACACAGGTCATATGTACACTGCAGAGATTTGTGAGGGACGTAGAGACAATGTAAAAGGGACAAATAAACAACAAAAAAAGGGACCAATTATGCTCTTTTTTTAAGGTCTAGATTTAGCTTTTGGGGTCTACTAGAATAAGTTTTCACGCTTGAATATATAAATATATATATATATATATATATATATATATATATATATATATATATATATATATATATATATATATATATATATATATATATATATATATATATATATATAAACATATATTTTACACTTTTGCAGCACCTCTTCTTCCAGGAACACTTGCAATGTGTTTAAATGGAACACCATAAGCCCTAAATCACTTGGAATCCAAATTGTAGCCTTTCCTTTTAATTTTTCCATGCACCATTCTATAGGCCTGTATATGCTTGGGCATATATACAGCATAAAAAACAGCCAGCTTAAGGTAGCTACAAGTATTATTTAGTAAAATGTGAAAATAACTCCAATATCATACACTTGAGTTGTGTGGGGTGAAGGTAAATTAATCACGACCTTATTTGACGTCACAATCATGTTGCATTGAGGTCTGTGGATCTACCTGAAGTGTACATATTGAGTAGACTCGCTCCCTCTGCCAAAATCAAAGGGTCGAGGGTCTGTCCAAATAAACTTCCATTGTCCACCTGACGAAGTTGAACACACTTCAAAATGGCGGCGAGGATTCCCCCAAGAGGAAGTGCTTAGGGAAGTTTGCATGTGTATGTCTAAATCTGGAGTTAAACGCAGCCCCAGTCAGTCTGTAACACTCCTGCTCTGATTGGTCGGCTGGACCAGTGTGTTGTGATTGGTCAACTGCTTCGAGTGTGTTTCAGAAATGTGAAATGTCACACACCTTATCATAACCGCAAGTTTCAACACACTTTTAACGCTACTCAACAAGGCCTCATCCCCCTTTTTTTGCTTATGCGTTGGGAGGGAATTATTTAAATGAGGCGTTATTTTCCGGAGGAAAACTCAAGACTACAATCGAGGCCTTTCAGGGAGTTCAGAAGCAGTGCTTGATACAGAGAATAACTTCCTTTAGAAGGGAGTTGGTAATTTTGCTGACCTTTTTCATGCTCAAACATTATACACTAAAGAAAGTTGAAATTTAAAGCCTCTGCTTTCAAACTACATATTCTGAACCACAATTTTTGTGGTGAGAGCAATGGTGAGAGCAACTATGGTGCTGAGAGAGAGTCTCAAAGTTAAATCGTACATAAGCAAAAATGGTTGCCTGATGTCATCATGCTCAGATTCTAGTCAGAATATGAGTCTGATACTGCTCCATTGGGCTGTGATTATGAGGCGTGTTTCAACCGAACCAGGAAAGAAAATGACTCCGCACTCAATTGGATAGACCTAGAACCAATCAGAGCAATGGAGTAAGGGACGTATGTTGAGCGACCATAGAGAGATTCGAAAATTCTGATTCGAATGTGTAAATCCTTAGTCTGGGAGACCCCTAGTGTTGACTTTGCACATGGTTTGTCTGAAAGCATATTAAAAACTATATATCCATTTTATTTTCAACATAGAGGGTCTTTAAGTCAAAAGAAGGCTGAGATTCAGGAAGATGCTCTCATTACAAACCTCTGCACATCCAGACTCGCACACGCACACGCACACACACTCATCTCATTGCATTATATACCCACAGCATGTCAATTGACGAGCATTGCTCCTCCCAGGCTTACCATAGGCCACAATGTGATTGAGTTGCCCTACACACGCCTGCGCTGGCACACTGAGAGCACTCACAGATGATTGGATTATTGCCAGACACGCCATGCCTTCCATAAACTGTGACCTCTCTGTGTAAGAGGCTGGTAATTGTGTTATATAATATGCTGTAAGCCCACAGATATCACAACAAACGCGTAATTCAGTGTGACGGTCCATCACAGAAGTCATTTCACAGAGCTCACATCTGTGCCTGTGTGTGTGTGGAATGTTTATGAACGAGGTTTGTTTGCAAGTAATTCTAAAGTTTGTGCCTTGTCATTTAGAATTTTTTTAAATCCATCCCCTTCTCTGCTGGGTTTTTTCAGTAAATGCTAAATGTGACACCAAGGTTAAAGTCAGATGACTTGCAGAGAACTCATGCAGATCCTTCTCCATGTTGACGTACAAATCATTGCTGCTTTTCAAACGTGTAGGTATGTCAATAGCATCGGTGCAATGGGAGTAAGTGTGCTTTGTTGGGCTTGAGTCTGAGCAGGCGCTGATAAGCCTGTCTTAAAATGAAACCCTCAAATGCTCTTGTTACGTGCACTTCCAAGACTCTATCGCCGCTGCTCAGAATGGAAGGTCTCTGTGTTTACAGCAGCACACATGCTATCTGCTCAATTTAGTCCCTCTCTATCAGAAATGCCAGCTTCTCATGGCCTCTCACAACCTCTGAATCTACAACTGTTTCTTATTAATGTCCCAGAGCAATTAGCTGCTTGTTTCTGTATGTTTCAGGAGGTTTTATGCTTGCATATATTACGTTTCAGATAAACAATTAATTTTGAATAATAGTTCTCCCTAAAATTACATTTAGTCAGTAATGCAATTATTATATAATTCATTCAAAACAAGTATAAGTTAATGTATGGAGATGCTTAGCAGAATGTTCACGCTGCGCTTTCTTATAAGCCCTCTGAAGTCTGAGCTGTTTTGTAGTCCTTTAGAAGTTTTGACATGCTCTGACATTTGTGCTTTTTCCAGTTGCTTATAAACAAATTAAAGGCAAAAGTGTCATTACACTGTATTCAACACAAACTGGGCTACCATTATATGTGAGCAACATGTAGGTACATGCTTGTATTTTTTTGAGAATAACGTTTATGCATGATTTTTGAAAGAAAAAAACATGTAAGTCACTGAATTAAGGCCTCAAAACACACAATAAATATGTGTCCACAAGACTTTTTACTTAATGAGTGCTGTTGCCTTGAGTTTTTGCTTCAAACTGAAGAATTGTGCCTACTCATTCACATATATATATATATATATATATATATATATATATATATATATATATATATATATATATATATATATATATATATATATATATTGATTTAAATTTTGTAAGACACTTTTTCTTTACAAAGACTGTATGCGAAGGGGTGTGAATGATCATGAATAATGCTGTGAATCCCACCTGAGAGACAAAGGATCGTAGCCTGACAAGCCAGACCCACATCAAGATGTTTGGTCTGGAAACTCACCATTGACAGGGCTCAATCCGAGGGGCGGGATAAACGGTTGTCTTTCAAACTCCCTCTGCACGCGATAGGATAGCGCTACACCAACCGGAGCAACGAAGGTGAAGCAGAGCTCGCTGACTGATTAAACATTCACCGTATCCGGTCGGCTAAACTCCGAACACATCTTCCCTTTTTAAGAATGACTTCAGTGCCGCTCTTTGTTCTTTTCTCAGAGAAAAGCTTAACTCCAAGTCTTCCGGAGGCGCGGGCAGAGCTGATTCGAAAGACCGCCGCCGCTCGCCAGTTTCTGTGTTACTAGAAGCACGCAAACGCAACTCGGCCGTCGTCATTATGGCCCCGCCCGCTGACTCTATACACGATGTGATTGGGCCGTCCAGATTCTGAGGAATACAGCTCAGATAGGAATTGAGAGTTGCTAGACCACACTTGCGGGCAAATTAAATTTGCTGCTGCTAGGGTGCGTCTAGATTTCTAGGCTAAAAGGATCGCATATTGAGCTGTACAATAAGCTGCATAATGAATGAGCCTCAGGTATGTGACTGAGAGAGAGCTAAGCAACAGGACAAACTAAATATATTTTGTTGTAGATTATTTAGAATGTAGTCAACAAAGGCACATTACAAAGGCCTATTATATTTTAAATTAAACATTTAATTAAATGTAGTATAATGTCGAACTTTGCATTATAAAATCAGAATTGCGGATCTGTGTTAGCACATACCCTGAACCTAAGCGAATCGATGGGTCTTTGAAATAAAAATATCAAAATTTAACACGTTACAAAGTAAAATATCTAGCTTTCCATATTCAACTTGCGTAGAAAGTGTAATGCCTCTCGCAGTCCAAGATGCTTACACTATGACATGATTGTCGCGCCGGTTATGTTTTGTAAGTAAGTTGAATATGGAAGGCGGTCCGCTGGAAGCTAGATATTTTACTTTGTAACGTGTTAAATTTGGATATTTTTCTTACAAAAAGCCATCGCTTTGCTTTAGTAGGCCTATATTAACCTCCCAGAGCTGTGTGGATTACTTTTATAATGTCAAAGTAATCCACACCCTTCTATTTTGTAAGTTCTTCCACTTCACAAATCAGAGCTGATAGACAGGTGTTCAAATACTTATTTGTAGCGGTATCATACAAATAAATAGTTAAAAAATCCTACATTGTGATTTCTGGATTATTTTTTTTAGATTGTGTCTCTCACAGTGGACATTCACCTACGATGACAATTTCAGACCCCTCCATGATTTCCAAGTGGAAGAACTTGCAAAATAGCAGGGTGTTCAAATAGTTATTTTCCTCACTGTATTTTTGGGTTAAACTTTACAAATCTAAAACCAAATTTACTTGTTGGGATGCTGGCATAAATGCAATAATCTCAATTTGTGTACTGATTTTGATCTCGTGTCCTCATCATCACAAGTGCGCAACCTTATTGTAATTTATGATTCGCAATTGTCATTCAATGCCCATAATAAAATGGTCTCGAAATCAGCTTTTTCCATGTCAAAAATATTTCCTTCTCTATCTCTGCCTGATACGGAAAGGCTTATCCATACATTTATTACGTCGAGGCTGGATTATTGTAATGCACTTTATTTAGAAATTGCAGTCTATTCAAAACTCTGCAGCATGTGTACTGACCTACACAATGGCCTGCCAGCAGATTTCCCCAGTTCTTTATGATCAGTATTGGCTTTCAGTACAGGCACGTATTGAGTTTAAAATCTTGATTCTAACATATAAGGTTCTTTTTGGGACAGCTCCAGCATACCTTGGTAATTTAGTTGCTCCTTACATACCAACTCGCTCTCTCCGCTCTTCTGACTGCTTTACTCTTCAACAGCACACTTTCAAATTGAAGTTTCAGCTTCGCGTTTGTGAAATAAACTTCCCTTGGCTATTAGAAATTCCCCAACACTGGACTGTTTAAGAATTATTTAGAGACCATTGAGTGTACTATTCTACTATTGTACTATTGTTATTGGTTTTATTTTTTAAAATTCTTGTTTGTATTGTAATTTGTCTGCTTTACTCTCTGTGAAGTACTTTGGGTTTGATAAACCGTATTTTATTTGTGAAATTATTAGTGTTTTTTTTCTTTCTTTCTTCCTGCAGAGGTGCGTGACATCGAGTTGAACCTGAACTTGAATAGAACGGTGAACTCACTGCAGATGCCGAGAGTGGAATACAGGGAGATAAACATAGAGGATTACAGTATGTTAACCAAACCATGTTAAAATGCTGGTGTTTAACTGCTCCAGAGGTATTAAAGAAGGATATTAATATAGTACAGATGCAGATGGATGTCTCTGATTGTCATACACAGAACTCAGCATGCAGATCCTGAAACCTGCAGGCTTCATAGAAACCTCACACTACCCACTTCTGCTCCTCATGTGAGTAAATGCAATTTCTTGCAAACGTTTCTTCATTTCTTTACAGGCCCTATGCTTTTCTACACAACCACAAACTAACTTAATGTAAAACGTGTCAGTCTCCCAACAGTTTTTTTTCCCCAAAAACTTTTTAAAAAGTCAAAATCTATAATTATGCTTTCGATTATTATCATTATTTCTTATAACACCCAACCCCCCAGTCCCACTTATAATATTAGTCAAGGTTTCTTGCACCCAAACCTAATTTAGTTATTAATTTACCCGTTTTGTTTGTGCTGAAATATTTATTTATTTATGTAAATTACCTCTTTTATGATTGGCAAAAAAATAGTGACCAATATAAATAGCAATATTTGCCTATTTTTAGAATAGAACTGTGCCCAGTGGTTGGTTAGTTAAGGAAATTGATCAGTCCACCGAATGTAAGCTCCAAATTCTGGCAATAGCCTTGTCCGTTTTTTTTATGTTTTTTTGAGTAAAATGAATAAATTGATTAAAAAAATAATAATAAATAAAAAATATATATATATATATATATATATATATATATATATAAATATATATAAAATTAAATAAAATGTTTAAAATAGGTTTTTGGTGAATCAAAAATTCTATCAAATATTTTAGATAATGGTATTGTAATGGGTGGCTGTATAAAGCCTACAGTGATGAGGATAATCTAACAGAAACACTTTATTTATAATAATATTAATATTAATAATAATAATTATAATACTAATAATAATAATAATAATAATAATTAAAGCTGCTGTCCGTGACTTTTTTTGTGTTCAAGATTTACAAAAATTATATAATGAGAATGTACAATTTGTACATTTTCCAAACTGAGTTTTTGTCTTACCCTGAATCTTTATGTACACTTATAATAAGTATTTATATTGGGACAATTTCAGGCCAGACTGGTAGGTACCGCTGCGGAGGAGCACAGTCCCTGCGTGATCCGCCATAAACATAAACGGAGAGAAGTATCTCCGGCTGCAATGTTCTTCCGCAAGATGCATGCAGTTTCTTTTTTATTAACCGTAAGAGCGCAAAAAGTTACGGACTGCAGCTTAAATAATAACTCTCAGGATATATCACAGAAAAACACTACCACGTAAACTCAAACAAGACCGAACAATAAACTGAGGAAACTAAGAGTATTTAACAGAACTAAGAACAGGTGAGGAACTAATGAATAAGGTTGGAGTTTTAACGATTCCGATTCCAGTTGTGCATAGCGATTCCGATTCTTATAGATTCCAAATTTCGATTCTAACAAGGTAAAAAATGTAATAAATAAAAACTCACATATCATTCACATTTATCATTTTAAAATATTATTGCAAAACATTTTTGCTTAATATCATGAACAAAAATCAGTGTTTTAATATTTCTTCATAAATAAAATATACGTTACAAATATAATTACAAAAGTGATTCACTCAAGATCAGCAAGTGAATGGAAGAGGAGGAGCGAATGAGTGGAAGAGGACTCAGTATGAGAGGCGGCTTTCTGTGCGCACATTTTAGATGTGTGTCCAGCACAGACAACAGTGTGCGGGTCTTCTTGTTCTTCAATGGTTTAAAGTTATATTAAAATATAAAAAATAAGGCAAACGACAAGGCAGAAAAGGCAGACTGCCTCTCGGCAGACGACCTTGCGCAAGTCGACTTCCGCTAACTTGAGTAACCTGTGACCCGACGCATGATTTATTGATGAACGCGGAAGCACAGCAGACAGAGCAAAACAAAACACTGGTCACGAATTAGTCTAAAACAAGAATTTTAAAAGAGAAATGTCGGCGGACAGCCCTTAGTTTGTTGCCCAGCACTATTTGTTTTAAATATCAAGAGGCGTCAAATTTTACGCTACTCCTACATCCTACATCATCGCGTCACAAGTTACTCACAAGTTGCTTTTAGCGTAAGTCGACTTGCATACAGTCGTCTACAGGGAGCTAGATATTTTATGCTTTAAATATTTAAATATGGATATTTTCCCTTACAAAAACGCATCACTTTACTTTAGAAGGCCTATATTAACCCCCCCGGTGGTGCGTGGATTAGGGGAGAGCGGGGCACAACCTAATGCTTTTTGACTTTCTCTGTTTGTGTAAATACAGAGTATTTATTTTTTTTCCTACATTAATTGCACACGTCTAGTACAATTATGGGGTCTTGTTTCATTAATACAGTGTATATTTTTTTCTTGATTTGTGACAACATGCCCCATAGGTGGGGTACATTTAACATCACCAAATGAGAGCTAAAAAGTTACCTGATATAATCAAAAAATATCCAAGACAAATCAAAATATTTTGTCAATAAAACACAATTATTAATTTTTTCAAATATAAATAATGCCATCTTTTCATTATTAAAAATAAACGTTTGAGTTTGACAACAAACACACCTCAAAACACAGCTATTCAGGGGTGCGTTTCCCGTACAACGACGTAGCTCGCAGATTAACCACCATAGTACGATGCATCTTTGTGAAAACGAACGACCTAGTCACGACTGTTTCCCGAAACCATGGTACCTGTGTCGCAGATCCATAGTTCAAACTACGTTGGTATGAGCCGTCGTTTTTCTTCTTCTTCGATCTAATGGCTGACCGGAGACATGAGCACATACCGCCACCTACAGTAATTTGGTTTTATTTTATCTTTTCTTCGACTCGAATTAAGCTTTTGAAATGACGTTACGTAGGAGTCTTGTAATATTTAATGATTTGTTTGTTCTGCAATACATTATACACACACAGAGTTAAAAATTTGCTCTTTTCTGATCCCAATGTCAATAATTTCACAATTTCAGATAAATACTATTTCTTATGTAATATTGATAGGCTACTTAACCACAATTGAAAAAAGATGGGTTTTGAAAAACTGTGATGTACAGTTGTGGATTCCTTATTTTGCTCAATCTTTCCCATTTTTGTCTTCTTGCCATTCTGACGTGTTAATGAAAATGACACGAAAACCCCAATTTTCAATGCTTAAAATTGCAGTTCTTTTCAAGAAGGTTGTGGAATATAGTAAAGTCCAGCTATTTTCAAAGCTGAAAAATAGCATTACAAATGCTGAAAAAAAATAAAATCTGGCCAGAAATCACTTAAAAAATAAACGATGCTATGGATATGGATGCTATGGATATGGACAAAGCACAGACAAAGTTAGGAATAAGTGGAAGGACTTTGCAAGTGTGACAAAACAGAGGGCTGTGGCACGTAAGAGGGAAGCAAACAAGACTGATGGGGTATCAGTTCAGTTCTTCCTGTCCCTACAGAGGTAGACACAGTTTTGGCCATCCTGGGGCCTGTTGCAATGGAAGAATCCTTGGAGATATGGATTCATGTGCATCAACCAGGCCTTTGCCTTCAAAGGCCAGGCCTCCAACATCAGACCCTCTCCAGTCTGGCCCTTCAACATCAGTCTTCACATCTTCAGAGGGCAATAAGAAGAAACAATGATTTAAATTTAGTTGTTAGCTACACTGCATTATTATGCTGTTGGAAATGTATGGAGGTGATGGGTGATGGCCTAATGGGTGGGTGATAGAAGTACACATGACTCTTAAGTGTGGGCCACTTCTGCAGTTTGCAGGTTGCTGAAGAGGGTCATGGCTTTGGTTATAGCTGGCTGCTGGAGACATGTCCTCTTCGCCCATACGTCCTGTCACCTGTGCAGCATCCAGTCACCACTGCACTTTAAACCATTTGTTTAATGTGACATCATTTCGGTTAAATATTTGATTTCTTTGTCGATGTGTATTAAATTAACACTTAAAAACATTTTAAAAAAAAACTTTTTTAACATGCAGATATACATACTCTCTTTCTCTCTCCCTATATATATATATATATATATATATATATATATATATATATATATATATACACACACACACATATATACATATATATATATATATATATATGTATTTACACACAAACACATATGTAGAGAGTATTCTATATTCTAATTCTGTAAAAAAAATCACTCATTTATACATTTTTTTGTTACTTTAGGTACATTCATTTAAAATTTAAAATTAGTTTACTATTGAAATACTGTAATCTGAGTGTTAACATTTTATATAAGTGAAAACCTCTAACACACTGTTTTACAATATTGTTATGAGACATGTATTTTGGAATGTTTTTAAATTAAAATTAAACAAAGATAACCCACTTGACAGACTCACCGTTTCTTTGCACAAACGAAACAATAGCTGCGTTCTAATCGGCAAGATTAATGCTTTCAGAGGGCACTTCGAAGGGAGAATAATCCTGAAGGCCACGCTTCTATATAGTTTCAAACTGAATTTGTAATAATAATAAAAAGGCGATTTATGTGATAAACTTAAACCACAACTTTAAGTCTTTTAAACCACTCAAAGTGGATGGTGAAATCTTCTAAATCTTCTAGGGCACAGTGTCGATAACTCTGAATGGAACACAGCCCAGGTGCGGCGCAATCAATGACGTCGACACAGCAAAATAACGACGAACTATGACTCTAACCATAGGTGGAGAGCTGTCGTTCCAACGACACAAATTTGCGATGCAGTTTGCGAATGTTCTTTAGAACTATGGTTTCGGGAAACACTGAATCGTTGAACTACGTTGGTAACGACGCAACTTGCGACCATAGTTGGCTAACGATGCTTTTGGGAAACGCACCCCAGCATAGTTAAAAACATAATAATAATAATTAAGCATTTCTGGACATTGACTCACAGTCTTTATTCACATTTTTCTCATGGTTTCTCAATAGTATTCATAAAAGTATAGAATATAATAGTGTGGTTCTAATAGGGCTAATTGTTACGCAGTGTGACAACATGCCCCACCTGCACAACTGGGATTTAAACCGCAGCTTGTGTCTTCTGCTGGTAAGATCAGCATTAAAGGTGGGGTAAGTGCTATCTGGCAACCGTTGTTGTTATTTTAAATCACCAAAACAAACATACCCCTACCCCCAAAAGGGTCTTGGCCCTATGTTATATAGCTCCGCCCCCAATGAAAAAGTCACCCCTTCCATCACAAAAACACAAACCGTTCTCATGAACAACTTGATATTACACAAACACGACAGTCCAGCTAATGACATATTACAATTATGACAAGATTAGAGTTATAGCGATCACAAAAACACAAACCGTTCTCATGACAACTCAATAGTACACGAGCATTAGAGTCTAACTAATGAACATCTTACAATTATGACCGGATTAGAGTTATAGCGATCACAAAAACACAAACAGTTCTCATGACAACTTGATAGTAGCTACACAAGCACGCCAGTCCAACTAACAAACATATTACAATTATGACCGGATTAGAGTTATATAGATCATGAAAAGAGGAAACAAACATATTTTAGGAGTATAGTATTTTACTTGTCAGACACATTTTGTGAGCTGACACTTAAAACTGACAGTGAGGAGATTTAGATGCTCCATGTGGTGTGGAAATGAAGGGTCTTTATCATCGCTGAAGTGAGCCACAATATGATCGCAAATGGACTAACAAACGAACATGACACACGCGCATATTCAAGCAAAAGCCAGCATATATTAGTTCTCGGCTAATGCCCGTCGTGTGTTTTGAATAATGATGTGCACTGAGCACTCTTCTCACCATCAATAGTAGAGACGCCCCTTACTGCTGATTGGCTACAAGTTTGTTATTGGACTCAGCCCTAGTCCGTTTTGTAAAACAGTTTTGAAATAACACTTACCCCACCTTTCAAGAATGATCTCAACTGTTAAATAAAGATTAAAATTATATCAGATATGGCTTATTTTAAATAAACACAAATACAGAGATGTAAATTAACGCAAGTAAGTTATTTACTTTTGCTATGGTTAAATAAATGTTCAGTAATTTTGACCAAAACAAATCTCTATATAATGTTGATATGGCAATTAATACACTAAATTTTGTCATCCTGGCATGTGCGTAAAGTGTTAAACCATATGTGTTACAACTAACGCTATTTTTGGTTGTGCCCTGCTCTCAAGAATGGATAGATATGCCTTTAAAAAAAAAAAAAAAATCTAATTTACCATTCACTACCATTATAAAGCTTGGGAGAGGCACAGCATTTTTTAATATAACTCTGATTATATTTGTAATGCAAATAAAAAGTCATATACACCTAGGATGGCTTGAGG